>NW_022631050.1:9157065-9706755 GCF_010015895.1 Lontra canadensis | reverse complement strand
GGGGGGAAAGGATGGTAGAAAGAAAAAAGGACACAATCCCTATTTTCAAAAAGCTCAAAGTCTGGTACCTAAGGCCAAGCACAAAATGTTGTGATTTTTTTTTTTAAGTCAGCAAGTTATGTTCTCAATTATGAAAATACCAAATGTCAGATTCTTCTCCAGTCCAAGCAATAATGTAAAATGAGCCAATTCTTCTGAATCAGATTTTTTTTTAATGAAAATTATGACTGTTGAAGCTTTTCCTTTTAATGCCAACATTATTAGAACCCAGAGAAGAACACAAGGTCAATTTACTGTGTTCCATATTCTTCCCAGGCTCACACCACCACCCAACAGAAATATAATGTGAGCCACATACATAATTTTAAATGTTCTAGTAGGAATAGAAAATAAATTAAAATAAAATAAAATGAATAGAAAAAGATTTACTTCACAAATGCATACAGAATATTATTCTTTTAACAGGTGGCACTAACCACATTTCAAGTGCTCAGTGGTCATACGTGGCTATGAGCCATCACATGGGATAACACGTCCCCAGCCTCTACTCAACTTGTACCTCCCAGTAAGTGAACAAAGCAAAATGGTTGGTGGAGACAGACAAGTTTTACAACAGACATCAAGACACATAGATTCCCACAGGCAGAGCCAACCCACCCAGTATTGCCAATTATGTCTCTCAGTCTTAAATCTCATGATCAAGAGACTGCAGGACACTGCTAGCAAATGGCCCCACCCCGAATGTGAAGATGAAGAGAACCAAACAAGACCAGGATCACTACCAACAAAATGGCAGCTTAGCCGCTCTACCCACTGGGATGCTGGTTTTGGTCCATGAATATAGAAGATTGTTCCCTCGTCAAATGATGAAGAGCTCTCCCTCCATCATTCTCCATACTTCCTTCATACAGGAAGAGGACTACTTCCATCTGACCAGTAAATGGCTGGCATGCATGACACTATAATAATCAAAGGAAGGATCATCTCTAGAAGTCAGTAGGAGAGATAGACAAGCTCTACCTCTCACTTTCACCTCCTTTCCTTAGTGTTCTCCTTTCTGCTGGACATCTGATTTCTAAAGCAGGTCCAGATCCCTGTACATTCCCTGGGTAAGAATACACAAAGCCAACATTGTAGCTCAGGTCTTCTCTCAGGCAGGCCCCCAGGGTTAAGACAGAAGGATAGACTGGCAAACCCAAACACAGGCTTCAGGTCCACACCATGTTCCCTAATTGAGCTGTGGGAGCTGCCTGCCTTGAGAGCGTTGGTCCTCCATTGCAATGACGCTAGTGGCTTGAAGACTAGTCAGCAACTGTCACCACTAATTTGTAAAAATGTCAGAATATTAATAGTCTCAGACAAATGGTCGTTAGTTAAGACCTAACAAAACAAAACTGATCACCAGCAAGGTGAACATCTCTGTAATAGGTCATCTCAGGTTAATATCATGTACTTCCTGATATGAATCCCTAAGAAGGGCATTTTTCCTGGATGGTGGTCTTAATGTAGTGAAAAGAAAGGCCATCTGTACCCCAATGGCCAGCGGCAATGGCCACAGTGACCAAACTGTGGAAAGAACCAAGATGCCCTTCAATGGACGAATGGATAAGGAAGATGTGGTCCATATATACTATGGAGTATTATGCCTCCATCAGAAAGGATGAATACCCAACTTTTGTATCAACATGGACGGGACTGGAGGAGATTATGCTGAGTGAAATAAGTCAAGCAGAGAGAGTCAATTATCATATGGTTTAGCTTTGTTGTGTAGCATAAGGAATAACATGGAAGACATGGGGAGATGGAGAGGAGAAGTGAGTTGGCTGAAATTGGACAGGGAATCGAACCATGAGAGACTGTGGACTCTGAGAATCAAACTGAGGGTTTTGGAGGGGAGAGAGGGTAGGCGGTTGGGTGAGCCTGGTGGTGGGTATTACATGGAGGGCACGTATTGCATGGAGCACTGGGTTTGTTGCATAAACAATGAATTCTGGAACACTGAAAATAAATTTTTTAAATGATATGATATGGAATGATATTTTGAGTCTATGTTTTTCACTTAAATGTATTATGAACACTTTGCATGCAATCAAATATTCGTCAAAAAACTAATTTTAATCACTGTATTATATGTAAAGTGCATAAAATATTTATGTATATTTACATGTTTATGTTATATTACACATAATAGCAGTTCTTCCTGTTTGGGGGGAAAAAAAAAAAAGAATCCACAACCTTAGTCTAATCATGAGAAAACATCAGGTAAACTCAAACTGGGGAACATTCTGCAAAATACCTGCCCAGTACACTTAGAAAGTATCAAGGTCATAAAAAACAAGGAAAGGTTGAGTAAGTTACAGACGGAAATGGACTAAAATGACACTATGAATAAATGCAGAGTAGTATCCTAAGCTGGACACCCAGGAAGAGACAAAAGGCATTAATGGAGAAACTGGAGAAATTCTAATGCAACTACAGTTTAATTAACTGTGTTATACTAATGATAATCTCTTAGCTTTGACAAATGTATTTGGTTATGTAAGATATTACTATTAGAGGAAGCTAGGTGAAGGCATACAGGGATTCTGTTACCAGTTACTATTGCTAGTTACGATTTCTGTAACTCACCAACGGCAACATGGTGAACGTTACCTCTGATGAATACCCCAAAAGGCCCTTTCCAGCCAGACCAAAAGTCCATCAGGAAGAAGAGCTGACAACACCGAAAAACGACAAGAAAAGACATTACATAAAATGATTTCCTGCTTTGTATTGTTCTTGTAATAAATTAAAAAGTATTTCAAATGCATTTGATTAGTTAAAAGACTCACTGGAAGCTAGGAAGTAGCTCAATTATAGAATTTTTTAAAATTATAAATAAAGGAATAGAATGACAAAGGCCAATTTTGCCAAAAAAGAAATTGTAGTTGAAAAATTTGTGTTTTTGCTAATTTTAAAAAATTTTATTTTATATTTGGACCAGCAATAGATAGAGAATCATCTCCCCAAATCATGGTTGAAGGTTTCAGATATTATATTGGCTCTATTTTGCTGAAAGAAAAAAAATAAAATAAAAAGGCTTCTCCATCTGTGCTAAGAAGGAAAAAAGCTCAGCCAACACATTCACGGGGTTTTCAGAGATTCAATGTGTCCAGACCTTTTAGTTCCCATCCCAAGTGTCAGAGAAACTATATAACCTATCCTGGGAAAAGTTCTTTTCAAAAAATCAGGATACCTTTTTTTCTCCCCAAATTTCTCTCTCAAAAGTCAGTTTTTCTTCAACTCAGTTTATTTGATCCAGCAAACCAAACAAAGATCAAAGAATAAGAAAATTAAATTCTACCATCTTGCATAGATAGATATGTGGGTAGGTAGGTGGTTGGATGGGTGGGTAGATGGATGGATAGACAGATGATAGATAGACAGATATGGATAGATAGATAGACAAGAATAAAAGCTGAAGTTATCCGAGCCCAGTTTACAAGCTAGTCCTCTGCTAAAGGAAAAGGACTTCCAAAACCATTTTATTCCTTCTGAGCCCTCAACACTATAACACAAACATCAACATACTCACCAAGTATTTTTTCTTATCCTACATGAGAAAAATGTCTGCCCTTCAACAAAGGTGGTGAGTGTTATAGAAACCAAGTTATGGAGATCAACACTCTTTGGATGAGGAAACAGTGCACCAGAAAGAGAAACAGAATTATCCAACTCACGTCTTTCCTATAAGAATCCCTCTTAAACATTCCTTCAGACATTCAGACTTTACATTAAAAAGTGGGACCAAAAACAATTAAAAAAAAAAAAGGCAAATAGTGGGAACCAAGTACCATGCTAAATAAAAGAGCAGAGACAAAGAATACCAGGCTCTTCTTGGCCCTAAGGAGTTTTGGAAGTGCTTCCCTCCTCCTTAGTGGGCATCTGGTGGGCTTTCTCGGGACATGGCTCTTCTGTGAGGATTCTGGTCCTTTATCGGAATTACCTTCCCAGTCCTCACAGTCCTTCTGTGAGGACCTGGGTTTTCCTGCAGCCTCTCTATCTACACGCTCCTGACCCCCTACACGCCAAATACACAGGGCCCTAAACCAGCGTCAGCATTTTTCCCATGCCTCTTGTCACCACTAGGCCAATGACTGCATTGTCACACAGCCAGACTCTAGCCTCCTACTCCCCCTCCTCTAATTTTTGCTCTTACTTCTCCAATGAGATTCTCAGTTCCTGGGATCCTCCCTTTTTCCCTGTGTGCCATCTCCTCCTGGCATAATTTTTCCCCGGTTCAAGGTAGAGGCCATATAAAATAACATTTTAGGCATGATTCTGGTCCTTTATCGGAATTACCTTCCCAGTCCTCACACCTACACGGTTTGATTGTAGTATATGACATAAAACCCCAAGAAGCTAAGATATGAACACTGCAAAAGATCTTCAATAACAACGCTCTCAATTTAAAGGGCAGAGTTCATTAAGCATTTTCTTACTCAGTCCCTTATTCGACTCCCAGGACTCTAGTAAATTAGACACAACAGAATCAGATGCCCATTGAGCAGAAGAGCAAGCAAAGGTGCAAAGAAGGGAAGTAACCCCTACCAAGGGTTCACAGGAAATTTGGGGGCACTGCTGTAATCTGAATCCAAATACCCTCACTTCTAGCCCAGGATGCTTTCCATCACCCCATGTACCCGAGGTTTTAGGAGCCCAGGCATGAAAAAATGACACGCCACTAATGGTGAGGACCAGTCTTTACCCTACACCAGAATTAAACTAGTATTTGTACTTGACTTAGAAAGGGGGAAATAAAAAAATTAAAAAAAAAAAACAAACTATAAAAAGTTCTCCAACTGATTCTGGTAGAGACGATTAGCAGAAATATCTTGCAAAGAACGTGGGTGTCCTGGAAGACTCATCGCCGTCATCATTATAATTTCTAATCATGCTGTGTGGGCAGGTGTCCGTGTAGCAGAAACACCATTGGCACCCAGATTAGCAGTTTCATCGGGAGACTAGAAACTAAGTCTGCAATTCTTAGACCTCAAAGTCTGAATCACAGCTTTCCCCTCGGGGATCAGCAAATATGCAGTCTGTGCCTTAGCAAGGACTGTTGGGCCTGCCACGGGAGGTAATCAAACACCAGGTCCATCCAAAAACACACAGCAAAGCAAGGTACGGGAAGCTTCCCGTGAGCCTGGAAATACCACAAGATTCAAAAACAGAAGGCCGGAGTTGTAGTCCCACATGATGGCTCTAATTCACTGAGTAACTTTGAATGAATCATTTGCCTTCTTTGCATTTTTTGTTTTCGTTCTCATCTGAAAATTGAGAGTTTTTGAACTATTGGTTTTCAAATGAGACATGGGATAAGATCAGGAGGGAAGGTAGCCAGGAGCAGGGTGCTGGGCTTTCCCTCGCTCTGTGCCCTCCCCGCCAACAACAGCACATCTGTTTTCATCATTCTCCATCTACAGTTGGGCCTCTCTGTAAGATTTAGCTTCAACAAAGGGGCCAGACTCACAAAACTGATGGGCATGATGTCTACTAACCTGTCAGCTCTTAACATTCTGATTCTACTCAGATATGTTTTCTCCCAGGCTAATCTTGACAGAGATCTTTTTACCTAGTTTTACTTGACTGGGGGAAATTGTATTGGTAGACTTTAAAGACGTTAATAACATACTCCAAAAATGTAATATGAAGCATGTCAATATTTTCTTATGCCTCCACATGAGCAGATACCTAGAGAGAATGGCCAAAGACAGCAGAGGAGAAGTAGAGCAACAGAAGGAAACCCACCACAAATCCTGTAATTATTTCACAGGGATTTATTTATTCATACAAAAATACTGCTTAAACACCTGCTATGTGATAGGCATTACGGTAGTCTCGAAGCAAACAAGCAGACACAGTTCCTGTCCCCATGAGGCTTATTCTGACTGGATCTGGCATTTTTTAATTTACATTAATAAAAAAGTAGAAATGAAAACAGATGAATTAAGTGTCAAGCTCAGACAATTAGAAAAACAACAAAATAAACCTGGGCAAAACAGAAGAAAACATACTGAAAGAGAAAATTAAGAATGGTACAGCCAATAAATAAGGACTGTTTTCTTAATAAATAACAAACAAACCTGTGTTAAATTAACCAAAAGAGGGAATAGAGAAATAAAGCACAAAACCACAAAACTTTCAGTAATAACACACTAAACACAAGTAATAAACACAACGAAAATGAAAATGATTATAAGAAATTATTGAACTCCATGCAAATCATGAAATAGGTGACTTTCCTAAAATACAATTAACAAAAGTAACCACAGAAAAGATATAAAAGCAAATTAGTTAAATTAATACAGGAGAAATATAAAAAGAGGAAACACCTCCACCCCTCCAAAAAAGGCACCAAGTCAAGGCAGTTTCACAGGGGAATTCTTTCACATATTTAAGGAACAGATCATGTAAGTGGCATTCAAAAATTTCAAAAACAAAGGAAAAGGAAGGCCTCCAGATTATTTTATAGTGATTTAAGCATAACTCTTATACTGGAATCTGGCAATGCATATATACACATATACCCACCCACACAATTTTCAAATAATCTCACTTAGGAAAGCTGATGCAAAAATTTTAATAAGTTATTAACCTCTACATTCCAACAACACTAAAAATATAATACACAAACTATGAGTAAGTGGATATTACTCCAGGAACACTAGCATGATTTCATGTTTGGAAAATGTATTTATATATTTCACCAAATTACAGAACAAAAGATAAAAATCTAAGACATTTTCTCAGCAAACAGAAATGGAGACAATGCATAATTTCCATAGTTTCCAAAAAGGTATTAAACATTTAACAACCCATCTCCATTTTAAAAATAAAAGAACACTGTCAGAAGAGAGATGGATAATTTTCTAACACAGTATATTTCTCAAGCCAAAGCCAAAATTACAATTAATATGGAATATTGTAAGTACAGGCATACCCATTAAAGTGAGGAAAAAGAGAAAGACATTCAATCTAACATTGCTATTTAATATTTACTTTTCTAGAGGGAGTAGATAATACAATTAATAACATCTGTAAGAGTTATAAAAACTAGAAAGAAAAAGGTAAATTACAGTTATTGTCAGATTATATGATTACTGACCTAGGAACTCTAAGAAATTCACCTAAAAGTTATTCAAATAATGGAAAATTCAGGAAAGGGGGAGTAGAAAATCGATATACAGATATCAAGAGGCTATATACACACACGTACAATTAGATGATATAACAATTCCATTAGCTAGAGAAAGCAAAAAATACCTAGGAAAATAAACTTATAAGAAATATGCACAGTCTACATGAGGGTAACTTTAAATGCTCCTGGTAACATACAACAAGACTTCAATAAACAGAAAGGCATTATGTTCTAGGAAAAAGAAATAACATATTTACAACATATAATGTAAATGATTAGGTTTAGAGCAATCCCTAAGAAAAAATCAACAGGACATTATTTTCAGAACTGAACAAGTCTATTCTAAAGTTCATGGAGAAACAAAGTACTAAAAGACAGAAAATTTTAGAAAAAGAGGAACTAATGGGATTGGAGTAGCCTCATCAGGTAACAAAACACACTATACAAGGGCAGTAACTGAAAGCATGAAAATGGTGCATGAAGTGACACAGGAATGGAACAGGAGATCCCCAAAATGATATAAATTCCTAAGTATTAAATATTTAAGTAATTAAGGATCAAGAAATTTAATATATAATAAAGGTAGCTTTTCAAATCAGTGTGGAAAAGATGGACTATTCAATAAATAGTATTTGGACAGGTAGATCCAGAAAATATCAAAGTTGGGGGTCACCTGGGTGGCTCAGTTGGTTAAGCGTCCAACTCTTGATTTCAGCTCAGGCCACAATCTCAGGGTCAATGAGATCAAGCCCCTGCATCAGGTTCCACACTAAGCATGGAGCCTGCTGGGGATTCTCTCCCTCTCCCTCTGCCCCTCCCTGCTCGTACTCTCTCACTCAGATAAATAAAATCTTAAAAAAAAAAAAATAGATCCCTACCTTACATCTTTTGCCAAAATATAATTTCAGTGAACCAGTGATGAGAGACTGAGCTAGAGAAAAAATAAGACAGAGAGTAAAAGAAAAAAAACAACCGAATGAAAAACAAATAAATTGGTATTTTTTTTTTTTAATAACCAAGGGGGAGAAGGCATTTCTAAGTGTTACACAAAACCCAAAAACTATCAGCCAAAAGACTGAATGGAGTATATAATTTTTTTAAAAGTTTATATGCAAGTTTAAAAAGACAAGTGCAAACTGATGGGGTTTTGCAATTCTTATCACACACTAAACACTAATTTTTTTTAGCTGAAAAAATAAGCAGACGTCCAACAATCCAATAGAAATGAAGGCAAAAGAGAACTCACAAAAACAAAAAACAAATGATTCTATCCTATTTAAAATGGTGTTAAAAGCCACTAATGGCAATAGAAATGCTCATTAAAACTACAAGAGGGGCACCTGGGTGGCTCAGTGGGTTAAGCCTCTGCCTTCAGCTCAGGTCGTGATCTCAGAATCCTGGGATCGAGCCCCACATCCAGCTCTCTGCCCAGCAGGGAGCCTGCTTCCCCCTCGCTCTCTGCCTGCCTCTCTGCCTACTTGTGATCTCTCTCTCTGTCAAATAAATAAATAAAATCTTTAAAAAAAAAAAAAAAACTACAAGATACCAAACATAAGATACTGATACAGAAATGATTATCTAGCTTTATGATTATATGAGAAAAGCCAGAGCCAGAATAATGTGTGCAGTGTGCTCCCCTTTGTCTGAATATTCTATAAGCATGGAAATATAAAGGAATGTAAATACATTGTATGTTTGTTTAGACCCAGTTTATTTCCAGAAGGAGATACAAGGAACAGTGTTGGCCTCTGGGTAAGAAAAGTAGAGAGAATGAGACCCTGATAGGAGAAAAACTTATTTTTCATTATACCTCTGTTTTGTGACTTTTTAATCTTCCACTGTATTTTTGTGTTGACTATTCCATTATTTTTTAGTTTTCTTTAAAGAAAGACTGGACAACAATGTACCAATGAGAACACTGAATGCAGGGCAAGAGGTTCAGCCAGATAGATGGTCTGGAACCTTCCAGCTCTGCAATTTACTATGGCCTATCAGAGCGAGGATGACAAAGGGGCTAAGGTTTGAGGCCTAATGCAGCTATATAAGGCCCTTGACTTGGGGGAAGTTCTTTATTCTTAGAGCGTCTCAGTTTCCACAATTGTAAAACAGAAAGCTAAAATTTACACCTCAACAACTTGCTGTCAAAATTAAGCATGATAACATATATCAAGCACCTAATCCAAGGCCTGACAAGGAACATATGTTCAAAATAATAATAATAACTCTAGTGTTGTTTTCCTCAACCACATACATTAAACCCAGTAGCCACCCTACCCCCACTGGCCTCTATTTCCCATCTCATCGCCATAACACTCCGAGTCCCCATGAAGCAAAGGCTTAAATAAATAATGACCAACTCTAAACATCAGTCAGGAGAATAACAAGAAAACATGTATGTCAATTCCCACATTTCACTGAGGAATGAGCGGAGGATAGCTGTAGTTAGGGAACTGGGGAAACAGATGAAAACTCCAGTCTATTGACCTCCAGACTTTCCACCACAAAATTTCACAGGCTGGCAAAGAATGGGCCTCTTTCCCTCAAGGCCAATAGCCCGTTGTTTTTCAAGGTTACCTTGTTTCCCCTCCAAGAGCTCCATGTTCACTCTGAAGGCCCTAGAGCACACCCCTCCATCAGGCAGCCCAGCCTCACTCCCTCGTGAGCATGGAGAGTTCCAGTGCCCACAAGGCCTCCTCTTCATTCTCACACACATCAGAGGACAAAACCACCCTGCTATGTAACAAAAAGCCAACTTTATCAGTCTTCTAGAAGAGGAGGGGGGAGAGAAAAAAAAAAAAAAAACTTGAATGAAGTACTTGATCCTGACAGAAGGAAACGGGGACCCTCTTTCTAGAACCCAATGACTTCACAATGGATGGAGACCGTGCATCCTGAGAGCACCAGGTTTTCTTCGTGGTGATGGTGGTGCTGAGGTTTTTGTGTTTTTATTTTGCTTTATTTTTCTGTCTTTCTGTGTTTGGTCTTTGAGAAAGATTCTATTATGGTGGCTATCAATTCTCATTTAAAGAAATAAGGACAATGGTATTAATAATGAAACAAAAGTACTTTTTACTCTCTGTGGTCTGCAAGTAGTTTCACATTTCACTCCGACAGAACTCCGTGTTTTACTAATGTGAAAGTGTGTGGTTTTGGCAATAGCAAAGTTCTTCTAATATTCAACTTTCTGTTGTTTCTTACTTGCCATTTACAGTAAACGAATCCCGGCTTTTTCCCCTTTGTCAAAATCATTCTGACATCTTTAACACAACCAGGCCACCTCGAACACGGTACTTTTCATGAATACCCCAAAGCTATGAGCCTATTTAGATCCAGTTTTCTGCATTAAACAATCCCCAGCATGAAACCAAAATGCCCAAAGTTTGTCTTTGGACATTTTGAAGAATGTCCTGGAGACTGTTCTGGAGAAGCACAGAAGAAAGCCCAGTCCTGCCTTTGTTTGTTTCCCCTTTCCCCCAGAGTTCCCTCAACCTTCATTTTGGGCTAAACTGGAACAGAGAAATCAGGGCAGGTCAGTCAAGAGAAAAGCCACCACTGTCATGGTTTCCTTCATCATCATCCTTATTTTGGTAACTTACTCTATAACTTCTCGAGAAGCCCCTTCACAGGTTCTTAACCATCCCGTCAAGCCTGGTAAATAGGAAATGCCAAAGTTACTCTCCTCCACCACATCTAGAAGAAACTTAGGCTCAATAAAGGCAAGCAAATGGCCCAGGAGCCTCCTGCAATAAATAGCAAGATCAGGTCCTCCGTCTGTTTTCTTGTTCTAGAGCAAGGGCTCTTCCCACTGTCTATGCTGAGGAGAATTGCCTGGAGTTCCCCTCAACACTACATCACTGACTTTTAGCTGTTTCTTCATGACACACTGTGACTCCACCAGGAAGGCTGCCCATCAGCTTGTACATGGGGGCACAACTGTGTATGTGGGGGGTTGGTTCTGAATGCTCAGTGCTTGGGCCACACCAGGCCTGAAGTAGGTATCTTCACAATGAGTAGGGGGCCATCGACTGTCAGCTGTGTCACAGGCAACCTGTTACTAGTCATTGTTAAAGTCCTAAAAGTTCCAAATGAATTGTTTTTATTTAGACACCAGCACTCCTTCAAGGTTATCTCTACAATAGTGTCACTCATGCTTTCAGTACCTCCTCACATAGGAGATGAAGAGGCAGAGTTATGGATGGGTCTACAGTCATTCCAGGTAACCTCTGCCTGCCTTCCCTTGGTCCCAGCCTATGGGGTGCCGTCAGATGAACATAGTCCACTGTCAGAGATTTTGATGAGTAAAGGCAATGGACTCTTGCTGTAGATAAGGAGAGCAGAGTACCCTACAGAAGCTGGCTTTCCTAGAAAGAGATGATAATATCTAAATTCCCAAATGACTGGGTAAACCTCTACCATCAGTCCTGAATTAGTTCTAGGACCTGATGTTTGGATAATAAAACTCAGAATGCCCTGCTTGCTGCCTCACTAAAACAATGTGCCCAAACAGAGGAACACTGGTGTGTAAGCGTGCCTCAATGTACACAGAGCCACACCCACAGCCACCCACCCACGCACACCCATACCTCAGCAAACAGAACAGATCCAGCCCAGCACAGCAGGTGTGTCTAAAAATATTCCACACTTCATTCGGTATAGGTCAGGACAATGTCCTATCAGTGTCTAAGACATAAACAGTCTTACAAGTTTCAATGACGTTGGCTTGACCATCACTGTTACCAACTTATCTCACGAGACTAGAAGTCTGTATTGTTTGCCCCCCTCACTAGACTGTAAGCTCTCTGCAGGGAAGGACCATTTCTTCAGTCAAATATTTAAATGAGCACCTACTATGTGTCAGGCACTCATCTAGATGGTAGAGATACAGCAAAGAATGAGAAAAGACTAAATGTCTGTACTCCAGGAGCCTACAAAGTCAGGAAATTCACAAACAGGTAAATGAACACATAATTTCCTGAGAGCAATAAATACTTAAAAGAAAACTAAAACAGGGTATAGGAGATAGGAGTGCTTAATGTGGAGAGAGGTCTTGTCATCTCTAAGACTTCTACTTTTAACTATCGATTTGGAGCTTTTAAGAGAATACCTATCTCATGGTATTCTCTTAAATGTATGGTATGTCCGATCTCACCCCTAGACATTCTGATTTAATTACTTTGGGGATGGACTTGAGCAATAGTATTTTTTAAAGGTATTTCCATGATTCTAACATAGCATCAGGGTGGAGAACCACTGGTATGCTTGATTTTGAAGGTAAAGAGGCCCAGGCTTGAAGTCCACGTGTTATGTACCATCTGTCTGATCTCAGGAAAGATACTTAAATCTGAGTCTTGGTGTCCTTATCTATAAAAATCGGATACTAACAGTAACACACACACCTTTTGGGGTTGTTGTAAGAATTAAATCATATATATCTCTGGCAGAGTGCCTAGCTCATGGAGAGGACTCAGTAAGTGTTGGCCACGATGTACTGTCATCTTTATCAATTAAAAATATGCGCAGGAGATGCACAGTAGAAGGCTAAGGTCCAACCTGTAGTTTGCCACAGTGTGCACTTTTAAAGGGCTTTGTTGTTGCTTTTAAGAGCCAAAGCTGAGGTTACTGAGTGAGATCACAAATTGCATTTCTCTCCTTCCATGAAGTGTCTCTCATAGTGTTTCTGAAAAATTTCAATGAGTTGTTACATTTAAAAACAAAACAATGTCACATAAAAATCTGGCAATGTGGGGCACCTGGGTGGCTCCATCAGTTTAGCATCTGCCTTCAGCTCAGGTCATGATCCCGGGTCCTGGGATCAAGTTCCACGCTGGGCGCCCTGCTCAGGGAGCCGGCTGCTCCCTCTCCCCCTGCCCCTCCCATCCCCGCTCATACACTTTCTCTCTCTCTCAAATAAATAAATAAAATCTTTAAAAATAAATATGGCAATGCATTCCCACAGGCAATAATTGATGAGCACGAGTCAGCTGCCATCTTTTTCAAAGAGAGTCCTCTCAAGCTATCCATGTCCCCCACCACATCCCGTAGCTTTTGTCCCAAATTGCACACTGACTCTGGCCAAGAGCCAGTCACATCTCATTAACACATGTGCACTGTTATCGTCTCTACAGGAAAGAAGAGAACAAAGTGTTACCTCTACCCAAGACTCCTAAGTGGGAAAATGAAAGCTAGCTAAAAGGGTGTCGTGTTTCAAGAAGACACTATAAGTATTTATTTGTGGAAGTCAAGGTTAGTTCTGTATATTAACTATGCAAATGAAGTGTATCTGTGTCAAAACCATAAACCTTGCATGTCACCTGTTCACTCTTTTACAAAACTTAGCTGGCCCTGTAGGCAGAGGACCTATTGTGTCCCAGACACTGAAATAGGAGCTTGGCAAACAGCTCCATCATCTCACAACTTTGAGAGGTACTTTCCATTATCACCATTTTCAAAGATGAGGAAACTGAACCTAGGAAAGGATGAGCAAAGGTCCTGGGGTATGTAAAGAATAAATGGCAAAGTTAGCTATGGAACCAGAACTGTCTGATGTCAAAGCCGACACTTCTTCCACCTAGGGAACTATTTGGTGTAATTTAACTACTGAAGAGAACAACCACCAGATGGGACAACTCTTTAGAACAATATATCTTTCTCACTCTGGCCAATGTACTTGCAGTCCATGCCACTAATGGTGAAGACCATCCCAAGAAATTTCTGGCAACTGTGTCTTTCAGATGTTGAGAAACCTGCAGATCACACAATGAAAACTGTTCCTGTCTTTCTCTTGTCCTATGTAAAGACTGCTCAACTTTTAAATCTACAGTCAAACAAATCACAAAAGAAAACTGTTACTGCAACTGTGTGTATGTGTTTGTGCACACGTGCGCGCATGTGTGCATGCATGTCCGTACACATGTTCTGTTGATGAAGATCAAAACCAGTGACTGAATGGAAGGATGAAGACATATTTGGGTTCATCTCAGTGTCTTTTTGCTGAAGCCTCCCTCGATTCACCTTGTCAGAACTTCCCTGCCACCCGATTCTAAAACAGGTTACGTGTACATACCTTAGATCTGTAAATCACATCATATTTATATGTTATGTGTCAACATCCTTCCCAAATTAGAACTCTCTGAAAAAGAGAACTTTCATTCACTTTCATCTACCCACCCCAATCCAGCCCCATCACCAATGTTAATAAGCACAAAGCACGGCACATAGTCAGATGCAAAAATAAGTGAGTAAGTGAAAATAAGATTCACCATTTTCTAACCATGTTTAAGCAAATGCCTATTTAGTTTTAGCACCTATAGGGCAAGATTTTGTGGGGAGACAGAAATTAGTTGTTTTTTTAAACTTCAAGATGCGTACCATCTACTGGAAGAGAAAAATGTAAATCCATAACCATAATGCAGAAAAAAATTAAAATTAAATCTTCAAAGAGACAAAACAAAAAAAGTCCTGGCAGTTGAGAGAAATGTGCAAGATATGAAAATGTTCAGAATTTTGCTATAATCTATATTTTAACTGGTCAATTAAAATATATCTACCCAAATAAATATGCAATTTCTTTCTCTGATAATTTACTGACATTTCATTTTTGAAGTTGCTGACATTTAAGTATCAAAAGAGCTGTTAAAAAAGGTCTCCACCATAATGGGTTCAAAAAGAATTCAACTTTTTTCTTTTAAAGGAAGCTTAAGGGAAAGTAGCTTTGTATTTCAGCAATTCTAGAAGAGCTTGACTTTCTTGACAATATAAGTGCAAAGAAACTTGAGTCAAAACACACAAGAAAGAAAAAGATGCTCAAGATATTTCAAGTCTACAATTATTTGCTGAACACATGCTAAGTGCCAGGAAATATGTTAAGCTCTCCAAGGAAACAGAGCTCAGTCTTTATTTGGGGTAACAGTGGGGTATTGGTCCAGGAGAAAACATTAGGATGTAACTTTATGATAATCAGCATAGAAGAGGTGTGGGCAAAAGGCTATGAGATCCAAGGGGGAGAGAAATTATGTAAATTAGGAATTCTATTGATAAATGTGGCATAGCACTATGAAAAGAAAACTAAATTGAGTAACTTGGCATTTGCATTATAATCCCGGTTTTGCCAATAATTTGGTGACAGAATTTGAGCAAGTCACTGCCTACACTTCAGACTTCAGTTTCTGCCATCATTAAAAAGGAGACATACAGCCCTCCCGGTGGTCACATTCTAAAAATCTGGGTATTAAGTTAAATAACCTTCTGAACTAGAATTATGGCAAGAGAAAGTAAGCTTTCTGTGTGTTTGAATCCATTTGTCCCTTAGATGTGAGTCAACCAAGAGTTTCAAAAGCAATTAAGTCTAGCAGCTACACAGAATTGGTTATTTTTGTTACATTTTAAATGAGTGACTAAATTATACATCGCTTCATCATAAAGGCTGATGCACAAGATCAGCAGGGGACATATGAAGGCAGACAGATAAGTTAGATGGATTTCCACCAGGGCTCCCTCTCCATTCCATGGCACAGAAGGTACAGGGAAATTCTAGGTCCGGCTGCCAACAGTCAGTACTGATTCAGTTTGTAGAAAAGGAAGAACCTATCTATTGTCCATCAGAAATGACCGCAGCATAACTTTCCAATGACATCTCCCACTCTTACTTCCTTTCAAATCTTTATTTTATTAACAAGCATTGGTCAAATTTGCCTTACCAAATCAGAATCTCTAGGGAGGGTGCTAGAAATCTGTATTATTCAAGCAAGTGATTACCATGATCAAGCAAGTCAGGGAAATCCTATTACAGAACATTCAAACTACTCTTTCTTCACTACAAATGCCCTGCTTCTTGTCCACACTGTGTGTTTCTTCCACCGGCCACATGCGTCTCCCATCTCTGGCTGGTGACACACACTTCCCTATCCTTCAGGTCCCAATTAGAATACTACCCAATTCCACTAGCCTGAACACTCTCATACATGTATTTCTTATTTTCTAATTGGATAACAAGCGCCTAGAGATCAAAGGTGGATTGTGATTCATTTATTCACTCATTCTTTCATTTAACAAATATTTATGCAGCATCTACCATATGCCAGGCACTACTCTAGGCCCTGGTGACATAGCAATGAACAAGACAAAGTTCCCTATTTTCATGGGCATTCTGGCAAAGGCGTTGGAAAACTGTGGCCCACAGACAAATCTGGCTCATTGCATGTTTTTGTCAAATTGTATTGAAACATGGCCACACTCCATCATTTACATATTGCCTATAACAGAGTTAAGTATTTTATTCTTTACACTATAATATTTATATTTACTTTATATTGTCAGATAGGAGAATGAGTAGCTACAACAGAGACCATATGGACCTAAATATTTAGGCTAAAATATTTACCATCTGTCCCTTTACAGAAAAGTCTGCTGACCCCTGTTCTAGCATATCCTTCCCACATAGCACTGTGCCTGGTTGACAGTAGGCAATTAATAGATGCTTAGATAATAAAATAAAGGTGGAAAGTGAGAATAAGATCATATAAGCAGGTCCTAAAGCAGAACATCTTTTGTCCAGTCGCCATCTTCTGCCTTAATTACGCAACATGAATTTTCATCCAGGATAGAATGATAGTAGCAATGCTACAGTTCAGCATGATTAAAAAGGGAGGGGGCAAGCTTTCAAACCTATGGAAAAGTTAAGAAGGACATCGATATGCTCTGTCATCAAAAGTTGTTACTATTTCAGGCTCATTTGTGATTTTAACACCTGGCCTGGCAAAAATACATTACAATATCTGTCCTGCTGGCTTTCTAGAGCTTACCAAAGTTTGGGGAGAGTTGTTATTGTATTTCATTGGTTTGTTTGCCTCCCTAAGATGCATCTTGGGGAAGTGATCTGTGCGCCTTTTGGATCAAGCTAATGAAAAACTCCTGTTAAGAAGAACACAAACACAGGGCGCACCTAAGGAAAACCCCATTCTGTCAAATACCAAAGTCAAGTTTAGAGATTCAATCTTATAGTGAGATCCTAACAATTGTCTGCTTTATCATGTCTCTATGCAAACCCTCTCATGGTTCACAAAACGAACCAAATGATCTGAGAGCTGTGCTATGCGCCCGCTGCTTTGCAGAGGCTGAGTTACTATAAAACTGGAAGTGGAGAGCTGATACACAGCTAAGGTTTTAAAAGCACGGTATGGTGTGGTTTACTGCAGAGTAACAGTTTCAGAGTCAAACAAGTCTTCTCTTCAATGAAGCTTCTCTACTTGTTAACCATGTAAATTTGGGCAAATCATTTAGCCTCCACCAGTCTCTGCCTTATATTATGAGATGAACACAAGTTACACTGCAGGGCTGATGTGAGAACATCCTAAGGATAGGTAAGTACAAAGCAGCCTTCTCAGAATCAAAAGAAAACAGGTCTTCAGTACCAGCTGGTTCCTTTCCTCCCATTTTATCCATATCAAGTGTAACACTGGTCCCCACGCCTCAAAAATATCTTTGTATAATATACATAAAGTCCCTGAAAGTGTTACAATATTTTCTTTGACTCAATAAATTTGAAAAGATGACATCTTACATCTTTGACTCTTTCCTAGTCTAAACTCAAGAAATTCTTTTCTCTTCTGAATTTACTACTCAGAAGTGATACAATAGCTCTTGTTTATTCTATTTCCCAGTGACGGATTTCTAGCAAAATAGTATTTGAAACAACATTGTCCCAAATCCATTATGTTAACAGCACCCTGATGAGTATCAGAGTGGGCTATCAGGTCCGTTCTGAACGTCCCTCCAGATTTCAGAGCAAAACAAAAATGATCAAGTTCTAGTCACTTTCACTTTCTGGTTCTGGTGACCTAGGCCCCTGTGATCCCTTTTGTAAAATGCAACAAAGAAATTCACATGCTCCCATCAAAAGGGTCTCCATTCATTTACAGACAAACGTGGACAGGTGAGTAGATAGATGAGGGTGGAAGATGAAGATGGAAAGAGATAAATGAGAGGGGAAGGTGAGAATGGCCAGAGGATGGATGATTACACAGATGACTGGATGGACAGGTGGGAGGAGGGATGGGTGGGTACATGGACAAATGGGGGAAAGGAACTCAGGCAAACATACCTGGCAAGATGCTAAGCAGACACAGAAACACGAAAAAAGAGGTGAAGACATAAATCCATGACAAAAACATTAATCTCAAGACTGAAATACCAGCACAATTCCCTCTCCTAGCCTACTGCTCCTTAAATCTCCATTTTAAAATATCCATTATGTCATCACATCCCAAAATGTGGTAACTGTAGTATTATGTATGTGCCCAGCAACAGAAAATGAATCCTTTGGGCAAAACAAATTTACCACATCCTCCTAATAAGAGGATATAACAAGTATTCCAGAAGGCATAAAGCAACTTATCGAGAGCAATGTATTCAGGAGAAGAACCATACTATTTTTCAATGTTTCTCTAATTAATGTTATGTTAATTAAGAGAACTTGGCCTTATAGATTGGGTTGCAGTCAGAATTTTCTCTAAATTAACAATTCTACAGGTCTAACTTTACCTTGACTGAGAGCTTAACTGCTCAACTGCAGCCCAATACATTTTAATTCAGGATGAAATAAAAGATGCCAAATTTCAATACTGCAAAAACAGTGTCGACTCCCTCTGCCCCGTTTTATAGCAGGTTCCCTCCCTGGTAAATAAGAACCACTGTTTACTGTGCTACGGAAAAATGGAATCAATGGCCAAATATATCACAAGACATGCAAATGCATTGCTCACATAAAACAGACGATGTAATGATTAAAATGCATACTTTTGAAGGGTGTTCAATGAACTGGAAAATGTTTATAAGATAATATTATATTTAAAAAATGTAAGAGTAAGTACATATAACATGACCCCCCCCCTTTAAAAAAAGAATACTGTGGTTTTATGTGTAAAATATAGAACAGCAATTATCTTGGATGGTGAATATGGGTGTTTAAGTTTCTTCTCCATACTTTTCAGCATCTTCATTTTCTAAGATGAGTATATTTAACTTATAATTTAAAAAGAAAGGTTATTTTGTTTTAGGAAAAAGACCAGCACCTGTGCTAAGAAAACAAGTAAGAATAGCTGATTTGTTTGTTTTTGTTTTGTTTTGTTTTTTCCATTTACGGAGTATTTTCCTATGCAGGAACTCATCTGATCCATTCAACAACTCCAAGAGATGGGTTTAAGGATCCCCACGGACACCCAGGCAGTCAGGTTCACAAAGCGAAATGGGACAGCACACGTGACTCAACATTTCCCGAAGCTCTATAGCCTTCTTTACAATGACCATTCATTCATCTACCCAAGGAAATACTTCGTCTCTGGATTATTGGTTGTTTTGCTTTGTTTTGCTTTGTTTTGTTTTTCCCCTAACGGGATCTCCAAAATTGTGCTCTAAAACTACCCCAAAGTACCAACATCACATCAACAACACAACAACACACCTGGGCCCCTTAGTACCTTGCCCCAGGATGGGAGGGAAAGACCTTGTACGAGAACAAAATTCCCCAGTGTTGTTGTTTTCATAAATGTATTAAGTCAATTATCCTAATGGGACCAGTCCAATCTATTAAGGACATGGACAGGCACCATTTTTAAAAAGACAAAGTCTGACCTAGATCAGGAAATCTGAGACAAAGATTCGAAAGCTGCTTCGGGCAACAGAATACAG
The DNA here is from genome assembly GCF_010015895.1 of Lontra canadensis. Taxonomy (NCBI): domain Eukaryota; kingdom Metazoa; phylum Chordata; class Mammalia; order Carnivora; family Mustelidae; genus Lontra; species Lontra canadensis. Next base: position 9,686,891 of record NW_022631050.1, on the reverse strand, counting down.
AGGGAGGTTCAGTGTCAGCATGGAAGAGGCACCACAGCTCAAATCTAGCTGGTCTTGAGATGACTCACCAGTACGTCTGTGACACCTTCCTGCCCCGTTCATCAGACAGGTTTTTCCATTAGAATTTACTGACTATGTGCTCCCCAGTGAGGTGGTAAGATCCGTTCTGCAGTTTTAAAATGGGGAAGATATGACTGAGAAGTCGTAACACCGATTCCACTTAGTACACTCAGAAAAGCCCAAGGAGAGGGTAACCTCAGTTGGAGGAACACCAGCCCCCACATCACCTCCACCCGTGACCAAATTCACCAAAATCTGTTTATTATAGATTGTTGACTAATGAGTTAATGGAGTCTGGCAAAATCTGGTGCATTACTAAAGGCAGAAGACAGACTAATTATATGTAGGAATGTGTAGAGGAAAAGGGGCAAGAAAAGAAGGTGAATCTTTGTGGAAAGGCTAGAACCTACAGGATAAGATGACTGGCCTCACCTTTGGTGGGGCTGAGTGAAAGATGCCTGCCCTGAGTCCCCCTCCTGTGGAAACTTCTAGAATGGAACCCATAGTCACATACATGTAGGAGTGAGTGTTGCTGGGCAGAATAAATACTCATTATGGGAATGAGCCTGGAGAATAAAAGCAGCAGATGGTCAGGACATTGAGCCTTTGTTCCCTTGCAGCACCATCCAGCTTCCTCTCCAGCTGAGGCCATGGCCTTTCAAAAACCTTCTCACTCTTTTTCAGGCCCTCGGTGTGGCTTTCTCGTCCTGGAACCGATGAATGAAGTGTCTTCTAAACAGCTTTAGCTCTAATCACAGCATGCTAGAAGTAAACTGATAATGGTAGATTTTAATAAGCAGAGGTGCCCATCAGAATTACCCCAAAAGGTTTTAAAAATTCAAATGCCCAGACCCACAGCCAAAGATTTAGGGATACAGAGTGAAAATCTGAATTACGGTAGAATTTCCCTAATGAATGCCAGTCCATGAACTCAGTCGAGAAATACTGCTGTATGAAGCAATCCCCAACTTGGGTACTCAAGAGCACCAGGGGTACCTGGACAGGAGTCCCCGGAAGGATCACGTGACCAGCACATAACCTGTCCTCATGGTGGACAAAAGGAAAGGAGGTGCAGGGAATGGGGACAGTGAGGCTTCTCAAGGTGCCAGAAAGTGGCCTCCAAGAGAAGAGCAGGGTCATCTGCCAAACATCTCCAGAAAAGAGGATCCACTTAGGGGCCCAGGAATGAGGTAAACAGGGAGACTGGGGCAGGATTTAGGTTTGGCGGGGACAGGTTTACAAAAAAGGTGTTCACCTTCGGCCTGCTAGTTAAGCAACTACACAATATATGCAGTTTGTGATCTTGAAAAAAAAAAAAAAATGGCAGGAGGTAAAGGCAGGAAGCATACCTGCTGTATACGGCCCGCATGTTGTTGAAAACAACGGGCTCTGGACAGAGCCTGAATTGGAAGGAATTTGTCAAGGGCCCCCTAATCAAAGTTGTATAATCTATCATGGCTACCAAATTGCTATGACAAACCTCCTCAGCTAAACGAGATAGAGAACTTAACTAGTTACATCTCCCTGGTTTCTCTGGATAGCGAAACCAAGCGTAATTCAGTCATCTTATGACTCCCTATAAGCAAATCCTACTGTTTCACTTCCATATGAAATCTCCAATATAAACCAAAGGAATAAGGTAGTTCATGAAACGTGGTCCAAGTGTCCTGAGATAATGACTTTTATATCTGTCTACTGCTTCTTCGTTTGTAAAATGAAATAACAAACTCTTCTCCGCAGTATATAAAAAAAATAACATCCCAGAGAGTTCTCAAATAATGAAACACCTAGCTATAATTGCTAAATTAACTACTGACCTGTAATTTTTAAAACCTAATATACATTCCTTTGTTTTCTAGAAGCAACACAGAGTTCCTAATTTACATCATCAGCCTATTCGATTTCTGATTTGCAAGAATCCCTTCTGCTTTATCCAAAATTCCAAACATGGAATTTATCTGTTTGATGAGACTCTCCCACCTCTACTATCATGACAGAATTTATGCCTTCACTTCATGGATTTCTTTATCCTGTGACAATCTCTCAAGAAGCAGACTGGGAGGGAAGCAAAGAATCCAATGTTCACTGTGGTTGCTATTTCCGGTATGGGGGTGATTCTCCCACCACAGATCTTGATGACATGACACACAAGACCTGCTTACTCCAGGCTGAGTTATCTACATGTGTCCTTCAGCTGGTGTCCTTAAGCAGATCAAGCAGCCTGAATTACAGACGGCATTATAGTGTTCTCTGCTGAGAAAGTTGTCCCTCCTACCCACACTATGGCCCTGTCCTACCCATTTCCCCTGAAGAAACCATGTTGGGACGAAGGTAAGAGTTGGGGGCGAGGAGTCTGGTGTTGGCACAGCACCATTCTACCTCTCTTTTGGCCTTGTCAAGCACGCCTCCCCTCCAGGGGGGACCCTTCCCCTTAAGCTTGGGATTTAACCCTAGTGCTGGAAGCATATACTTCCCCCTGCTCAAGGTCATGGATTTTATAGGCATTACCCCCTAATGGGGAGCTGTCACATGCAGGGGTTATCAGAAAGAAGACCGAAACTCTGACCCAGGAATGCTGCAGACATAAAGCCCATTTTACAACCAAATCTTTATCTCCAGCTGCCTGACCCATGCATTACTTTCAACTAGGTTTTAGATGGAGACAAAAGGACAGGAAGCAAAGCAGCAAAGAAAGCTGGGACTGAGGCTCGGGGGCCAAGGTAGAGGCTAAGTTCAGTCTCCATTAGCCTCCTCAAGCCCAGTGTATCACCTACTCTAACCACACCTACAGCACCATACTGTGCAAGTGCCCATGGGGACTCATGCTTTTCGTTCATCCTCAGAGTACCTTCCTGAACCCTGCTCAGCCCCTGCCCTGCCCCCTATCTAAGACGCAGCCACCCTCAGGGATCTCTTCATTCTCTGTGCATTATCTCTTCTGGGCTTTTGGTCTTTGATACTGTAATTACAAAGCCATTTTTAAGTAGAAGACACATCTCTAGGAGGGTCTAAGTTCCTTCATGGACAAGAGCTGATCTCCCTTCATCTCCACAGCCTCAATCTTTGGCGTAGGTTAACTAACGTTTACTAAAAACTTATGACTCCCCGGGGCATGAAACTAAGGGCATTATACATTATCTGGTTTAATAAATAGATACAGGAAGTAGATACAGTTATTCTCTAGAAGGAACAGGACCCATGCCCAAAAAGGCTCACCCATCTAAGTGCATCTTGGCATCTGTGGTGTAGCTATGGGCATGCTTGTAGAGGTGAGGCAGAAGAGCAGACAGGGCCAGGAAGTGAGAACCAGGGGGCCCAGGTTAGCTCAAAACCACGGGTTCTGCCCTCACTGCCTTGATGTTCAGCCATACAGCCCCTGGGTTTAAGGAGAAAAGTCCCACTTTAAAAAAAAAGAAGAAGAAGAAGAAGAAGGAGGAGGAGGAGGAGGAGGAGGAGGAGGAGGAGAAGGAGGAGAAGGAGAAGGAGAAGGAGAAGGAGAAGAAGAAGAAGAAGAAGAAGAAGAAGAAGAAGAAGAAGAAGAAGATGATGATGGAGGAAAAAAAAATCCATATGGTCACTAGTCCACGAAAGTGAGCAAGTCTCCCCCGCAATCCCCAGTCCTCACTCTGGAAACAGAGGCCTGGATGACTGTGGCTGTGTCACTAGATTTACAACAAGCCCAAAGAATGCAAGAACTGGAAGGCCCACACCGGACCTGCTCAAACAGAGCTGGAAGCTTTCTAGTAACTCCAACCGTGCATGGGGGAATGAGCGGCTCAGAGAAGTGAGTCACTTACTGGAATCTGTGCTGCCTGCATTACTCAGCTGATATTAATACACCCACTTGTTCATTAAAGTTTAATTGGAGTTCATGTGAATTGGTTTCACCGGATACTTAATCAAAGCGAAGTGTTTGTATCTGAACTGTTCCCATACAAAGCTAGAAAGCTCCACTTCCCTCCAGCATCTGGGCACATCCACTCCCTGTTGTTCTAACCTGGTGAACACACTAAATTAGTCCTAGGGCAGGGAACAGTGAACTGGGAGGAGGAGGAGGGAGAAGCCATCCCGACAAACATGAAACTAGAGTAAGTGAAAAATGCTCCTCGCGGCACAGCTGCAGTTCCCTAGCTCATAAGCTGCATCCTGACCTCCGCCAGGACTCAAATTCCTACTCCCAAACCCGATCCCGTTCCTGCCCAGGGTTCCTTATCAAAGCCACAGGGTTCCTTCTTTCCCTGGGCACCTGTCTTCCAGGCATACGTCTTTATTTTTAAAATGGGTGGATAAGGAAATTAACCATCATTCAACATAATCACACATCTCTCTTGTACTGACAAGCGAACCATGAACACAATCCCAAACGCCTATTTATACAATCAGGGCTGTCAGTACCCTGTTATTTCTTATCAGATATCTCACTAATCAACATTTCTGGAAGTGTAAAATTTTAAAGCTCCTGAAAAGATTGTGCATAGATTTGTGGGGGAGGGGAACAGATGTCCAGTTTGGCAGCTCTGGGTGTTACCAAGTTTCCCTTAGGCGTGGTCACCATTGTTGAGGAAGCATGACTTCCGGGCCCCAAACAAATTCATTCAAGATGAATTTAAAACTCTGCCCTCCCTCTTTGATTCAATGAAACAACCCTCAGAGATTATAGACTGAGAAGCAACTGATTTACTTCTTAACAGCTTTAATTGAGATACCATTCACAAGCCATATAATTCACCCATTTAAAATCTGTAATTCATTGGGATGCCTGGGTGGCTCAGTCCATTAAGCCACTGCCTTCAGCTCAGGTCCTAATACCAGGGTCCTGGGATGGAGGCCCTCATCAAGCTCCTTGCTCAGAGGAGAGCCTGCTTCTCTCTCTGCCTACCCGCTACTCTGCCTGCTTGTAAGCTCTCTCTCTCTCTCTCTCTCTCTGGCAAATGAATAAAGTCTTTAAGAAATGATAATAATAAAATCTGTAATTCAGTTTTTGGTATACATATTCACAGAGTTGTACAATGATGATCACAGTGTAATGTAAGAACATTTCTACTGCCCCAGTAAGAAACTCATACCCAACAGAAGTCTCTCCCTGGGACCCACCCCACCCCTAAGGACAAACACTCATCTACTTTCTATCTCTATAAACCCTATGGATTTGCCTATTATGGACATTTCATATAACTGGGAATAATATAATATGTAGTCTTTGGTAACTTCCTTTACTTACCATGTTTTCAAGATTCATTCATCTGGTAGTTTATGTATTAGGACTTTACTCCTTTTCATTGCTAAATACTATTCTGTTATACAGACATGCCACATTTCGCTTACCCATTCAACAATCTACCCTCTAAAAATAAAACAGACCCCCATCTACATCAGAAGAGTGAATTACTTAGCACTCCGTTGGACAGGTCATCTCCTTATCCCCTCAACAATCCATTTAAGATTATCCCTTCACACATGTAAAGGAAATGACCCCGTGGGAGGGACTTCTCAAATGTGGCAGCGGGTGGCAGAGCCTTGTAGCATAAACCATCCTGCTCGGGAAACTCACCAGGACGACCCACCTGTGCATTGTTTCACAGTTTGGGAGGTGTTCTCACAGACACATACAGCTTACATTGTGGCTCCCTACGCAAGGAACTGTGCTATCAGTACCTCTGACTTCCCCTAGGCTCCCAGCAAAGCTTGGAATGCACTCAATCAGCAGCACTCAGACTCTCTTTTACCCCCTTCTTCAGATCTGACCCCACTACTTAGTAACAAGCACCTACTGTGTTCCAGGCACACTCATGGTGATTAATAAGATATGACACCAGCTTTCCAGGAGTGCAGAATCTAGCAGAAAAGACCAAACCAACACACAAAGGACAGAGTCATGTCAGATAGAACAGAATTAAAGCTGTAAGAGAAATTCAGAGAAGGGAACTGTTGGCTTGCTCTGTCTCACCTGCCGTGCTAGCGATTTCATTGCTAACCTTGTGGGAGCTAATTATTCTCTGACAAGGGGAGATGGCAGATTTTCATGAATGTCAAGCAGTCATAGGTGTGTTTCCTGAAAACGTACAAGCTGGGGTCTAAGTCAGAGTCAATTTCAGCACCCCCATCAGTAACATTACCAGACCATGTGGACTTAGGAAGCCATCAGAGATCAGAAGTAGAGAGAGTCATCTATCCAAATTCAAACTTTCTGCCTCCTTCTTCAGCAGCCAGGACACTATCAGGAGGCTGATAAGCCACCCAGAAGTTGCTGTCTAAGAAACCATGCAGTGTGCAGGGAAGTAACAGGTTTCCAAAATACATGTACTCGAACCCATACTCTAATGCATGAGGTTAATAATACAGCCATGGGCTTATTTGATGCCATGTGTCTGAGGGACTCAAAGACATTTGCCAAAGAAAACTCAGTCCTTCCCATGTCCCAAGTGAGGGCCACACTGACTCCAAGGCTTAAAGAAACTCAAGAGCATCCTGCATCACTTGGTTCTATACTGGGAAAACACACTCGAGCTTCCAGATAAAGGCACCTCACAATCAAAACTAAAAGCCCAACTCATGCTTCTGTTTTTTGGAGTGTAGACAGGTTTACCCCCTTTTGGATCCAACTCATGGAACAGATCAGGTTTTCATGCACACCAAAAACAATGGATCTACTTAATGAAAGCTTCTTTCACTTAAAACTTCTACCAGCATAAACCCTCCAGAATATACTGATCGAGTATGCACATCAGTGTAAGTATTCCTCTTCAAATTCCCACAGCAAGTTCTCACATCCTGTTTCCTAATTAACTCACGCAAAAGAAGACTTTTACCTTCACCTCTCCTGTTCATTAAAGCAAGTTTCAGGAAATACTTTGACATTTGATTTCTGAAAAGCACATGCTGGTTTACAAAAATTCTAGAGATTCATCATTATTTCTACTTGGGGAGAAACGAATCATATCAAATCACAGTTAACTTTTTAACCAAAAGAAAAAAAAAGAGAAAGGCAAATTTTTTCAGATTTATTACATCTCTATCTAATCTGGGGAGCGCTTGGTAAGAACGATCTCATTACACCCAAATCCGGGTGGTGAAGCAGAAAGACACTCCAGAATCAGCGATTCAGGATTCACATCCACCGCTGCTCTAAGGAAACTCACTCCATCTCTCTGAACCTCAGTTACATCATCTCCAAAAGGGAAACAAGAAGGACTGCCTTGCCCACTTCACAGGGATGCCATAAGGTGCACATAAGAAAATGTGTTTTCAGTGACTATGAGAACCACTCCACACCTAATGTGAGGTATTATCTTAACATCCTTTCCTATAAAGACATTTTTAAATGACATGAACAAAAACTTTTGCCTTTCTGTTTCTATTTTGAATAAGCCAAAGAAACACCCCCAAAATTAACCTTACCAATTCCTGGAAGCTTCACACACACGCACACAGACACACACACACACACACACACACACACTCTGTATGGAGAAGCGCTACTTAGGACAACAAGCCCAAGAAAGCAAACAGTCCTCAAGAATCTTCTGCCTTAAGAGATATCCTCAGCAGCATGACTTTAACATTAAGTGTCCTTCAGTACATTCTTATTTTTTTGAAGGTAGGCAAAACATATTAAGAGTGTATCACCCTTGGGTGGCTCAGTGGCTTAAGCCTCTGCCTTCAGCTCAGGTCATGATCCCAGGGTCCTGGGATGGAGCCCCACATCGGGCTCTCTGCTCAGCGGGGAGCGTGCTTCCTCCTCTCTCTCTGCCTGCCTCTCTGCCTACTTGTGATCTCTGTCTATCAAATAAATAAAATCTTTAAAAAAAAAAAAGAGTGTATCACCCTCCAGTGGCACCTGGAGGGTGCCCTTCTTCTGACTATGACTCCGGTCATGGTCTCAGGGTCCTGAGAACGAGTCCCACGTCTCAGGAAGCCTGCTTCTCCCTGTCTCTCTGCCCTGCCCGCCCCCCACTCATGCTCTCTCTCTCTCTCTCACTCTCGCTCTCTTGCTCTCAAATAAAAATCTTAAAGAAAAAAAAAAAAAACAGTATGGATCACCTTTCAAATAATGGTAGACAAATGTCCCTGCTTCACCTCCTTTGAGTACAGGAAAAATGGTCTCAGGAAGAGCAGCCCCAAGATAACAGTGCTTTCTACAGAGAAGGAAAATGGGAGACAGATGTGAGGACAGGAGCCAGGCACATGCAGACTGAGGGAGGGTGGAACCTGCCTGCATGACACAGGGAAAATAACCCCCTACCAGCCATCTTTTACCAGCAAAGTGACCCTCGGTGGCCACAGAGCAGCTCTACAGGAAGCAACTCCATTAAGGACTTGGGCGTATTCCACTCCCACGCATACTCTACCATCTGAAGTTTACCGTCCCAACTACATCTGCAGATAAGCAAAGGTCTAGGGCGGAGAAGCCAAAACCTTTTCCAAGGTCATTAGTGGCTGCCCAAGTGCAACTCCTATGTCCCAGGCTACCCTATGTGGTTCATCACTGCCTGTTCGTGGGCACTCCCAGCGTGGGCTGAACCACCACCATGAAGCAAGCACCTTCAGAGACTCTCCCCTACATTTTCCAATTTATTCTCGCAATGACATTGGGAGAGAGATTTTATCATGCCTAAGTCAAAAGAAAACACTGAGACTCCAAGAGGTCATTCAACCAACGTTTTTCACAAAGCCTAAGAAGCACACAAGGATTTGAACCCCTGTCCAATTTCAATTTTGGTGCTCCTTACGAATATCTAGGTTCTGTACCAGCCCTGACATCAAGAAACTCCACAGCCTTCATCATCAGTATAGCTACCCACCCGCTCATGCATGTCTTGCCAAGTGGTACAACAGAAAGAACAGGGACTGAGGGGACAGGAGAACCAGAGAGTTTCCACCACTCGCTAGCTGTGAGACCTGGGTAAATGACCCAACCTCTCTGAGTCTCGGTTTCCTCACCTAACCAGTGAAAACAATGCTAACTGTGCCTGCCCATCATCTCATAATATTCTTATAAAAATTAAATGAGATGATGCACTTAAAAAACACTAGAACAATGATGGGTACATAGTAAGGGCTCAATAAAAATTAATCCAATGAATAATTGAAGGAAACATTAAGATCAAATGGGACAATCAGAAAAATTCCTACTACAGTTCCTGTCATATAACAGCTGCTCAAAAACAAAAACACTATTCATTTATCGTGAATATCCTAACAGCCTAAATACGTCCTGAGTCTCACAGCCCCGTAGCCACACAGCACCCTGCACACTTGGGACGTTCAGACTCACTGATTTTATGCTCTTTCTCTGAACTTAGGAAGGGAAGAAAATCTAAGATGCTGAGATGGCTTCTCTGAAAGTTTGGGAGCTTCAGATATCCATTTTCACTCCAAATTTTATCTACAGTTTTAAAATCATTATCCATAATTGAAGCCTAAGACACACTAAGAAGCCACAATTTAATGTTCTTACTTATTTCTGATACATTCCACAAGAAATAAAGAAAAGTGATCTCCCAATCTCCACCCTTTTCAATCTTATCTCTGTCTTCTCTACAAAGACAGCCACGTTACTTATAAAAGCATTTATTTTGTACCGGGTCCTTCACAGATGGTAATCCCAAGTGCTTTCCGGAATCAGTCACCAGTGAGAGAAAGAGAGAATGGGAGAGACAGGGACTGTAAATGCCAGAAATGGAAGACATTTGTCATCATGAGAAAATTCACATGGCAGAACTGCTTTAACCAGGACCTCAAAGGAAAAACAGCTGTGAGTACACATCTTTAAATCTGGGGTGGGGGGGCGGGGGGGGGATTTGCTGTGTATGTGTACAGATGTATGTGTGGACAGATGTGTATATGTATAGGGGTATGTGTGTATGCTGTGCATGTGTGCAGGTGTGTACATGTACAGATGGGTGTGTAGGTGCATGTAAGACGTGTGCACAGATGGGTGCATGTATAGACGTGCACATGTGTGCGTGTACAGGCATGTGTGTGCATACATGTATACTCACGCACACGTGTGCATCCATGGAAAAGAGAAGGGATGAAACCACCCCCTACAGACCAGAAGAAAGAGCCCCCACACAAGGATGTTTGGGCAACAGTGCAAAGGGTCGCAATGCAGAGCAGGGTCTGGGGGCCGAAAGGCGGGGTCTCGCAGCGGGGCTCTGCCAGTCAGCTGCCTCATCTGGAACACGGCATTTCAGCTCTTCTACGCTCGGAATGGGGCCCTGCCAGAACTGGTGTGAGACACGAGTGACAAAGGAGCCCCGAGAGCGATTTAGAAACCCACGCGAACACATACGGGCGTTACTACCCGTTTCTCCCAATGCCAAGGAGAGTGACTTCTTGAGCCAATGAGCCTCACAGGAGAGTCTAACCCTCTCACAGGCTGCTATCAGCAAAGGAGAAGGGACACAGACCATGTTCCGAAGAGGCGCTGCTTTTTAATTCTGTATTATTTCCAAAACAAAAAAGCATAATCTCCCCCCCTTTTGTTTTTCCAAATAAAAATAAATTATAACCCTAACTTGATAATGAATGCAGGCTGGAGCTGTCCTTAAGTAAAAGCTTTTGATAACAAATTGCCTGCACTAACTGCTATTTTATTGCTGAATTTTTTATTGTTGCTTAAGCACAGCAATTATGCTAATAAGCCTGGGAGGATGGTACATCGAGTATTGAATCTGACAGATAAAATACTCAATAAAATGCTAATCTCACCTGAAAATTGGAATCAGACAGCCTTATTAGTATTTATGGATATGGCATCTTAAACATGTTTTTTTTAAAAGATGAATATATATGAAATCAATGTTGTCTCCTCACACAGCCTGCCATGTCTAGGCCTTTATGTGCTTTAAATTCAAGGTGACAATTACTCATTGCCTCAGCTTTGCTTCTTCACAGAGAAACGAGAACTTACTGGTCATCTCAGCCACATAAAGAACCAGGCAATAAAATCTTTTTCTTCCTTCATCCACCACCTCCCACCCTCTCTGCCCGCTCCACCTAATCCCCCCAAAAAGGGAAGGTAAGAACTGTGTCTGAGAGAGAAGTAAAGGCAGATTTGACAGCACCAAGAACCATTTGTCAAACCATCTGGCTGCTCTCCACACCTGACAGAGGGGGAAGAACGCACAGGGAATGGAGGGTCCCAAAAACCAGCCTCTCGTCTTCATTTTTGCCATTTCCTCAACGAGTTGCCTTGCCAGGCCTCAGTTTCTTAAACAGGAACCATCTGGAGCCCCAAAATCAAGTCTCTGTACCTTTCTTTACATGAAAAAGGGAGACCAAAACCCCTGTATCTAAGAACTGAGTATCACCATAAGCCAAGGTAGAGATAAGGCAGGCGGGAACCTGAAATCCTTGAACCTGTGCTTTGATTTACACTGTCCCCTCTTACCATGTATCCCCAATATATGTCTGAAATGGTCCAGGTTTAAATTCAGAGACCTCAGATGCCAAATATAAAAGAGATTGGACTGTTTACCAACAGTACTTGGGAACTTAACCGGTTTTCTTTTATTCCTCTGGCTGGGAGCAAAAAAGAGAAGTCAGACACCGGGCTTAAGTGGCAGACACTAGTGACATGTAAATATCGCAATATTATTAAAAAAAAAAAAAAAAAAAAGTCCTCTGTCCATTCATTTCCATATGAACACTGTGAATCAGTAAGAGAGAAAACTTTATTCTATGGGCAAGGGAACTGAGTACATGGGCTCTGGTGTCAGGAAGAGCAGTTATGCCCTCTGACTAATTCCAGCACACCACACGTCCTCTGGGTCACGGGCCTGTTGACTCACCCAAAACCCAAATACTCAAGTAACTAGTCACCACTGGACAAACAGGGTGGTGAGTGGGAACTCAACACATTCAGCAGTAGCCACACCAGAGACTTCTCCCACCACTGTCCCGGCTTCCAAGAGCTGAAGCCCTTCCAGAAGCTTCTGTCTCCCTCTGGGTTTGGTCTGAGGAAAGGACAAGTCAGGCTCACAGCACAGAGTGGAATCTGGCATGCTGTAAAAAACTGGGCAAAGGTCCCAGGCCTTGAAAAGTCACTTCCCACTATCTAAGGCCCATTTCTGCCTCTGTACAAGTTTCTCTTTTCAAGACCAAAGAGGTCCCTTGGGCAAGGCCCTGGAGGAAGGGAGAAGAGAGAGAAAATGGGCTCCCCAAATACAAAGAGTTCAATGGAACCTACAAAGGATCTTCATACCCCTTTCTTCAGTGAACCCTCATAATGCAGGTGAAACTAAGCTGTTTCCTCCTTTTGCAGAAGAAAGAATTAAGGTCTAGGTGTTCAGAAATTCTCCCAAGGTAATACAGGAGCTCAGAGATCCTCTAGCCCATAGCTGGGGCTCAGGGGACTGCCGGTAGGGTGGCTAGCCCAGGCAGGGGAGGACCAAGAAGTCAACAGACTCTACAGTCATGAACCACCATGCTGAACAATTCCCCACCCCACCCCCCACCACTGGGTCACATGCACAGAAATGAGATACCCCTTCATCTTTATTGCACCACGACCAACACCACAATTGGCAAAGCACCGTGGCAACAAATTTATCAAGTAGAAATCATTCTCCCCCGATTTACAGGAGTAAAAAGCCAAGGCAATAAGAAGTATTTGCACTTGCCCAGTTCTCACAGTCTCTAAAAGCAGGGCCAGCACTCAGACCCAGACCCCTGGACCCGAATGCCCTCTTCTTTCCACCTGCTTTTGATGCCCGTGATCCGCTGGGGCCACCATTTCTTTAGTAAACAACCAGAGCAGAAGGTCCTCTCTGAACAGAGACATCTCCCAACAGAGTCACGATTCGAGTCATCCTTCGAGGAATAACTTCTGGGAAAGCAGAGGAGGTGATGCATCAAACAGTGAAACTTACAACTCCTACTCACGACCGGCCTGGGGGGGAGCAGGAAATGGGGCCAAGGTTCTTTCCCTACAGGCTCCCCCTGCCCATTTCAGTCGCTCTCAGTCATTACTAAAGTCAGCTCTTTAAGCAAATGAATGCTGTTTCCTAGCTGTACGCCCTTGGGTAAGTCCCCGACCTCTCTGGTCCTCTTACCTATACACATTCATACACACACATGCACGCACAGACGTGCGCACACTCATACTCACATATACACACACACACAAAACCATCCCTTCATTTACCTGGAGGGATGGTGACCGCAGAGAGCCCCTATCTTTCTTACCCTGCAAAACACCTCAGCTAAACACTAGCAGTTCATGGGTTCAGGTAGCGCCCTCCAGCCTCTGCGCCCGGCACTCCAAGCAGAAACTTCCACCTCTGGCTCGGGCCTCCAAGGGCCCATCCCCCTCCTTCTACTCTGCCCCTCCCACCAGCCCCACTTCTCCCTCCTCACCTGCCACCTGCCACCGTCCTGGGTCGGGCCTGGCCTCCTCCACAATGGACAAGAACCCACTCTTCCCTCCATCACCAATCTCAATCCTCCTGTCCTTTCCCATCTCAAAGCCATCTTTCTCTGGGTCAAATACTGCAGACTCCTCAACAGCTCTTCATGGGGAAGCTCCTAAAACACCCTCCACCATCCAGGCTGCACTGTCCACACAGGCTACGGTCTATATCCTTCCACACCCGGCATCTCCTAATGAGGTCTAGTCTACGGGTCTGGTTTCAAGACAGAAAGGGATCAATATCAAACAGGATCACGGAGGGGTATTTCAGTCACCACCCCTGAGGCCTGTCCACCACAGAGCGCAGGATCCTTCCAGAGAAGTTGGGGGGCAGTGATGAGCATCAGTCCCTAGCCCAGGTGCTGAGACACACCACTGTGGTAGACCTTCTACAGACATTCTCAAATCTTTGTAACTTAGCAGGCAAGGCACATTTAACTGAAAATAAAATCCATTTAAACTGTGACTCCAAGAGGCTTGGTACCTTAGTGTCACTGAAGTTCTATAAATTGTCCCAGTAACAATGGCTGTTGGGAGCCTGGGCTCATGAACGGAGACATCTCCCAGCAACTCCCAACACGTCCCCACAGCTTCACTGAGATACTCTACTGTTAAAATGTGTCAGGTGTTCTGCACATGCTTCCCCTTGGTTCATTTCTCTAAGAACTCTTCCTAATAATTATCAGTGTCCCACCTTACAGACGTGGAAACACACAGCGTGCCCCTGGCTGATCAGAACCAGAACCAGAGGTCCTAGGTGTGCTCTTTTCTCCCTCCCCCGCATTGTTTACCTTGTTCCACCTCAATTCCTATCCACAGCGCAGTAACTGTAGAGTATTTCTGCGCTTGAGTCTCTGAAAACCAATATTCACTCAGCCCTACATGCAGAGTCTGAACTGCAAGTCAGGGAAAGATACTTTACAAGCAGCAACTGAGTTAAGATCCCACAGTGAGGGTGGGAAATGGATTTGTCAAGCACACCATGTGAGCAGAGCTTACCCCTGGACTGTTCCCGAAGGTCCACGTCACAAAATGAGGCTGGATTTTCCATCCATTTCATAAAGGCCAACGGGGACACCTGCAAAGTCTTCTTCAACAAAGTTCATAATCAAAGTCAGGAAATCAAGAGTCCTCATATAAACCACTCCCTTCTCTTCAAAAGGTGAGCTTTTCCGATAGAAGAAAGGTTCGTATTCTACAACTCAAGGGCTAGGAGGGAGGATTTGGACTTAATCTCTCTGGGAATGTCACCAGCATCTTCACCAGGCCCCACCTTTCCTCTGCTTCTAGAGACACAGGCTGAAGAAGGAGCCCAGGAAAAAGCTGAAGAGTTGTTCAGAAAAGCGACATGCTCTGACACCAGTTCCCAGGGGCCCTTCTCGCTCCTGGGGTTGACTGTAGTTAGCTTCCCAACCCCTCAGACCTCCTTGGTCCTCCAACTCAACACATATTTATGGAGTGCCTAAAACTGCCAGCCATTGAGCTGGCTCCAAAGGCGGAGATGCCTGCACTTTAGAAATCCAAGCTTAGAAGCAGATGCCACTCATTAAAATCCAAGGTGGTCTGTTAAAATGTGAATGAAAGCATGAACCAGGGGATAAGGAATATTGGGGGGGGGATGATTCCCAGTGGGAAAGCTGATGTTTCTAAGTAGGTGGAATTTGAGCTAGGTACGAAGGGAGGTGCCCAGCAGAGCTAGCCATGCAAGAAGGCCCTCCCCTTGGGGTGAAGGGCATGAGCCTGAGGTGGGTGGGGTGGGGGAAGTCAGGGAGCAGGCAGAAAGGCAGCTGGAAGCCAGACTGGGTGGAGCCCTATGCAGGGATGTCACTTATGCTAAGGACATGGGGAAGCCAAAACAACACATGGCAAGTCTCACAACAGAGCCTCTCCACTCACTGCACCCAGGGGTGGCCCACCAAAATAAAACCTACTCCCCCATAAGCCTAAGGAACATGTATGTACGCAAGCCAACCCAACACCCAGCATTCAGGGCAGAAAACTACATAAGACAAGTGTCACCCCCCCACCCTAACCTGGCCTCTCAGGCTGGACCATGGTATCACAACCTCCAATGTAAAAGACAAGGAAACAAGCCCAAGAAAGCATACTGGTGAAGACCTGACATTTCAGTGTTGGCATTTGGTACCTGGGGCCTGACTCTCCAATCATGTAAATGCCTAGTCATTAAGACCCAATTTAAGCTAAAGACAAGAAAGAAAGGAAGGCAGGACAGGGAGGTGGATAGGGAGGAAGGGAGGAAGAAAAGAAAGGGAACAGATGAGAAGGAAAGGGAACAGATGGGAAAGGAAAAGAAGGTAGGTATAAGGATGGAACCTAAAAAGGAAGAAAGAAAGAAGTCTCCCAAGGGCCACAGTGAGAAGGGAAAGTGGCACTGGTACCACTCTGCCTATGGATATAAGGATGGTTAAATGTAAATGAAATGTGGGACTGCAGCGCCAAGTGACTGTTTTTCTTTTGAAAGTCTGGGTATTTAAAGAAAGAACAAAGCATGTAAACTTTGTAAAAATAATTTTTGAGGGTTTTTTTAACCAAAAAAATAAATATGTATTTACAGAAATAGAAACCTATGGGGGGAAACTAGACACATAACAATTTTAGTGGTGGTTACTTCTTGGGAGAAAAAAGGGGGAGTAGGACGGGGTTGGTAAATTGCAAAAAAATGGTCTCAGATTCTCCCGGTCTCTGCATCCTCACCCTTGCGATATAATTTTGAGGGCTGCCCTATCCAAAAAGTGGACTCTTTCTCTACCCACGTTACTAACATATGTGCACTCATTCATGGATCCACAAATTCATCCACTGCCTATTCCATACTCCAGCTTGTAGGTCTCCATCTTATCCATACTAAATTCAAAAGTATTCCTACTCTGAGTAATGGTACAACATTTATTGAATGCTTAACATACGCAAGGTGCTGTAAGCCCTTCCCATGCATGATCTCCTCCAGCCTTCACAGCGTTCTTCCTCAGTCCTATCATCAGCCCCATTTTAGAGAAAAGGAAGCCAAGTCACAGAAATTCAGCAATTTGCCTACGGTCAAGCAGCTACTAAGTAGAGGACCCTGGGTAAACCCAGATGATGTGACTCCAAAGCCAGCACTGTCCACGCTGCATCTGGGATGTCCCTCTAACCCACCACCCGGTTAGCCAAAACACAAAGAGAAATAGCTGACCCCATTTTGGCTCCTCGTGGACACAGCTTCCTTTCAAAGGCTCACAAATCACCTGTCTAATAAGCTTGTCTAAAATGATACCAGAAATTGCAATAGAGTCAGCAGACTGAGGACTCCGGATACCTGATTTTTTTGATAACTGATATCTATTTCCTCATCTCTCACTTCTGGCATTTCTGCTGATTTCCAGGTTTCCTCAGAATTCCTGGCAGCAGTCCCACGGTTACCACCGGAAGTTCTCTGCATATCCTGAGACGTCATGCGTGTGGCCCGCGGTCTTTGCAATCAGTGGGCTAAGCACCCTGCTCGCACATGACCTCCTCCACTGTCGCAGACATCAGTTTCTCCTGAATGATGTTGATTCCGCCTTCCCCAGTTTGAAGATCACCATCCCTTCCCTTGATAGAAATGACAATCAGGCACACAGTTTCGTTTTCTCTGTCATCTGGGCCATGACATCACCCTCCCCAGGTTACAGAAAGCTGGGCATCCCCCAAAAAAAGCTACCCCCTCCTGGAGCCCATTCTAATCCCATCCTGGCCCAGGAGGTAACTGGAAAGGAAAGGCCTGATTGGCTGCCAATTACATCACTGCTCCACAGGCCTGATTAAACTCTTAATTAACCGGATGCCACTTTACGTCTATCCCTGACTCCACGGACAAATAAATAAGCACAAAGAGAACAGCATAGGGGCAAGGCAGCAATAAACTATAGCTCCTGGCTCAGGTATAAAAGAGAAGCCATTTGCTGGGGTTACCTGTCATTAAGAACGATTTGGTCACCAGGTGGGGACATACAGTTCTCTATATTAAATTAGAGGAATGATTCAAAGGGGACCAATTTCAGCTGACAAGAGCAAAAAGAAAATCAATTTCAGGTTGCCAGGACAACTAGACTTTTCCTGCAAGAATAAATTTGATACAGCCCTAAAATCTGACAACTAAATGTTTCCTCGCATTACATCACATCCCGAAAACGTGTGTTGAACCAGTGAGATAATCAAGCCTGCTAATTACTTTCTACAACACCCATACGATGCAGGATTGATGGTCTTGGCTCCAGTCTGATGTTCTTCCCGCAGCCCCACTCGCTCTCTTGGTTTTAGAGTGAAGGAGGACTGACTGCATGCCTCTTAAAATGAATCTAAAGGCAATATCCTTGTCAGTTAGTCCTTGCATCCTGGAAAAAGGAAGGTGAGCGACTTTTTAATACATATCCCCAGGGTTCCCTGTCACACAGTTCATTGGCAACCCCTTCCAGAGAAGGAGTCCTAAGTCACAGAATTAGATCTAACACAATGTTGGGCCTAAAGGGACCAGAGTGTGAATCCAAAACAAAAAAAGGCAAAGTGACGGCCCAAGGTCAACACAGCTGGCCAACGGCAGTTAGGACGGCAATCCCGCTCCTCTGATAATGGCTTCTGTGCAATTTCTTGAAATAGCTGCCATCATTCTGCTCCTGCCTTAGAGACTCTGGGAGCTGAAGTTAAGTCCACTTGATCTCCTATTAATCCTCATGAGGCAGTGACCCCAAACGGCCTTATCCCAGGAGTTCAGAGTCCTGACCCCAGATCCAATAATATCTGATGAGATGAGCCTTCTCGCTGCATTGACGTTCTCAGAAGGCTGAATATCAACTTACCTCCAGGGGCTATTAAAAACAAGAACAGCTAATAAATCACTGGAAAGCACTTTGCAAATGTAAAGTAATACAAAAATGCGAAGCACCAATAATAGGAGCGGCCCAGGCGAAGGCAGTTCCCTGAAGAGCATAAGGATTTCAAGCAGCCAGGCTGGGCCCACCATCACCCACCAGAAGATGGGAAGGCCACGCCTCTCGCTCTACCTCACTCTCCTTTCCCTCAGATTCTCAAGTGTGCCTCTAGACACTGCTGTGACACATCATGTCAGGATGGATACCCAGAAATGTCCTCTCTGTCCGTTCGTATGGTCATGGAGTCTTCACTAAGTACGGAGAACTGTGAGAGGAGGTCTGGATCCAGCAGGCAGGAAAGCAAATGTCAAGTTGTCCCTAGCTGGTAATAAACCAAGTAAACCATGAAAAACAATGAACCCACTAGAAAGTGCTGGTCAGCGAAGTCAGCCTTGAGAGCCGATTTAGAATCTGGTGAGAGGTCGGGATAGCACAGCACACACTCAAGGGCTCAGCCGATGGGAGAAAAGAGGGGAGGGTAAAGCACTCTTGTGTGGTCCTTGGTTCTCTCATGGGAGCCACACAAGGTGAATAGAGAAGCTCAGGAGAGGAAACAGGGGAGCAGAGTAATTGAGAAATTAAAAGCCGGTAGCAGAGAGAACTGAATTCTAACCCTGGCCCTGCCATTACACGTTACATGACCTTGAACAAGTTATTCAAACCTCACTAAGCCTCAGGCTCCTCCTCCATCCAATATGGAGGACACTAGGATTGACTGCAGTCGGGCTTCAGGGATTAAATGAAATGAGGTATGGAAATCAATGCAGAGCCTGACACGTAGTACGTGTGCAACAGCCGTCAGTTATTGTGCTAACCAGGGCTGATCTAGGGCTAGAATCTAGCACAAAACCAATGGCAAGACATAAGGCATAAAGTCAGGGGTCAAGATCGCTGGGACGATAAGGGAAAGATCTATCCCATAGGTTCTACTTTGTATCTACATAGGAGTTATCACTGGCCCCATTCCCAAATACCTAATTTAGGATGACATCAGCTCGGGGCTGGTGAGGCACCTGCAAACCTCAGAATTAAGTAGAAATCCAAGGGCACTGGAAATCCAACCACTTGATCAGCACAGAGTCAGCTCTCTGCATTTGAGCTGAATGCTAAAATTCTAGGAATTTGGGTATTCAACGTGGCTGCAAGATCCTCATCGCAAAAGAAGGACCTAGTTTTCACGGGTGGAAAATGCTTCCTCCAGCACCAGTTCATTTAACACACATGGACATAGGCCTGCTCCCACAGAAATAAAGCAAGGCACAATAACCAAGAAACTCCAGACCAAGCACCCTTAGGTCAAGCCCAGATAAAGAGGCATGGGCCTACAGAGAGGGGAAAGAAATGAAAATTTACTGAGCTCCTATTTGGCAAAGATGCATTAGAAAAAGGAAGAGGGAAGAGAGAGTCAAGAAGACTTCCTGAGCGAAGCCCCTTTGAGCTGACAACAGGCCGGGGCCCCACCCATTTCTCCAGCAGGATCGTGACAAGGCACCCAGAAGCCCCAGGGCCAGGGGCCACTCTCGCCTCCGGGTTCTGGTTCACAACACAGTACCTATCCACCATACCGTGACTGGGGGTGGAGCTAGGGAATGAATACGGAGCTGGGATTGAGGCAGCGTTAAGCTTCATCTGCTTCATCTCCACAGACAACATGTAAGCAGACATAGAGAAGAGACAAAGAGGGGACCGAGAAGAAAAGATGTTGTGGTAAGGCAGGGGGACAGAGGAAAGCCTGTTGACTCAGGTTATGAAGAGGGACAAAAAAAAAAAAAAAAAAAAAACTAGAAGACAAGAGAAAAGAGAAAGAGGAAGGAAACTGCTGTGTTTGGGGCTTGTTGTGTTTATTTCTTTAAGCATACTTCTGTCAGGTCATTTTGTAAAAATCCTACTTCTGTGAAGTCCTTCAAATGTTAGTTCAAGAGGACTTTGTTTTGGTCTCTGCCCAGCACCACGAAGCATTCCTGGAATATAGTAGGTGCTCGATAAATATTTACAGACTGAATGAATAATGCCCCGCTAGAGTAGGTCGCTGTTCCTGAGAAGAAAGAGGTTTTTCCAGTCACCAGGAAAAAGAGCAAGACTCTGTTTGTATTTCAGCGCACTCACTTAAATAAGGTGTGGAATAACACAGGTGCAAACCGAGGTCATGGCTCCTGGTGCAGTCACCGTATATTCACCAAATTTAAATCAGACTGACCCACACTCTAAGACAAAGGAAAGGGAGGCTGTTCCCGGATACAACCCCAACAGAAAAGGCAGGGGCTCTCGGTAAAAGACTGAGAGGGTATCTGGGAAAATGCCGTCTCCCCAGGCAAATGATGTTTACTCTGACTCTGACGGTCCAAACCCAGGAAGGGCCCTGGCCATCCCACTGCCTGCTTCCGAGAAAGGTGCCAGTTTCAACCTCTTGAGAACAGAGGTGATTACAGACTGTTCAGGAGAAGTAGCAGGAGAGGAGAGGGCAGGATCCAGAAAGGACTGGCTTCAAGTCTCACCTGGAAGGCTGTCTATCAATTTTCAGGTTGTTCCTCCAGTCCTTCTCCTAAAGATAACTGGAAGGTTTGCAGATAGTTCAGAAAGGCAACTGTGCCCATCATGAGGAATACGGTGACTGGGCGATAAAAGTGCTCACTACAAAAGGAGGAAGGGTCAATATCCTCCGTTTCACTCTTCCACTGCGAGGTCTATCGGACGTTTCGATAGCCTGCAAGATCAGCACTTCTTTCTGTGGCTGTGCCTAATCTTGAGAGACCATTATTATTTATTACACATGAAGCACTTTCCATCTGCAGAGTGCTTTGGAATCGCTTTTTATTAGTTACTCAGCATTCTTAAATCTAAACACAGCTAAAACCCCAGTGGATGGCGGAAAACCCCTGATTTACTCGTCCATCACACGCAACGGGTCCACACACCATCTCCCAAACACTGGACAAGTTGAACCAGGGGCAAAGGAAGCACAAGATAGAGACTTCCCATTCAACCGAACACTTGTTCATGGAGGCCACCCGGCACGAGACTGGGTGTTTGGAGCTCAGCAGGAGGAGGTACAGAAATAAACGAGACATAGCTCTGGACCTCAACGAATTTACAGTCCAGGGCTATTTGAGATGAACTTAACAGTGTCTTCCCGCTCGAAGATTCTGTGGTTCTAGGAAAGTATAATAGGTTTCAAACATTACGTGCAGAAACAGCTTCCTACATGACTCAAAATTTGAATAATTCTATAGGTATAACTCTAGTCCCAAAAATGGAATTAAAAAGAAGAATGCAGTATGGGCTTACTGCCCCAATTTTCAATTTTCAGAATTAAGAACCGCAGCCCCAAATCACCTAAGAGGAAATTTTAGGACAAATGAGTTCATAATATCTCTCGGAAGAGCCCGTCGCCAACCCAAGAAACTTACTCTAAGAAGAAAACATAAATTTAAGTTTTCAGAATGCCACTTAAGAGAAGCATAAATTGCCATTGATGGAAGTTACAAATAGTTTGTGTACATCCCTAAACATTAAAGATGATAGCCTTTGGAGCAACTCTACTCTCTACTATAAAATATCACATAAAATCATCAAATACATTTGGCCTCATCACCTGGTGAGATTATCGGAGGAGGAACTGCACGATGAAAAGAAAGATGGGGTACTTGACATAAATTTGAAAGTCCTTTCCAACTCTTGGTTTGCGATTCACTTCTAGATATCAGTATCTCACACAAAACATGATAGCACCTATCAAATGTTCAACAAGACTGAGTTCTTCGCTGTCAATGAATAAATGAAGTTCATGGGCAAGAACGAACAGTCAGAAACCGGAAGCCCTCAATTCCGTTAACCATCACGGTGCCCCACCTGGTAACTAAGCTGTGGAAGCAAGCTGACTGACACATCACCCCACTCATCACGGAGCGTGATTCACCAAATACTGTGGCTTACACAACTCACTACCAATTAAACACCATTCTCGGCCATCCTCTGGTGGAGGAGGTGAGGACACATGGGTGTGTGCCTCTCTCCTGTTTTACTTGCCAGGCAGGAGCTTCAGAAAAACTGGAAACACGGGCATAAGAGCAGGAGGCAAGTCCCCCTGTGCCATTTCTTTACCATGCGAAACTGGGCAGCGCCTTCTTTCTACTCAAGCTTCACTTTGCTCTTGAGTACAATGATGGTACATTCCTTAACCTGCCACTATCATGGACCCATTGTGAGGCGCTGCTGGGTTAAGGGGTGTGGAAAGGGGTGAACCCACTGTAAAGCCCTGTGTGAACCTACGTCACATATCGTAGTCCCCAATAGGTTAATCACAGTCAATAAATTATGACTGTTTTTATGATTGGTCCTCCCTATGGTTTTCTCATAACAGCGCTAAGCATTGATAACCATTCAAATGTATGCTTTTTACCAAAGCAGAAGGCACACCATGTGTGGTTTCCTGAGAACCTCCCAACTGATGGGTAGAGTCTATCATGGAACCCCTAAAATCTGAAGCATTCTTCTCAACTCGACTTTCAACCCAGGAAAGCCAGCTCCTCATGGTGTGCCATCTGCCCTTCCCATTCACACACCCACCTCTGTGGCATCCGAAGGCCCACAGCTTGCTCAGTCTGGACAAATGCCACCCATGGAAGGAAAGGCTGTGGAGGCCCCCATTCCCCAAAAACTAAGACCTCCAGGTGGAGAAAGATGGTGAAGAGAGTTAGTCGAAGGCTGCGCAAAAAAAAAAAAAAAAAAAAAACCTGGTTGTGATATCCCAGCAAGCAGGGGTCCGCAGAAAGGACCCCTTTGTTTTCGCCCTCTTTCAAGTCAAGGAGGATACAGCACAGTCGAAGCTTGGTACAAGCTGATGAGCTCAGTGTGGCTGGGGATACCCCGCAAGAGAAATATGAGACATGAAGGGCCCATCTGAAAACACATTACCCTCCTGCTTCGAGAGCCTGAAGAGGCCTTCCAGACCCAGAAGCACTTCAATTTTAGATGGAGAAATGAAGGCCCAGGGACTTGAAGCCCGTGAACGTGTCCTGGGAGAACACAGACCTCTTAGCTTCTACCATCTCTGGAACAAGTGCTACCACATCCTCAGCTCCCACCCACCGCTTTCTCTGACTCCCAGCACTTGGCGGCTGGGCAGTGGCCAGCTCCAGCCAAGAAGCCACCACAGCGAGGCTGGGCACAGCGGTGCCCGGCGCCTCAGCCCCAGAAGGGAGGAAGGCCCCTCCACCGTGCCTTCCTCAGCACGATATCCTTCCACAACCACTCCGTGTGCTGGTGAGGGACAGGCTGCATCAAGGCAACTAAGCCCAACGGCTCTAATATTTTGTCCTGGAACAAAGAAACCTCCCTTTATCTCAACAGAGAAAATAATGCCTTGCTTTCAGAAAGGAAAACAGGAGAGATCGACTTTGGCCAGAATGCCTTCTGAAAGGAATGGAAAAGTACAAACTTTTACAACCTAACTGTTGTAGTGTGTTGACAACGGACTAGAGAACCCGTAAAGACAAAGAGCGTTAGATAGAAATCACACCTTGTCTCGTAAAGTGAAACTGACTCTGGTCTGCTCTAGGACCAGAATTCCGCATTTCTGTTTCTTCCTAACCTTCTCAACATCCGTGACAGGCAAGTGACTCATCCAATTACTGACTGGAAAGCCAACACCTCAGTTTCACATCCCTCGTTCCCTTTGCAAAGGTGTGAGGAAGCTGTGGGGGCTGCCTCCTGCTGGTCCTGCCTCTCCCACAGGGAAGGCAGAATTTCTAAGAGAAGCAGACTACCAAAAAGGCCACTCAGAGAGGCAGCATTTCCTAAGTGCACACCTGTGCCTACAATTCAGTGCTACACATACCCCAATTCTTCTCTGACCACAGGAGGGACAAACGGAAGGGGATGACCACGAAGACGCGGTAAATGTATTCATCTCCACCCTCGGTACAAAGTTATCTGCCAAGTCAAGCCTAATAACGTGTCCAAGGCATATTTAAGGAAATCACAAAGACAAATTCAAGACTAGGGTTTTATTTGGTCTTTTTAAGTTCAAACCACAGAAAGTATTGGGAAGAATCAGAAACTACTTTCCGCAGGGAATTCCACAGAAACTGGAAAATCTTGGGCAAAATTAGAACCAAAGAAAACAGAAATAGCAGAGATCTTGGCGATCACCAAATCCAGCCCTGCCACTCTGACTGAAAAAACCAGGCCAGCGAGAGAGCTTCACAGCTGGATGGCAGTCGAATGGGCTGAGAACCCACATCTGCTGACTCCAAGAATAATTTCTTAGTCCTCATTCCAAGCTTGCATTGACTTGAACACTGACTCCAAATTAAACCTACATGTGACTGAAAAGAAAAGGGAAAATAAACTGTTCTCAGTGGCAGATGCTTGGAACATTGGCTTCTGTCTCAAAACTTCACAGTTCATGTTCTGCAGAAGATGGAAACCAGTGGGGTCCCATTTTGTCAGTTGCGAATGCACATTTCTTAGGAATGCACTGTATGTCTGGTATTCTCTCCTAACTCCCTCTCCCTGGGCCTCTTTTGGCCATATATGGCACTGAGCTCCAATGCCTGGGTCACAGAACTCAGGCCTCGGGTATGAATGCAATCCAGTTTCTGAGCTGTTTGTCTTTACTGGAAATCTGAAGAATCCATCTAGGAAACATTTACTAAAATGCAAAAGGCAGGGAAAATTGATTCACACCCTGAACTTGGCATAGAGAAAAAGATTCTTCTTTTGCTCACCCAAAGGTTTGCAAACCAGGTTCTGCAGAGAAAGTGTGTCAAGTTTAACAGAGGCACGGGGGTCTCTATCTCAAGAATTGCGTGTGTAAGCGTGTGCATATGTGTGTGCACGTGCACATGCACGCACATGTTCACACAGGTGTTGGGGGGAAGGGGAGCACTGTGCTAACATGAGAGTTAGAGTGGCAAACCGACACTGGAAAAGCAAGACACAGCCAGCTAGCCCATCAGAGCATGTCCTCGGCATTCATCTTTCTTGATATGACTTAGTTATCTCTTCATGTGGTGTCTTTCAAACACTTGCAAACTAAGTTTCAGAAGCAGAAAATCTCTTTGATAACAGGGATAATCTGCAATTGCCATTCCCACTTTTAAAAAAAAGGTTTTAAGTATCTATAATTCCAAACAATACTTTTTGAAAGGAATTATACAAAGATAATTCAATACACACATCCCCCAGACACGTAAAACTTAAAATAGCAATGTCAGAGCAGAAGGGGAGAGCTACTTTGAGAGGGGATGAAACTGAGGCCCCAGGAATAGAAATGACTTGCCCAGTGGCACACAGTCAGTACAACAAAGCACATCTCAATGTGGAGCACATCAGATATAAAAAGAAAACAGAAGGTACCGTACAAGGGCGTTACAACCTCTGAGAGCAAAGAGAGAAAACCACCCGTTAACCCTTAACAGTGAGTGCGCAACCCTCATTGTGGTACAAGGCCACCCGCAAACTAGCTTTGTTGCTTTCCAAGAGTGCATTTTGCATCTCCTCAGGGAGGAGTAAGAATGGACAGAGACCACGTCCCATATGGCAGCAGACAGTCCTGGAGAGAATCCAAGGTCCGTCAGCTCTCTGAAGCAGAACTTGAGCAAGTTATTTATCCCTTCAGTATCTCCAGTGATTCGTCTGCAAACTGGATACACAACCGTGTCCACCTAACGGGGACTTAGAAAGATTAAGTAGGCTTTTTACAGAGTGTCGCCCTAGTGGTGTCTGACATGTAAGGAAGCACCTAATAAACAGAACCTGTCCATAGAACATCCATTCACAGTTCCCACTTCAAGAACCATAAGTAGTTTGGTACGAGGGTCAAAGTCAGAGGGCCTCTGCTTCAAGTCCCCACACTTCGTCTCATCCAAACTGTGAACTGTGAGCCTAACCACGGAGTCTCCTTTGCCCCGGCGTGGTTGAGATCTTAGCTGGGAGAAGTTCTGTAGATATGGTCTTGCAATGTAAAAATGGAAAGTACAATCATGAAAGTCAGCACCTTCCTTGGGGAGTAAGAGTGTCACGTGAATGTAGGTGCCGCATAAGTATCAGTGGAGGAATGAGACAGCTCATGTTCTACGTTCCTCAACAAAAGCAAATACAGGGGCGCCTGGGCTGTGTAGATGGTTAAGCGTCCGACCCTTAGTTTTCGGCTCAGGTCATGATCTCAGGGCCGTGAGTTCAAGCCCTGCATTGGGCTCTGTGCTCAGCATGGAGTCTGCTTACAATTCTCTCTCTCCCTCCCCCTCTGCCACTCCTGCTAGTTCTCGCTCTCTCAAATACATAAATAAATCTTAAAAAAAAAAAAATCACCTGAAAAATAGCTTGACTGCCATGCTCCTCCTTCCAGCAACGTTCCTAAGACAGAGGCTGTAGCCCAGAACACCCTCCCCCCACAACGTGTCAAGGATTCCTGTAAACTGCCACTTAGCACAGAACCAGTGAATAATAATGAAGGGCTAGCCAGGGGTACCCTGACTCACAAGCCAGGCATGGTCCAGTGAGGAGGCCAGGGAAGAGTCACCCAACGTGACCAAGCAAAAAGGCCTTCATCGCATAGACTTTCACAGCCAGCGTGAGGAAGCAGTAAGGGCTATGTTTCCCTCTGGGCCACTCTTCCTCGTCGACACAGGTCGCACTTTCTCAACGTTGAGAGACATCCAGGGGGGCAGAAAGTTTAAAGAAGGCAGTACGGTGGTCCTAGGGGCTGCCAGCAGTCTTGACACACCTCCAGGACAGTGGTTTTCAAAAGTGGGTTTCCAGAGGCACAGGGTTCCGGAAAGATAAGTGGGCCTGGTATGGAAGATTATTGGACCTCCCAAATGTAACCACAGCACCCCCGTGGAACTACCCTATGATTATCTCCTATCCTGGGATTTCACATCACACGTCATGCGCAGCTGGAAATAGGAGTCCACAAAGGAGAAAGCCCAAAGAGCCTACTGTCCAAAGTCATACAGCCAGTATATGCCTGGACCACACAGAGGTTTCCAGGAGGAAGGCCTGGAAATGACAGGCTAATGAGAAACAAGCAGGGAAGGTAGCTAAGGAAACTCCAGAGAGATCAACCCAGCCCCCTCAGAAGGCTGGAGCTCTCTAGAAAGATCTGAGAAGGAAGAAGTGAAGGATGATGGGAGCCAGGCAGAAAAGAACATCCCAGGTCTGGAACTTCTTCCCTTCTCTCCTCTGTGCTCATGTCTGGGACTTCACTCCCAAGCGAGCCACCCTGGGAGAAAGGCCTTCCTACTTGGTGCCGGGATCTGGAAGGAGAGGGGAAAAGCTGCCCCAGAGGGCAGCACACACTTTCATTCTTTCTCTGACGATGCGTACGGCACACTGGCCCCTCGGCAGGGGGAGAAAGACCTCTGAGACGACCACAGACTTGAGCTTTTCATTCCTCCATCTTTACACAGGCCAAATAGGGATAAGGGAGCCACATCAACCCCAGAGCTGTCTGGCAAAAGCACAGGGAGGGCCTCCAATCTGCTTAGTAACAGCAATAGAAAGTGCTAAATGAGTGAGTCAAGAAATATTTCTGGAAGAGCTATTCAACTGGAATGCTTGGAGAGCCACCCGCATTGCAATAACTCGATCTGTCCTCATCTTTTAGCACACGCACAAGCCCGGCTTGAAAAAGGGACTTCACGGCTCCAGAGGCGGCCAAATAAATAAATAAACACGCAGCAATCTCTCGACGGCTTACTGAAGTTACCGGGGAGAAAGTTATGTCCGCAATAAGGATGTGATTTCATTCTTCTCTCCCTGTCTCCTTTCACATCTTTTCCCCAACCACTTTTGGTAGTGAGCAGTTTGTCATGCATCCAAGGGAAGCGACACAGCCTCCTGCGTGGCCGATCCATCTAAAAAACATATCATCTGTCTGTGCGGCAGAAAGCCCAGTTGGAATAAGCAAGTTCTGTGCGTTCAACTAGAAAACACTTCTTGTTCTCGCTGTCAAAATAATTCTGTATTAAACTTCTGGGATATGTGACTAATGTGCCTGGAACCTTTTGGAGCGACTGGTTTATTTATTTTAGGGAGGGGAGCGCGGCTGCTGGCGGCGGGGGTGGTGACAGAGAAAGAGGAGGAGGAGGAAGAGAAGAGGGGAGGAATGGGAAACAGGAACAGGCAGAGAGGGGCTGCCCGGAGAGCTCGAGCAGCAGCCCCTGGAACCAGCACTGCCAAGCTGCTTCCCCAGAAGCATCTCGAGAAGGAGCCGGGCCAGGCCAGGAGAGAGAAGAGAAGACAGATAAAGGTTGGCAGTGCACGCTTCCCAGAGTCAAGGTTGCCCAACAGTTCCTCAAAAGACTCGGAAAATGAAAAAGTCAAAGCAAAACAAAACACACACACACACACACTTCACCAGAGTAATCC
Organism: Lontra canadensis; assembly: GCF_010015895.1. NCBI lineage: Eukaryota > Metazoa > Chordata > Mammalia > Carnivora > Mustelidae > Lontra > Lontra canadensis. The sequence goes on along the minus strand of NW_022631050.1, from coordinate 9,658,136 downwards.
TATCACAGTTCCTTCCAAAACCCATAAAAGCTCCCTACTGCTTACAGGAAAAAGCCCCAAATACAATAGCGGGACATGTTAAACTCCGATGATGTGACGGCAATGCCTCCTCTGAGCGCACCTTCTAGACTCAGCCTGCCATCCCCAGTCCCTCTACAGATTCGCACGCCTCTGCTGATCCCTCCCTCCCTCTCAAAGACACAGCTCTCCTCCCTTGTTTGTCACAGCCTAGCTATCTTTCAAGACCTAGAACACTGCCACCCACAGCAAAGCCTTCCCCGCTCGCAGCCAACAGACACCTTACACTCTGCACACTTGTAACTCTGGTGTTGATCGGAGCTGGCAGCCTGCCTCCAGGTACTCGGGGCTTGTTGGAGCACCTGTCTGCCCACTCCCTTGCCCACCCTCTCTCCCTGGAAACCAGCCTCTCCGAAGCACCCCCAGTGTGCGTGCACACATCAGTACTGAGTGTCCAGCCATCAGGGGTCCTCTATGCCTGTCTCGGGATGCCTAGGGGAGCCTGAGGGCCACATACACCAAGCACTGAGTGGACATACGCCCATCACTGATCCTCCATGCCTTCCACAGCGAACCATCTTTAGCAGTAAAGTTGAGGGACAAACAAAACAAAAAACTCAGCTGGGAACCTTCAGAAGGAAAAGGCTGGGAATTCGGTCCTGTGAAACCTCTAGAATCAGCCCTTCTCCCTCCTCAAACCCGTGATATTGCTAAAGTCTCTTCTCCTGCTTTGAGCCCGAAGTGGATGGAAGGGTAAAGAGACACTAAGTGAAGAGGGGGTGCCGGGAGGGGAAGCTTCCGGGGGAAACAGAGAGGTGATGAGGTAAAGAGTTCTAAAACCCATCAAATCGGTTGAAATCATTGGCTTACTTTGGTTCATTTTGATTTTTCCCCCATTTTCTTACTTGTAATAGTTACATGTTAAGAAGGGAAGGAAGTGAGGGAGGGAGGATGGAAGCAGGCAGGAGGGAGGTGTGTGGAAGTGGAGATTAGGGATAGGACGGCAACAGGGTCCACGACAAAATAAACAGTGAGCTGGACAGCTTTGGCAGGCCCACCTCCTGAACCTTCTCTCCAGGGTTCCTTGGCAAAGACAGCCTCAGAAAACAGTTTTCACTTTCCTTCTCCAAACCCTCCCTCCCTCCCCCACCTCATTTAAAAAATGACTTCCAACCTCCTAAAGAGGGAAAGGAAAAATGAGGCCCAATTCACTTCACATTTTCTACCACTTAAGGAAAACCATTTCTTGGTGTGAACGCCTTATGATTCAGAGAATAAGCTACTCTCTCATCCTCCTTCTCTCTGTTTCTCCACCCCACTCTCCTCCCTGTCTTCATGCCTTTCTTCAACTTGGAAGTAGTCCTCTGCCCTCAGAGCAGTCTCAGCCCTCCTCCCATTCACAATCTCCGTTTCCCCCTCTCCCTCCTTCCCTCTCTTTCTCAATCTCTCTCTCTCTCTCACACACACACACACACACACACACAAATTGAGTTTTGTTTCTATTTTTTACCCTCATTAGAGCACAATAAATACCCACACAAAGGCTAATTCATTCACTTATTCATTCATTTATTCATTTTTAAATAAAGCTTAAGAAGCACCTACTCAGAGAAGGCTAATATTCTATGGGGACCCATCAGCAACAGTAAAGAGACGTCAACAGTGATGTGGTAGGAAAGGCATATGGGACGGACCATCCGAGCCTGAGGAACTGTAGAAGCCTTCCTACAGAGGACACCTGCAACAAAGGAGACCCTCTACAACAATCTGTTAAAGGAATGAGTGCAGAAATAAATGGACGAAGGTGTATTTGAGTTCAGCCTCAAAAGGATGAGTAGGATTTGGATGGGAAGAAATGAGAGAGCCCCCAGTTCACAGGGGAAGGTTCCAGAGACACAGAGGCAGGGAAATGAGAGGCCCATCTCAGGAACGCCCATAAATCTAGTGCAGAAGGGAAATGCCATCAGTGGAGGCACTGGAGGGGTATTCTCCTCAAAAACTAATACCCTGTAGCACTTTCTGTGGGATGGGTGACCGAGTTCCTGGTGCGCCTTTACAAACGCTAACTCATTTAATCCCCACAACAAGCCAACTTCCATTTCACATAGGAGGAAACCAAAGCCCAGGGAGGTTCAGTGACCTCCCCATGTAAGAGGGCTGGCAGGTGGTGGGAGAGCCTGGCTACAAATGGGGAATTATGACAGTCCCATATTATATCGATGTCCTCTGAACAGGTCCCACAGGGCCAGACCGAGGAGACCATGCTTTTTTTTTTTTACAGGCAATAGGTACCAACTCAAGGTTTGGAGAGCTAGAATAATAGGTCACAGTTAGGGAAAATCATCTGTATTTATGTAATAAGATTTATCAGGGCTCATGGATGGATTAGGGAATGAGAGATGACCCAACCTCAACATCAGCCCCTATCCCCCCAACCCAGCCAGACACACTCTTCAATCACCATTCTGTTGTCATGCACGTAGCCCGACAGGATACACAGACATTTTTCTCTGTGTATGCTCAGACCCTGAGATTTGATTTTTTGTATTGGAATAGTCTGTTCCCATCTTGTTTCCAGGCCAAAGATTCCATGGAGCCTGCCATGGGGATGGCATGGCTGCAGTCAGCCATGAGTGGCCTCTCAGTCCGGCCGAAGGCTCCAAGAGGCAGCATTGTACATGTACCGAATAGTCACAAAAATAGCTCGGCCAAAGGACACAGTGAGAGAAAAAAAAAAAAAAAAAAAAAAAAACCTGCACTCTTTAGAACTGACGTATTTTTCCTTTTCTCTCTCTACCACTGCTTCTATGACCTAGTAAGGAGGTATCACTGTAGAAGTGGCCCTGGACCAAAATTCGGGAGGCCTGGGTGAGGGTGTTGACTGCCACTTTCTTTCATGCATAAATTCGGACAAGTTCTAGGCCTCGGTCTTTCCGTCTGTAAAACAAGAGGCTGGCGCATAACTGCAGTGGTTGTTGCCCTGTGTCTGAGTGTGTGTGCATGTGCGTGTGTCTCTGTATGGTGGGGGAGGGATGTCAAAACAGGTACAAGTGCATTTTGGCTGAGACGAGATTTCTTTCCTTTTTTAATCTTAAATCCTCCCAAATGGTTCTATAAAGTAGAAACGAGAACTAGGGCCTGGAAAGTGAGTTTCCTATGTGGGGTCACAGAGCACAGCAGACTTCCCCAAATAAAATGGCACAGTGGTTCCCTGGAAAGGGTGAGGTAAGTGATTTTTCCTTTTTTTTTTTTTTTTTTTATTTTTCTTGGACTTTCTAAATTGATTAACTTGAGGTATTTTCCAAAACTTGAACAACAGATTTGGGGAGACTTCTATCGCCCATGTCCTACTCTTTTGCGTTCAAATTCTCTTCAGTTCTTGGCCAACATTTTTTCAGAAATAATCGAACTACAGCATTTAAAAATACAAGACAATAAGAGAAAACCTAAAAGAGGGGGAAAAAAAACAAAAACAAATAAAAACTCAGCCCCCAGGCTCCTGTACTTGCCCAAACACGTTTTCTAAACTCCATAAACTTCCTGCCCTGGCTATAGGGTGGGTGAAGAGGGGTGGGGGGACTCCTTCCTTAAACTCAGTGCTCCCCTATTTTTTCCCAATTAGTTAAAATCCATTACTATGTGGTGACAAGTATGGTGAGGACAGTGGCTTCCCTCACACAGGTGTTGCCGAGGCACAGGTGCTAAAAAAAAGAAAGACTGTTAGCCCCTTGTCAGTGTAAGGAGCTTCATCAGAGAGCAGCCCGTGAGGTCCCCCTGAGGGGCTGAAGTGACACGCACAGTAGTTCTGTGGTTTAGCTTCAGGGATGGTGACCACAAGGACAGCAACGACAATGGTAACAATAACAAGCAGCTCACCCACTGGACGCACCAGCCTTCCCGCCAATTATCACAACTACAAAGAAGCAGACTCCTTTCTCCAAGCACAGGACACTCTACATTATCCCATCCTGTTACCACAGGGCAGGTTTTATTCATATGAGCTGGACATATTATGGGTGATTTTTCTTTTCTTTTTTCGCTCTCATCCCCATTTTCTCAATATTCTACATGAGAACGCACAACTTTTATACTTTAAAAAAAAAAAAAAAGAGGATCATTTTTAAAGACCTGTAAACAACCAGCACCATAAATAAGCCAGGCTCTCCTTTCACAGTTTAAACATGAGCCTTCCTCACCAGTGAGCCTGCAGGGGATATTGTGTAACTAGGTCACCGGATTTCACTCCATCCCGGTGTACCTCTCCAAATGTTCACCAAAGCCACCAACATCCCAGGAGGTGAATTTTGGACAACTGCTGAGTTGAACTAAAAGGAACACATTAAATCAAAAAGCATTTAGGGAATGCCTCTAATATTCTTGGCACAGCAGGACACACCAAAGCAAAGGGGCTGTCCCACCTTCCAGAAAACTAAGGAAGGTCAGGAATTAATATGCACACATAAATAAGTACAGCTCTAGGTACAATGTGGTAAGTTCTCAAAATGTTCCCGTACAAAGCTATATGGGGGATCTAGGAAAGCAAAGGTTATTTCTAACTGCCGGGATGAGGGCTGGCTTCAGGACAGAGCTAATGGCTCTGCAGGAGGAAAAACGCCAACAAAGGCAGGGATGAGGCAGATCCATTGTGGTCCAGGGTACCGTTCAGCCAGCTGGAGCACAGGGGCAGGAAAGAGGGCCTTCGTTCTGGAGAGAAAGACCGTTCATTGTCAGACAGTCGAGAGGACACGGGACACCGGGCTGGAGAGTTGGCACGTACTCCCACAGGGGCGAGGTGCGCTGTCCCCACATGCATCCGAGTGCCACAGTGACCATTTCACCTGAAGTCACCCCTTTACATGTAGTAGCAAATGAAATTAGTAAGCAGAAAACAGAGAGAACAAATACCTAAGCTAGAATAAATTAGCCACAATATGTTCTGGAGTAAAATCGATGGGAGTGAATGCGATTAGCTCACAAACTAGGGAACACACGCCCTTGATGAGGAAAATCTGTTAAGTGTGGGGAGAATGAATTAAAAAGGAAAATCACAGAAGTCAGGGGTGCCTGGGTGGCTCAGTCGGTTAAGCATCGGCCTTCGGCTCAGGTCGTGATGCTGGGGTCCTGGAATCAAGTCCGGCATGGGGTTCCCTGCTCAGTGAGGAGTCTACTTCTCCCCACACTGCCCGCTGCTCCCCTGGCTTGTGCTCTCTCACTCCCGAAGGAAGGAAGGAAGGAAGGAAGGAAGGAAGGAAAATGGAAGAGGTCATGGTTCTGTCTTGTGGTTTTTCCCAGTGATCCAGTCCTAAGTGGCTCAATCCCCTTCTCCAGAGCCATTAATTCAGCATCTGTGTCCATCCCTATAACACCCTCTCCACAGCCTGAGCCACCTCAAAAAAGCACAAATGCTTCTGGTGAATAAATTCTTCCCCTCGATGGAATGAAAACATCATAAGACTGGGGGTTCACTTGGGTCAGAAAAAAAGCATACCACATCAACAAGAGTGAAGAGGGCTTTTCCTCCCCTAAAGCATTGGTTCTCCTCACTGGCTGAACATTATTATCCCTCGAGGTTCTTAATTTTTAAAAATGCAGATACTCAGGTCCCTACTCTAGCCCTACCCCAGTCAGAATGTGTGAAGCGGGGACCTGGGCACAGTCACTATTACACAGCTCCCTGGGAGATTTCCACACGAAACCGGGGTCGAGAGTCATTGCTGGCAGTTTGGGTACAAATGCTCAGAAGAAAGCCAAAAGTCAAACAAAGAACCAATGGACTGTTCTGTTCAAGCTCAAAGTAACCCTTAATCACATGCTGGTGGCTTTTCAAGGCCTCTTTCCCCCTGCTTGGGGCATCCAGGGTGAGCTCTTTCCAGAAGGGTGTAGGTTCCCCTGGGGCTGTCAGAAGGGGCCCAGGGAGGGTCACCAGCACCATGTAATCAGTGAAGGTGGGCGCTTGTCTCTGAACACAAGTCAAGTCCCCCGGGGCAGTGACAGCCAGCACCAGCCCAAGAAAAGTCCTGTGCAGTACCGTCAGGGCATGGGGGGCGTTGGTAGGTGGAAATATTGATCTCAATGACCAGTAATCAACCCCGTGGCCATGTGGGGGTTTAAGAAAGGACTAGGCTTTGCAGTTAGACACACACTGGCTCTGCCACTTTCCAAGTGAACTAAAACAAGTCCTTTAATCTCTCTGGGCCTCAATGTCCTTATCTGAAAAGGAGAGGTTAGAATGTAAGCCTCGCGTGTTGTTTTTCTTTTGGGACTAGGGATGATGGTGTACACGGTCTGGCACACACTAGGTGCTCAATCAACGCATGTCAGCAAATACATTATTCCTATAATTATTAAGCAAATAAACCAACCTGAAATTGTCTCGAAAACTGCATTCCGTCACCACACCAGGAACTGAAGACAAAAATGAGAAATACATGTGGGAGACAACCACATCTACATGTCACAGACCAGGAAGAGGTATCCAGCACAACATGGAGGAGAGAGATGCTGTACCATGACCGGTGATATGGCTGAGAAAGACAAGGCCTCTGGGGGACTGAACGGTTAAGTATCCATTTCTGCTGGAAGTCCTGAGGGGAGGTTACCCTGCAGGCAGGCAACAAAGCTTCAGGAACGGTCGCCCAGGGGAGTTTTGGTCATTCAGTGACAGGAGCCTCATCTCTTGCCTGAGGAGAGGCGATGAAGGAATTCCACCCACCGTGTCTGGTGGGGATGAGTCTATTGGTGCCCCAAAGAGGAAGACGCCTGTGGGGCAGGGAACCATCTCCTTTCCATCCTTCAGACCCTTTGCTCTGATTCTTCCTTCACTGTGCAATGCCTCTGCCAACCAGTCCCATTTCCACCACATCCGAGGCAGAGCACAGATACTGGGAGACCAATTAATGCAAAGGTCTTGCACCCAGGCACGTATGAAAAAGGCACCGGGTTGATTCTGGGCTGCCTTCCGAGTCTGACTAATGCAAACCTGTTTCCTCCCCTCCCCACCATGGAAACCCTGATTTGCTCTTTTTAAAAGGGGGGATGGGGAGTTCCAGGCTTAAAATGATGAGGACCAGATACCAACTGTGCCAACCGTACAATCAAGGGAGGTCCTGTCTTATAAGTGGCAGAGACTTCCAAGTCACCAGGAGCAACACCTACTGAGCTGTTAGAGTCTTTTTATTAAAGTCTTCCTACCCTTAAAAGGGCGGCTTCATCTGCTTTGGCTGTCACCTTCTTTTGTAGTTTTGGAATACATCATTTGTAGAGTTGAATTTCTTAAGAACAGGTGGACAGATCCAATTCCAGTTTAATGCCTAGTCACCTAAATTCATCAGGCATCCACTGAGCCAAAAACATGTGCACAGATGGCCCTGAGCAAGACCTGGGAAGACCAAGGGTGAATGAAGATACAATCACTACAATCATTGGCCTCGTAGGCACAAAGTAAAGGTTAATGGTTCCGTGTTGCAATACGTAAATATTATAAATATTAATTGTGATGTTAAAAGGACAAAACACAAATAACAATGGAGAACTGGTTTAAAAAGCAAGCCCCAGAATAGCAGGCTACAGTGTACACACACACACACACACACACACACACACACACACACAATGGAACACTATTCACTATAATGTATGTTGAGGCAATAGGATTCCAGGCAATCTAGATTTTGTTCCTAACACTTTATTTGTCCTCCCAATTTTCTACAGTGAAAATTAGCTTCTTGTGTATTCAAAGAGAGCACCAATAAAATGTTGAAAACAAATAAAGCACACTAATAGCCTCAGAATCCTGAGTTCACAAAGAGCGCCTATACTACACCTAGATATGTCATACCCTAGTCCCTCACTCCAAAAATCCAATGTGTGTCTGCATGTGCGCAGGTGCATGGCTGCGTCACACTACTAACCCAAAATATAGGCTCCTTTGTGGGATCCTGGTTGGGTGGAGGAAAACTGGATGAGTTCTGGGAGACGGGGCCATCTTCTGGGACAGCTGAAACCAGAGTACATCAGAGTGGCTGCTGATCAGAAAAGCTATTCAAACACAGAAGATGCATGGGCAGAGAAAACCAGCAGCCGTTTGGTCTGGTTCTTTAACTGGAAAAGAAGAAGGGCAAACTTCCCAGTCACGGGCATTGGCTTGTTGAATGAGGGGCCTGTCCAAGGGGCAATTCTATGGGCCTATTCCTGGGGACAAGCAGCAATAGCTAAATCATTTATTTAATAATGATCCCTGGCTAACCTTTATACTCCTAGAAAGGCCAAAAACGTGACACACATAATTCTTTGCAAATATGTTCATTTGATTGGTCTAGAAACTGCTGGTAAAAATACATATTTGGAAGGGGAAACCAAACGAGAAACATTGCAATAAGCTAAGTGAGAGCTGACAACTTCAGCTCAGAAATACTTAATGAGCACCTACTATGTGCCAGGCACCGTAACAGGTATTTGTACTACAGTAAGGAATAAAATGGCAGCAGTCAGTCCCTGCCTTCAAACAGCTTACCTCTGGAAGAATTTAGAAGGAAACCATAAAAACAAAAAGTGGATGTGGAATGCTAGTGCTACAGGACACACTATCACAGCCCTAATATACTTGACTGTGCAGGTCAAACTGTCAAAGCTGCTAATGCGTGGAGAGGTGGGGGTAGATTTTGGTTCCCGATCAAATAAATTTGACAAACTCATTCTATGAGCTCTGAGAAGTTCTACAGCAAAGAAACATGTCTTAAGCTGACATTTCCCAAATGTGTTTGACCACAAAATCCCCCTTCTTGTGGTATACCTATCAACATATCATAGAAAACTAACATTTACCAAAACTAAGCTTGCCAAAAGCACAATAATGGCTGTGCCAACAATATTAAATTATCATCAGGCGAGTTCTATTTAAAAAGACAGGAAGGTTCACTATGCTTTCGATAAAAGTTTACAGACTTTTAACTACTGACTCTTGAAGGTATGAAAATTTATTTAGAATTCTTCATTCTCCAAAATCTAGGAGACAGAGATTTTGGTATATGTCCCCCCTTGCCAGAGAATTATGGATGTAAAGCCAGTCCTTACCAAACCCCAAAACCTCCAGAGTCCACTGCCCACCCCCACGAGGCTACGGGCTTCCTGGAAAGACACCCGGATCCGGGCAGGTGCCAATAGAGAGCACAGTGAGTAATCAGCATGTGACCAGGTGCTAGAGACAGCAGACACAAAGTCACAGGTGCTCCCAAAAGCATATGCCACCAAGTTCTCATTGTCTATTTCAGGGAAGGGGAGTGGTTATGGATACTGCTGACAGGAAGGAAAGCAGAGACAATTCCTAAGCCCTTCTTTTGTTTTAAATACCTTTCCTGTTAAATATGTCAATCAATTTATCAATAAGAAAAATGGATGGGAGAGGCTGACTTGTAAAAGAGAAACAGAGTTCTGAGTTGAAAATCAACAGACTTAGATTCAACAGTCATTAGCTAGCCAACATCCCATTTTCCTCTGATCATCCTGTTGCACTGGTCACCACTGTTCGGTCCCCTTCACATCGAGTCGTGTGCATTAAGGAGTAACCACCAAGCTCAAATCACAGAGACAAAGAATTTTCTCGCTAAATGGTGTTGGGACACGTAGATAGCCATTTGGATACAGACAAAATTAGATCCATTCATCACATCATATACAAGAATAACCTACAAATGAATCAGACATCTAAATGTGAAAAATGAAATTATACAGGCACTGGGAAATAACACAAGTGAACATGGCTGTTGAGAAACGCTTTCTAACCATGATCAAAAAACCAAGCAATGGAAGAGAAAGTTGATAAATTCATCTCTATGAATATGAAAACCTTTGCGTTACCAAAAAAAGCACTGTAAGCAAACTCAAAAGATAAATAACAAGTTGGGGTAAATACTTATAATGTATAGAATATACTTATAATGTATAGAATAAGAGCTAATTTACAAGGACATTTTTGAGGGGAAAAAAGACGACAATCCAATTGAAAAAAATGGGCAAAATATATGAACAGAAAATTCACAAAAATTAAATTTGTAAAATTAACAAATATGGTCTTTAAACACATGAAAAAACATTCAATTTCCTTTATGAGAGGATATATGCAAATTAAAACGATATCAAAATACCATTTCTCATCCATCACAGCGGCAACAATTCAAAAGCCCAACAATATGCTGTGATTGAGGGTTCTGGTGAGACACTCCCACACAGAGGAATTTGGTACTACCTACCTAACACCACGTTCGTCCTTGACCCAGCATTCCCACTTCTAAGAATAAAGCCTGAAGATTAATCTCTACTGATATCAAAATAAATATGAATAATAGTATCCTCTGTAGGAAACCACTCAACTGTCTAAGCATAGATCGGTTGTATAAGAGAGACAGAAAGGAGGAAGGAACAGCAGAAAGACTGAAGGAAGGAGGAGAGGAAAGGGGAGAGATGAGGAAGGGAAGGAGGGAAGAAGGAATGAAACAGAAAGAAGAAAACAATTTTTAAAAAGCAAAGTGTAAAAGGTTTATTTTTATAGTATGTTACTTTTTATATAAGAAAAAAAAGAAGTATGAAAACACACATAAATCAGGTTTAAAAGAAATACGGGAAAGATAACAAAGAAAACAAAAAGGCTGGTTCCCTACAAGAGGCAGAGGGAGTATCAGGGTGGAAGGAATGTTGAAGGGAGTAGCACTTCTCTGGGTATATATTTTTGTTTAGTTTTGACATTTGGAAGCATGTTAATGTTTTACATATTCAAAAAAATAAAATTAAACCAACAAGAAAAGGGTGGGAAGGAGGAAAGCTAAAACTGAAAGCAAACTAAAAGAATTAAACCCAAATATATTTTAAATGAACAACATAATGACACTAGGGGGTTGGGGGGAAGGCCCATAAGGGAAAAAAAAAAAAAAAAAAAAAAACTCCTTCGGGCGTTTGGGTGGTTCACTTGGTTAAGCATCCGAGTCTTGATTTCAGCTCAGGTCATGATCTCGGGGAGAAGAGACTGAGCCCTAATGGGACTCTGTGCTTGTCGTGAAACCTGTTCAAGATTCTCTCTCTCCCTCTGCCACTGCCCCTCCCTCCTCTGCTCTCTTATTCTAAAAAAAAAAACCCAGAAACAAAAACAAAAAAACAAAAACACAACTCCCAAACATAGTATTTGACAATAAACCCTCAGTCTTAGGCAGGGTTAAAGTTGGGGGAAGGGCATTACGAGCAAATCCTGAATTGTTTTTAGCAAGCTTGTTTTGTATAGTGGTATGAGTTTAAAAATATTACTATTATTGTTGTTATTATCATTATTGTGTATTCATATATATTTTTCATCCCTATAGCTATAGGTATATGTGTGTATATAGGTGATGTAGATCACCAAAGGCATCACCATAGCCACGAGCACACCTAGCACTCAAATCTTGGTCCCTAATCCCATTCTCCACTAAAAAGAATCAGGACGTATTAAAGAAATGGTTGATTTCAGAGCTCAGGCAGGGACAACAAAGATGAAACCAGAACCTCTTTTTATCCGAGCAGGTAAGTAAGTGTTAACAACAAAGATGGGAACATGCCACAGAGATACAGGAGCCAGAATAAAGGGGCTCTTACGGGACAAATCTGGGGCAATCTAAGCATCAAAATAATTACATAGCGCTAATTATACAAGATTGAGACAGAAGTCGGGAAGTCCATCCCTATATTAGAAACCGAGAGAGAGATGGGAGGGACTCTTGCTTAGAGCGAATGAGGAAAGCCAGGACGCTCCCTTCTGCAGCACGTGCACTAGAATGCTCACGATGATGGTGAAGAAGACAGGATAGTGTAATTCTGCAGCCATCCAGAAAAGACTGGTTTAGGCAAGGAATTAAGGGAATAGAGCACTCATGGGTTGCTTCATAATTCCAAAGGAAAACCAGAGACTCTAAAGTGGAGAAAGTGAACAACACCTTGACCAGGTGACCATCGTCACCATGAGCTTCCCGATGTAATTAATCCCTGAGGAGGATTAATCTATGCCATATTCTAGTAGGGAATACACAACTGAATCCAAACACAAAGAAACAACTGCCCAACGCAAACGAGGAGTATGAGAGGATGGAAAAGGAGCCATATGCCTCCAAACTGTCAAGGCCATACAAGACAAAGAAAGGATGTGGAAATGTTCCAGAGTGACGGAGACAGAAGAGTCCTGACAACTAAATGCACTGCTTGATCCCAGGCTGGACTCTGTACCAGAGGGGGACATGGTGTCAACTGGACAAAGTGACAACACAGAGGTAGAGACATCAAAATACCCAATCAGAGTTGGTGTACTGAACAGGGTAACCAGAGTGCGAACAGTAAGAGACAACCCTTGTTATTAGGAAACACACTGTACTCAGGCGCAAATGACTGTAATGTATCGTGACGCATGCAGCTTTCTATCGACTACTACAGAAAATAATCATATATGTAATAGACGACATATGACATAAAATATATAATACATAAGGAAGAGAGAGAAGGAAGCAGGAGAATGTAAATAATACGAAATATTAACAGTAGACGAATCCAATGAAAGCAAAGGAGTATGAGTCGGACTCTCCCTGTTCTTGCAACTTTATCATGTTTGAAACCATGTACAATAAAAACTTAAAGAAAGAATGACCACTGAGAAAGAGAAGGAAAAAAAGACAGTCATGAAAAATTAGCTCAATTTTGGGGCAGGATTTGAAAATAATAAATTAATTAATCCCAAAGTACTTCATTCCATATAATAGTTGCATGCGCATGTATTTTGCAGTGACACAAAGTAATCTGTATATTTTAATTTCTTAACACTGGAAAGAATTCTATAATTTCCTTTTCTGAAACCCCCGGGGACGAACACACCTAATATATCAAAGGCCACCGTGGATATGCAACCAGGGCTACAATTACAAGATGTGTAGGTCAATGCAAGCCTCTGAAATTTCAGTTCGCCTCTGCAATCCGAGTACTATTTCCCTTCTAGAAAGAGCAAATTTAGAGTTAAGAGGATGAACCGTATCTAACAAGCTAATAGCTAGAATCAATTTTTTAAAATCTATCAGCAGTGGCCTTTGAGGTTAAGTCTCACCAAATGGATGAGCGAGGAGGGGCAGGGCGCCCTCTTTTTGTCAAAATATGGATCAGGTCACATGTGCTGCCCTGTGCTCTGCACCTGAACTTCCCAGCAGCAGGAAGAATTAGTGACTCGGGCCTTGAAGTTTCCTTCCTGGATAAGTTTAGAGAAGAAAAATAAAAAGATAGGAAGGTTAGACATTATGAGGTCAAGAACCATCAACCAAATGGAACTTGACGTTTAAAGAGAAAGAGGTAAAATATCTGGGAAGGCAGCAAAACTCTCAGCCCTCTGATTCCAAAACAGTCTCTGCTGACTGAATGTGTGTGTGTGTGTGTGTGTGTGTGTGTGTGTGTGTATAAATATATATATACACACTGCGGCTGAATACTAGGTATTATTCCCTTCCAAAAAGCATTAAAATATAAAGGTCAGTTAGCTTAAATGGTATTTTATTGCACATACTTTAAAAAGACCTCGGACAATTAAAGCAATGAAATATATTCCTTGCCATCATTTTTAAATGTTCTTAGAAGCATAAAAAGAAGGCACACCCCCAAATAAAAAATGTTAACTCCTTCTCTTCCTTTAAGCAACATTTATTTCAGGGCCTCCCCAGGCATACAAGCTGTTTTAGTAGTCTCCAGGGCCTCTGTCCTCCAACAGTTGTCCCTGGGGTGGCCGGAGATGGATGGCCCCGAAGTGGCAAGTCCGCCCCATGGAATAAGGTGGTAATCAAGAGGCCAGAAAAGACACAGGTCAAAGATCAAGACCAGATCAGTGGTTCTCCCAGGAACTTACTTAAAATAAGACTAAAGCTCAAGGCCCGACCCATAGACACTGTGACATCACGTAAGAAGCTGAGGGAGGGAGCTTGTTTTTGTTGTTTTGTGCATGCGTGCGTGCGTGCGTGCATGTTTGTGTCTGTGTTTAATTCCTCTGGAGATGTTGATCAGTGGCCCTGCTTACAAACCACTGACCTAGAAGATTCTAAATTCTTCTGCAGCTCCTAAGCTCTAGGAAAAGCTTCAAGGGTCTACGGCTTTACCAGAGACCTCTGACTGGGACGGACAGCATCATTTTATCTCTCATCTGGGGTTCAGTATCCACCGAGATAAAATGGCACAAATGACAAACCAATTTCGCTAGTCTACAGCAAATACATTTTGAAGTATTTTGCATATGTAAATATCAGTTTTTATCAACTTCCTTACATAATATATGAAACACTTCCTTAAGTTTTCAAAGGTATTGTCCTCCTAACAAAGGTACTCTAAAAGTCAGCCTTAACCCTTTTTTCCCCATCAAACTACTTGGCTTACTAGTATCTCGGGTGTGGGTTGTGCTCAGAGAACCAAAGATTCCAGGGTAGGAGAAGTTCTCCAGAGATCGTCTGGAAAGGCCTCTGACTTCAGGCAGCAAAGAGATCACTACCCCATTTCACAGGCAGGTCTGGTGAGGCACCCCCTCAAGACTCCGTACTCCTCACTGACATGCCTCTCTGATTTCTGCAGGTCAGAGACCTTCCTGCCGGTCCTTCACGGCTGAATACAGGGCTTGTTCTGGTTCGTGTGGGTGACCGTGACAACCAGAGGCATCTCTCTAGGCCTCGGTTCACTAATCTCTAGCGAAGCAGGCTGAGGCCCCGTAAACTCCCATCCGAGATGGTAAAATGAAAGAAGCGTGCGATACCAATCAATCGTTAACTCACTGAATGGATTAGTGACTTTGAACAAGACATTTAGTGCAAGAGGGAAAGAAGCCCCTATAATTAAATATCAAAACCTGAGCCTGGGATATGAGAAGGGGCAGAGGATGTTAACCCCAAGTGAATGCACCAAATTGTAGGGTGTCTGCTTCCCAGGGGCTTCTGAACATTACTAAAGCTGACGGTGACAGGGCCTTGGGGGTCATCCTTTCCACTTAAAGGGCAGAAAAATAAACAGAGGGCTAGAAATATCTGTTCCAAAGCTCTCAAGGACCATGGATTTAATGCCAACAGGGGGGAAAAAAAAAAAAAAAAAAAAAGTTGTGGAAATTGCCTTTTTCAGTAATCTCCTTTTAGAGATAAAGAAATAATGAGGAATAAAGACTCTTACTCGAGATAACAAAACAATTAAGAAGCAGATAGAATACCCAAGGATATTCTAACTCATTTTTCCACCTGAAAATCCTCACATCACATCACACTATTTTATGGTAACTGTCAAAAAAATAAAAGGAAAACTGACTATACAGTTCAACAGCTACAGCCACGAAACGGAAATCTTGGAGTGCCTGGGGGGCTCAGTCAGTTAGGCAACCAACTAGATTTCAGTTGGGTCATGATCTCAGGTCATAGGATCGATCCTCATGTCAGACTCCATGCTCAGCAAGAAATCTGCTTGATATTCTCTCTCCCCCTCTGCCCCTCCTCTCTCTCTCTCTCTCTCTCTCAGTCTCTCTCAAATAAATAAATAAATGAGGAAAAAGAAATCTTTTTCTTTTCCTAAAATACTAAGACTTCATTAGCAAAGGGCCACAGTAAGGGTAACACGACATATTTGCCATTTTTTTTTTTTTAAGCAGGGCACAACCAAAAGTAAAGTTACTTTGATCTACAAAAAATGCGGAGAAGGAAACAAGGTTTGTTATTGGATTATTAAGTTAACTCTGCGGCCTTAATTGTACGGGTGGCATTATCATATAAGCTGGCTCCTAGGAGGAGGTGAAAGGCGGTAGGAGAGCAAAGTCAGTGGGATGACATTCAAGTCTGCAAACATTTACTGAGCATCTTCTCCGTGGACAGCTCTGTGCCAGGACCCGTGGGGAACACAATTATGAGAAAACGCCAGCCCTGCCCACAAACTGTTGAAAATCACATGAGGCAGGATTATGCAAACAATCTACCCTGATTCAGACCAAGGATGAGACCCCTGGTCACTAGCACAGCCAGCCCAGGGGACCAGGTGTGACAGGGAATGAGGAAGGGCCATCACCTACCCCACCCCCCCATGGTGCTCCATCAGAGACCCACAAATGCTCCAGGACCTCTGTCAGCCCATGACCAAGCTACACGACGTGTGTTTCTCTTTGTGCCCTCCCTGCTGCGGGCCCATCTCCACCTCTCATCATGCAATTCGACGCATGCAATTAACCACACACTGCGCTGGAAGCCCTGGGCTGGGCATCCTGCGGATGGAAAGAAACGCATCAGACATAGTCCGTGTCCTCAGGAGACTGACAAGCCAGTGAGGAAACCCGGGATCATCACCCACCCCTCATTCATTTAACTGATGTTTATTGGACATTTACTATAAGCCAGGTGCCGGGGGACACATGGAGGCTTCCGAAACGTGCAGGACACGGCTGATTTCACAGACCAGGGCGGAAGACAAGCACGTAACACCGAATAAGCCCCATGTGGTGATGTCAGGTCTAAAGAGAGGTGTGCGCACCTGGAGCGGTGAGAGGAAGTGACTCGGAGGAGACGGGGTGGGTTATCAGAAAGGTACGGAATGGAGCACTAGCAAGTATGATTCTGACTCAGATACAAGGTCGGAGGAAATAGGCATCCGATAGAAACACGAGCGATGCACCGTGAAAGGGCCCCTGGGACTCTTCTGAGCAAAGCCTGAGCTTGAGGGCCAGGAAGAATATCATCCCATTAGGCAAACCAGCCAATCAGACCTGTAGAAACTTCAAGGAGGTCCCACAGGGCTAGGAGCAGAAGTAGGACTGACACCCAGAACTCCACAGGACGGGACGGTGCTTCTTCCCCAAGCCCACACTGGTCCTCTGGGTCTGGCCACACCCAGCCATGCCGCCTTTCCATCCGAGGCCGTGGACTGAGGAGTCACCTCGGCAGGTGGCTCATATCGTGGACAAAGGGTTCCCACCTCGGCAAAGTGGACTTTCCATCCTTGTTGTCTTGAGGGGGCATGTTTGTTTTTAAACGTTCCCAAATGAAAAGCCATCTGCTGCCTTCCTACCGCTCTGTATGAGAGCATGTGGACATGAATTCAGATTAGTGTCAGAATGAACATTCTAGGAACCTCCTTCTTCCGTAGTGGGGAAACTGAGGCCCGCTCACACCACGGGTCAGAGAGCATCTGGAAGAAAGGTCTAGCCCGTCTTACTAAATGCCCACAGCTTAGTGGCCCATAAGCTCATTCTCAAAGTCCACATTTTCTGTCACCTCCCAAGCGACAGGCCATCAGAGGGCAAGCATGCTGCCGGAAGGAGACATTAATTAACTGTATATTGCACAGACAGATCCTAAGAAATTGAGAAATAAAGAGAAAGAAATCATTTCAAAGTCTTCTCTCAAACTTCTCAAAGGTCCTTCTCAAGCCCCTACCCTCTGCCATGTCCCCTAAGGCCTTTTTTGCTCTCTCATTCAACTGCCCCAGCTCCCACCATTCCATCAGCATCCAACAGCAAAGGTGGGAGAGGACTGCCAATTTCTTGTGAATCCTGAAGATTTCCTTTATGAGTCACGAAAAACTGAAATAACTCGGTGGGCTGGGGGGCGGGGGGAGGACTTGAGAAAAAAACACAGTTTTAAATCAGTTCCCACTAATTTGTTCCTCTGTGTGGTAGAATTCCTGAGCACAGGAAAAATCAAGTTTCTAGAGCTGACGCAAAAACGGGAGTTTTTGTTCAGTTTTGTCAATTGTCAGTGTGGCATTTCTTATTAGGATTTTTCGTACTGTCATTTTTTTGTTAAATTAATTATAGTTTGATCAGTGTAGGAGCTATTTTGAATCCACGGGACTTTCCTAACCAGATTGTTTTGGCATTTTAAAGTCACTCACATTCAGGGCCTAAACAATATGGCAAGTATCTCCTTTTTTTCCTCTCCTTTATACTCAAATTCTAAACAAAAGAACCATCTGTTCTCTCTCTAAAAACATCAGCCCTTGTTTTCATTTTTCCGTTAATAATAATGCCTCAAACCTATATCATGTCTTTCTGCAACTTGCTTATTAAAGCACTCTGTCAATAATGCCTCATTCAACTTCAACATCTCCCCCTATAAACTGGGGAGAAAGGGGAAATGTTTGCCAATCTCCATTAAGCGAGTGATTTTCGGCTATTTGACGACTCGTGCACAGGTGATGGCACAGTAGCCTCAGAAGGGACCTTGGGGCCATCATCTAACCGCGTTCTGGCTCTTCAATATGTAAAAGGGAGACCCGAAAGGAGAAGTCACTGCCTGTTCTATTTGTGTACTTACTCTCAACCCCCCGACTGAAAGCAGTGAAGGTAAGAACCATGTCTTGCACATTTTTGTATCTCTGGCAGCTGAGGTGTAAAAAGTGCTCATTCAAATATTTGTGGAGTAAATGAAAACGTTTGTGAATTCCACAGGTGGTTGTGGCAGAGCCGGGGTCAGAGTTCGGCAAGTCCATCCTCCTATTAAGTGTGTTATTCTTCCTAACACCACACAGATCTGAACGCAAGAAGAATCGAATAAAGATCCACCAACTCGGGGTTGGGGGAGGGAGGGAATGAGAAACAGGCCTGCGTCTAGGAGCTGGACAAATCCAGTAGGAATCACCAACTTTGGTCAGTGGCCACGGTCAAACGTCACCCACGTTAAGGGTGACTCTCTACCAGCCCTGCACTCGGTACATGCTCCTGGTACTTAGGGATTCGGTGGAGCCAGTCCTTCAACCTTACCCAACTGGAAGAAGTGATGTGTCTTAACGCCAAAGTACAGCACGTCCTCATACACCCATGAGCCCAATAAGAGCACCTTCTACCCTGGGATTTGCACGCATCACTCACTGTAACTCGAGCACCCAGAGTCTTGGGATCATGAAATCCACCAGCCCCGAGTTTTCCAACGAGCAGAGAGGTCACTGAAATAAAACCTTTTTTCCATGTGCCTCGCTGGAAATCAGCAACTCATTTGGCATGTTTTTCTTATTTTCGGACTGCCCTCTTCCCTACTGCTACTCTTTGAAGCCAAAGTAAAAATAAATTATTTCTGGAAAAGCAAGTTAAATGTGGGATTCTGTCATCAGAATTGCTTCTACAGTAGCAGTTCTAACACAGTCAATAACTCCCTGAAGATTCTTCAGAAATTGTTTGTCCATGTAGACAAGAAAGCTGGAGGTCCGAGGAAAAAGGGATAAAACTTTTTCTTTTTTTTTTTTTGTTTTAAGTAACAGAAAAAAGAACTCCAAGCAGAAGAGAATTCAACTATATGACACCATGGTCTCACATAAAAAGAATTAGTTTCAGAGAGGAACAAGAACCAAATTAGTCACAAAACACAAAGAAATCAACATAAATAAACCTTCAAACAATTCTGAGGATTTCTTTTTTTTTTTTTTTTTTTTTTTTTGCAAGGGGGAGGCGTGGAGGTGTTGGTAGGGGAGAAGAGAGAGACACGGGGAGTAAGTCGAGAGACACGGGGAGTTAAGTCGAGAGACCCAAACCCTAACACGCGGTGTCTGACATGGGCACGGGGGCTGCCGCGGTGTTTGGGACTATCTAGCACGCCGAGGAGGGGCACACGGACGGCACGTACTTCCCAGCACACAGCTGCGGAGAGCCACCCCTGCACAATCAGCAGGCAGAACAGGTTCAATTCATGCTACATCAACAGTCCCTTCCTCCTTCACCACCCTCTGCTCCTAGAGGCCTTCCGTGTCAAGGCTGTGCCCAGGGCCATTGATCATTCTTGCAGCCACTACACACAATGTGAACCCTCTCTCCATAGGTTCCTGACAAGCTTCCCTTTTCATACCTACAGACCTTCTTGCTCTCAGGCCAAACACCATAAATCCAGGATCCTCACGTTTCACATTTAAAAGTGAAAGGGATGGGGCACCTAAGTGGTGCAGTCCCTTAAGCCTCCGATTGGAGATTTTGGCTCAGTTCATGATCTCTGGGTCATGAGATCGAGCCCCACATGCCGCCCCACGCTCAGTGTGGGGTCTGCTTGAGATTCTCTCTCTTGCCCTCCTTCTGCCCCTCCCACTTGTACTCATGCACGCTCTTTCTCTCTATCAAAAAAATAAATCTTTTCAATAAATAAATAAATAGAAGTGAAAGGGTCCTACGTTTAACAACACATAAAAGATCCACAAAATGTTACTTAACTGGTCCTGATTTCCAATCTTAACTTTTTCAGAAGATCATCTGTAAGTTATTCGTTGGGGAGGTCAGTGAACTAAGCGTCCCTCTGACGTCTGATCAGGTATCTGTGAGGTCTGCAAGAACACAGAAGGCCTGCATCTGGGCCCTTGCAGCCCTGACATTCTCCTCGTCCCAAAACCGTACCTCAAGAAAGAAGCCTCCCTCCACAAAAAAAGAAAGAACCCCAAAGCATGCAGGTGCTCCATCCCATAAAAGCAGCCCACTGGCTGAGAGTAAGTAACCTCTGATAGTGATGACTCGTACTTCTCCAAATAAAAAAGTTTCTATCAAAGGATATTCTACACACTCAATTAAAGTTGAATAATTTGGGGGAAGGCTCTTAACCACTCTGAACATCAGCTTCCTTTTTTTTTTTTTTTAAGATTTTATTTATTTATTTGACACAGAGAGACAGAGATCACAAGTAGGCAGAGAGGCAGGCAGAGAGAGAGCGAGAAGCAGGCTCCCTGCTGAGCAGGGAGCCCAATGTGTGGCTCGATCCCCGGACCCCGAGATCATGACCTGAGGAGAAGGCAGAGGCTTAACCCACTCAGCCACCCAGGCGCCCCATCATCAGCTTCCTTTCCTACAAAATAAAGCAGTCAAATTCGGTACGCTTTAGCCTTCCTTCTTGCTCAGAAATTCTGTGCCTAATTATGAAGTTCCCACTGCCAAGCGGTCTGCCCTCTCCCTCCGAGTACCCCCATCTGCACCCCAGGCTCGCGCCCGCACACACACAAACACACACACTCAGGTATATACATACTCACTCTTAAACAGTCCACAGCTTTGTCAGGCAAACTGTAAGCAGTTCCCACCCACATTCCCCACCGCTGCTTCTCTGCTTAAGACCTGACACCAAAAGGATCTTTAACTCAGGTTACAAGAGGGAAATGAGACATGAAGACACGGTTTACATACAGACCTCACCTTGAGATGACATCTTCTGGGTTCCAGCAGTGTCTCCATCACCCCAGGCCCCAGAGGAAGCCATCTGCCAGAGTTCCAGCTGTTCAAGTCCAATCTCTACCTCTCACTCACTGAGACCTTGAATAAGTCATTTTACCTCTCCAGGCCTCAGTTTCCCTGAGTTTGCCAAAGTATCTAAGAATTGGGGCATCCTACTCTAGAGCTCTCCAGTGTCACGGAAATCAAAGCAAACACCCACCAAAGCCCTCCATCTGGTATTGCTGTTGACCTACGAGCTCTCAGGTGAATGGAAGTGACTTTTTGCATGATCTTGCACAACAAATAATAATAGCACATCAACAGGGGCAAATACTTCTACTTTGTGCTTGTTTATTTGTTTATTTCCAGGCTAAAGAAGTTGCAGGAACCACCTGCCCATGGCTTGTGGAGATTCCATGATGCCCTATTTTAAAACAATGGTCCAGAAGTTCAGAAACTAAAAAAAAGTGAAAGTGGAAACCACACGGTAAAAATATGGATCCTAAAATATTGAGAAAATGATTTTGGAAAAAAATCATACCGCTTCCCTCTTTAAAATGCTTTTTTTGTTTAATAATAATAGTAATAATGACTGTATATAAAATAATAATCTAATTGAGCCCAGAAAATACTGATTTGCCTAGGATTCCTTTCAGCCGTGTGCTCAGCACGCACAGCAAGACCGTAATACTCATGTTTCTATTTGTTGCCCTCAACTGACATGGTTGGTCGTTTGTTTTGTTTTAAATAAAATGAGGAAGCAACAAATATATTAAATTCATCTGCAAAAAACCCGTATTTGCATGCGGAAAACAAATAAGTGGGTGCCGGAATGGGTGATTAGGCGTGCAATTGCCCATCTGCCCCAGCCTCCCTGCAGGTGCGCCTGCCGCGGCAGTAGAGTCAAAAAGGAGAGTCCTCTGCCAGGGGAACCAGGACCCTGCGCATCTGGACTGGTTCTGAGCTATGCGCTGCTGAGGTCCCAGTTCCCACCTCCTGCCCCTGAATCTTAAAGCTGAAAAGCTGAGAAGTCCTTTTGTTAGACTTCCATGGATTCTCTACATCAATTTTTTTTTTTCCTGAGAATCTTCAATAGGTATTTATTAACAACCATTTGTTGTTGCAATGGTTTTTAGGAGTGATGGGTGAGCTCCTCTCCTATATGCTTCCGCTCGGGCACTCCACTCCAGCCACACCAGCCTCCTCATTTTTCTGGAGGGTACCAAGCAGGCTTTGGCCTCAGGGCCTTTGCAACTGCTTTTCCTCAACCTGAAATATTCTTCCTCCTCTGGGCCCTTTACTTACTGCTTCACTCCATTCAGGTCCCCAGTCATGGGGACCCTTATCAGGAAGAACTTCTCAGACTAGTGAACTTAAATCTGTGTCCTCCCCAACCCCTGTGGCCTTAACCTGTCTTATTTTTCTTCTGAATACAGATTACAACTGAAATATTATATATTTATGCATTAATATGTATATGGCCTGTCTCCATCAAATAGAAGGCTGGTCAGATGTTCACGGGACTTGGAGTAATGTGTAGGACACAGCAGATGCTCAACACTTGTTAAGTTAATGAGCCACCATTATTATTTGCAAACCACTGCCCTAGGCACCATAGGTCCTCTTAAGGAATAAGACAGGATTCATGTCCTTAAGAAGCTTCTATAATCTGGTAAAGAAGGAAAACTGGAAGTCCACTTACACAGCAGAGCTAAATGACACAAATATTCCACTGGATGTATAAACAAAGCACTCTGACCGTACAGAAAAAGCAAACCATTGACGGTAGGATAGGGAGGGTTGAGGAAGGCCAACAGAACAGAATTCTCTGGAAACACCTTGAAAAGCACAGATATCATCCTCAAAAAATACATTCCGTATAAAAAAGTACTAATACATCCTCAGTTAGCCTGCTTTCCTTCATCAATAATGCTAAGTGAGACAAAAGATTGCCCGAGATAAGTCAGCATTTATGTGTGCCAAGACCATGGAGAAGGGAAGAATCACTTTCCTCCATAAAGCCTTCATTTCAAAATGGAATTATTTAAATGCACATAAAACGTGCCTTCAGAAAATTCCAGATTCTGGGGACAGGGAGGACCTTAATAGGCATCTTATTCCCTCTTTAAAGGACCCACCAGTCTCAGCCTCCACCTATATATCTAGAGTAGTGAAGTCAAAACCCCTCAAAATGGCACATCCCAGTGCTGGTCTACCCATAATACTAAGTCCTTCTTCATATGTCTTTCTGTTGCTCCCACCCCCTCCTTCCAGAACTCCTTCTGAAGTCACAAAGAGTGAGTCTGTGTCCCCTTCCATGGCAAAGTCCCACTCTACTCCCTCTTCCTCCATCCCCTTTTCTCTCTTCTCCACACTAACTACGTCCAGTTCCTTCTTTCATCCCTCAAAAGGCTCTGTTTCCAGTGTCATCAGCCATCCCAATCATCCCTCTTCCTTTCCCTCCTCCATCGCTCTCACTGTTCCAGGACCTATTTTTGTTTGGAACTGACCTAGAGTCCGAGCAATGTAGCACTCTGCTGAGAGTTAAGCATTTTGTCTGGGATCAGGGAGAGGGGCACTGAGGATCCAAAAGATTCCATGGGTTAACTCTGTGAGCCCTGATCCTGGCAAAGTCATCTAACTTTCTGACTTTGACCTTAATATGCCATATCTGACATAAATAAGAATTGTATGGACATGACAACACTTTCAAAGCAAAGAAGACAGAGGTGAAAGGCATCTCCTGACCCTGCCCTACCTCAAGAATATACAGATTTGGGGGGGGGGGGAGTCTTGTGCCTCCAATAAACCATGGCCCCTCTAGTCTTATTTACCCCAGCTTCTCAACTCCCACGGCCAGCCTGCATGAATACATGTGAGATTAGAGCATATATTTTTAACCATCTCTAAACCTGAGACTGGATTCTAGCCACTGCCAGCTGTGTGACCTTGGCTAAGACACTTCAAGTCACCAAATCAAAGCATCCCAGAAGGCAAAAGAGAAAGAGATCTCTAAATCATCTAGTCCAAAAACAGCCAAGAGACCTCTTTGTACGCCTC
The DNA here is from genome assembly GCF_010015895.1 of Lontra canadensis. Lineage (NCBI taxonomy): Eukaryota > Metazoa > Chordata > Mammalia > Carnivora > Mustelidae > Lontra > Lontra canadensis. The sequence continues at coordinate 9,633,886 of NW_022631050.1, read as the reverse complement.
CACCGTCCCTTCCCCAACCACAGCCCTGGCAAATATTGCCACATGATCATGGACTCTTTTCTACTCCGTCAAGATGGAGCTTCAGAATCCCCAACACATCATCTCAAGGAGCCACAACCAATACTCCCACATCGCCACATGAAATGACCTGCAAACCACTCATTCTTCAGAGGAGGAACACGGACACTTTTAAGAGACAGGCCATGACCTCCCCATGACTGTGTCAAGGGCAGAACCAGAACTACAGAGGCCCCTTCCCCACTCCCCTAAGTCACTTCTCCTCTTCCAACTCTGATACACTGTGAATATGCCTTGACATGGGGATAGGGAGCCTGCCACTGCACGGAGTTCTATAAGAAAGACAGAGAAAGGGTCTCCAAGTAGGGGACAGAAACTTCAGAGAAGGCTGGAGGAAGAGGTACATCTGAGCCAGACTAAAGAGGTCTACTCTCTGTAGGAACCAGTGGAGTGTCTCGGACTTTAGCAGAAGAAAATTCAAGATCACAGAGGCATTAACAAGAGTAGGTTCAGCACAAGCAATGGAAGGATGAGGGCTGCTGGGCTCTGACGGGGGCGACAGGCAGCTGGGCAGAGCAATAGCCATAATGGATGCCATGGTGGCCGTGGGGAGAGGAGCAAAGAAGGAGATGACAAGACAAGATTAGAAAAGCAAACCAGAGTCAGTGTGGTGTTCCCAAAGCTGGTGTGTGTGTTTTTTTTAATTGACTTAAAGGCCTTAAGACTCATAAATGGGAAAAGAAGATAAGGAAGGAGTGGGAGGAAAGGAAAGAATCTCTCTCCATTCTCAATGGGAAAAAAAAGCCTTGCTATAAAATGTATTACAGGAACACTTTCATTATATAAAAGCCTATTTTGTTTTCATGTCATTCTTAGATTACATCATAGAGTGGCTACAGCCGTCTCGTACCATATTATAAATAAATCACTAGCTTAATCATAGGACGAGCCAGGGCCCTAGATTTAAAAGGGAAATATTAGATCATTTTTAATAACTGATATAACTCAAGCCAGTCGCCATTGAAGCGGGGTGAGGTGATGTCATCCTATAGAAGCCCGAAGAGGAAACCAAAGAGGGTCAGTGTGGGCAGGCCCAGAGAAGCTTCCACGTACAGAGGAAGAGGTAGCTGGTGGCAGCTGAGTGGAGCTCATCCTCTGGACCAGAAAACCTTGTCATGATGAGCAACACTTACTTTTCCAGCACTGGTACCCCCCAAGGCCTTGCTCATGAAGTACAGGGTATGAGTATTTTGTTCTTAGAGCTACTATATTCCCAAATGCCAGAAATATGAGCATATTATGATGTCTGTATTTATGTCTTGAGCAAAATTATAAACATAAAGGCTTTTTACCTCTTCTGGAACGACACATGTAAATGCTGAGGGTCTGTCCAAGCCAAGTGGATAGAGCAAAGGGGAGGCATTGGGAAAACGGCCTGACAGAGCGCAGAACTGAGGGTGATTCTCAGCACTTACAGACTGGTAAGGAGGGCACAGGCTAATGTTTCATGGGTACCTACTATGTGCTAAGTTCCAGACCACAGGCCCTCTGTACCCACTAATCTGCTCTGTGAACACAAAAGAACCCAAAGAGCAGCTGCTCTTTGCACCTGTTTTTCAGACATGGAAACCACTTAAAAAAATGCGTAAGTGACTTCAGTAAGATCAGGCAGATACATGAAAGTCTCCCTTTTCCAAATGTTGCTCTACCTTGTTGCCTTCACCCAACGGAAACTATTTCCTGTTACGGACTTTCAGTAAGAAATTAAATAACAGACAAGCAACACTTTGAAAGCACTAATGATATAAAATATATATATAGAGAGAGAGAGAGTCGAAAAGGGCCATGGAGCAGGGGAGTAGTATTAACATTCTGGCCAGTGACAGTCTTACTAACCCAAGCAGGCTTTCCTTCTTTTGGCTGCAGGGCTACTAATGAGCTTGACCATAATTTTCAGTCTTCCATTTCCATAAATTTTTAGGAATGTTAAGGAAAACTCTAAGGGAACCTGTCATCTTCTATGAAATGGACTGTTGGGCTTGGTTTTATAAAAGACAGTTTGGTTGGGGCAGGAGAAGGGGTCAGCAGGAGGATAGACTCTCTAGAAAAGAACTTTCTGTCAGACAGAAGGTACTGGCTGAGGTTTTATGTCTGATCCTGTCAGTCCCACAGCGATGCTGTATATCGGCTCACTGTTCTTAATACAAATGTTATTCATACTGCAGAGACACACCGAGCCAAGTAACACTGATGTATGCAACTTTTCAGGACACAGTTTTACCCAACAGGAGATGCAGACCCTGAAATTTAACTAAAGGGACAACATGAAGGCTCAAGACTCCAAATTTCAACCTGTTTTCCCCTAATCGGTTTCTGGGACAGGAAAGAGGCTATAAAGAGCAGGGAAAACGTGCCGAAAACTGGTATGGACTGATTCTGAAGCAGAGGCGGTGTGGAAAGATGGAGAAGCAGCAGTGGAGCCAGAGCCAAAGGAGTCTCTGGGGAGCCCCCCAAAGGCTGCTGATGGCTCTATGACCCCGGAAGGAGTCTGTCCCCTCTCTAGGTCTTGGTATCTCATGTGTAGAGCAAGAGCTCCAGCAAGAACATCCAAGCACTTCTATCCAAGCAGCTCTAACTGCTCAGGAGGGTAAAAACCTAGAGGCATGGGAGTACAGCACTCTTTGAAAGTGAGTGTTCCTCCTCTGAGAAGCCATGCCAAGTTTACATTCTGTGCAGTTATAGATCAATGCTTATTTCTAGATTTTAAACGTCGTTCTGTCCCAAAAGCCTTCAAGTTAGGTTGGTCCACAGCAGTGTGCTGAGTTTCTTCAGTGGCTCCGTGTAACTCCTGCTCCCACCTTCACATATGCCATGTAACCTAGGGCATCTGTGTAGACATACGGTCCTTAAGATGGCTGTCTATAACTCCGTGTCCTGGTATTCATGCCCTTGTGCAATCCCTCCCCTTGAGTGTGGGCTGGATTTCGTGCCTTGCTTTGAGCAATACAGTGAGGCAGAGAGAGAAGGTGTGCCACAACCAGGATGAGGTTACAGAAAGGCTGTGCCTTGTATCTGGGGGATTCTCTCTTACTCACTTGCATGGAGGGAAGGCAGCTGCCATCTTGTGAGCTGCCCTATGGCGGGGCCCTCATGGCAAAAAACTGAGGGCCACCTTCAGCCAACAGTCCACAAGGATGTGAGGCCCTCAGTCCAAAATCCTGAGAGGACATAAATCCTGCCAGAGCCTGGGGGGTGGGGGTGAGGGGGTCTTCCCCAACTGAGCCTTCAGATGAGATTGCAGGCCAGCAGACACCTAGACTACAACCTCGGGAGAGGCCCTGAGCCTCCCATCTAAGCTGATCCCATGTCCCAAATCACAGACAGTGTGAGATTATAAACATTCCTTGTTTTGAGCAATAAGTTTAGGGTCTGTTATGCAGCAATGGATAATAAAGATAGCAGCCACAGAGGAGAGGCCTGGTCCCTACCAACTCCACCATTTTTCAGGCCTAGGAAGTAGACCATAAGACATTAGCTATCAGAAACTCTTGGGGAGAACCCTTGCGCCCCCTCCCCAGGCAGAGATGTTTCCCCACTTGGTGACACATACCCAGGCATGTTCTGTCCACACAGAGAGGACCCTGGAAATAAAATCAGTGTAGCCCAAGGTCAACATGACACTTTTGGCTGCAGGATGTTGACGGGAAAAAAACTGGAGACAGAACCACACCTGGAAGGTCAGAGACTCCTTACCCACCTAGCCATACCAAGGACTCATGGGGCTCCCCATGCATTAGGCATCAGACCCTTCCTAACACACAGGAATCCAAGGAGGAGAACCTGTGAATTCCTCTGACCTCCTAGCGCCCTACGCAACACAGAACAGAGGCATCTCCACTGAAATAGAAGAAATATAAGAATATGGAATTAGGAGGAAGGAAACAAAACAGAGAGAGAGAGTGAGAGAGCTCTACCTTTGACTTTCATGGATAGCAAACATTTCCTATAGGACATCCCTGGGTTACAGAACCGTCACAGAGCCCTAGGTGGCTGGATGGGCTCCTGCTCAGACCCAGCAAGTCTTTTTGTATTTTTGAAGCAATAACATAAAAAGCAATGAAAGCTGGCTCAGCAGATGGTCACACATGCCCAGAAACCACCTGACCAAGTGATTGTAGGGAGCCAAGACATTCACCTCTGGCGGAAGTGACCATCGCTTCGCTTCCGGCACAGACTAATACCTGATCCTTCTAAGGACCAAAGAGGAAATATTAAAAATGAAAGCCCTTGGCTACCGTCAACAATTATACAGTAGTATCAACAGAGGAAAATAATTTCCTTCCTGACTCCCACTGAGCCGGTGACGCCCAGAGCAGAAGGTGTGATTATCTAATCAAACAGAGCAAGAGCGGAACAGCTAGACTGTAACTTCTAAGGGATTTCTCAAGCATGACTTCTTCAGTCTCCCAATTCTAGCTCCTTCCACCTCCTGCTACCTAGAGCAAAATCAAATATGAAAAGTACTAACAGCACACAATTTCATTTCAACGTCAACCACAACCATTACACAAGGTTCCAGATCTAGCTCTTTTCAAAGATTGAGGACAAATTAGTGCCCATCCAGTCCTCAAGATGATGGGGCTGCAGGACTGGGAGGAAAAACATATACTGAGCTTATACCATGTAGCTGGCATGGTCCTGGGGACTACACATTACACTGTCTTATTCTTCTTTATATTCAAGATGACTCATTAAACCAAAAAGACAACAACCGTAATAATCTATCAAGTATGGACCGCACTTCACAGCCTGCAAGACAGGTTGGCCTCTACCGACCCATATGCTCTAAGCAAACATGAGAGGCGGGCAGCGCAATGATTATCACTCCTAACTCCCAGATCAGGGAAGGCAGGGGCGCGTTGTTTTTCTGGGGTGTACATCTAATAACGGAAGGCCTCTGATACCCCATCCCACAAACTCACAGCCTTGTTAGGCACTCACAGATTTCTTAAGCCATATGGGCCCCCAAAGACTCATTTGTTTCCATCTCAGAGAGACATGAAGGTGACCTCATCTGTGCTAGATTTCCTAAAACTCTCCAAAGAGAATGGCCAGTGTCTGGTGGAATGCCCTTGGAAGGTTCACTTACTACATTTAGATTCATTCCTTCTATCCATGGAAATGCACTGTGTACATATTATGTGCTAAAGAGCCCACTAGACTCAAGATACACTTACAAATGAGAGATGCTACCCCTCTTCTGATCAGGTTTTGTATTCTTTTCTTTTTAAAGGTTTTATTTATTTATTTGACAGAGAGAAAGAGAGATCACAAGTAGGCAGAGAGGCAGGCAGAAACAGAGAGAAGAGGGCTCCCTGCTGAGCAGAGAGCCTGATGCGGGACTCAAGTCCAGGACCCTGAGACCATGACCTAAGCCGAAGGCAAAGGCTTAACTCCCTGAACCACCCAAGTACCTCCCAGGTTTTACATTCTTAAAGGCCATCCTCATGTATACTCTGCCTCCTGCCCTCGCCAGTGGAGTCTCATTCCCGTTAACAATTCCTGGTGAGACGTCATTTCCAGTCTTTACAGCATTCTTGTATAGACAGTCCAGCAGGCTAACGTTCCTCTCCGAGGACGAAGAAAGGACTAAAATCTGACACTCTAGGGGAGCTCTGTTAGGAAGGTAGGAAAAAAGTTCACGGTCACCCAAACAACGCTAGGCCTCTCATCACCTCCTAGCAACATCCAGATATTCTTTGAGGGACCACTCTTCTATGCCATGTAGCTGCCATGAAATTTGGGAGGGCTGTCTTCAGACTTAATTCCAGAGGAGAGACCAATGCACAGGCGAGTTAGCACAGTCCCGTCCTCTCGGCCTCAGTGACTGTGTGGGGAATGCACAGCAACCCAAGGCCATGGGGACATGGCAAACAAGGCTCTTTCCCCGCAGTGAGAAGAGGAGGCCTAGAGCCCGGATGGAGTAGGCAGCTATCTCATGACCACAGGGTGAAACTTCCAAGGTTGAAGTCAACACAGAGAAGGCAGAGCAAGGAGCAAAAACAAAGAGACAGAGCCGAGTCCTATTCAAACTAGGCCTGAAGCCCACCTCACCTCTGGACTTGCCAGCTTCTAGCAGGATCCCCCATCCACCGAGTTCTAGAGGACACTCTATTTCATGCAGTCCAAAGCTCCATTGGCATTTTAGTGGTTTTTTTTTAAGATTTTATTTATTTATTTGACAGAGAGAGAGAGATCACAAGTAGGCAGAGAGGCAGGCAGAGAGAGAAGAAGGGAAGCAGGCTCCCTGCTGAGCAGAGATCCCAATGCGGGGCTCAACCCCAGGACCCTGAGATCATGACCTGAGCCGAAGGCAGAGGCTTAACCCACTGAGCCACCCAGGCACCCCCTGCATTGGCATTTTAGGAGACATAAACCACTGCTGGCTCACAATTAGCTTTGGACAATGAAAACTTCTAAGTGTCTTCCAGCTTCCCCCTGCTTAGGTGTTCTATCCCATTCTGTCATCATACACTGCATGTTTGTTTTTAATCCAAGTTAAAGTCTTCATATTAATCATAATTTCACTTTAAGCACTGAAAAAACTCGGGAAGTAGAGCAGGTAACAAAGATGCACATTTGATTCCTAAAGTGTGTGCTGAGGGCAAAACATCCAAGACTTTGTGTGAAATTTGAACAAGCTAAGGTATTTAAGAGCCGAAGCAGTGGTTGCCAGCCTTTTATCTGATGCAGATCGATTGGCACACAGAAGATCAGTTGTTCTTTTAAGATACATTGATGAAGAGAAGGTGACAAAATGTAACTGTAAACTGTCACACTTTTAAATGAAGTTAGGTTTTATCACTCACTACAGTACCTGCTCTGTTCTGGAAACCTATGCCATAAACTCAGGCAAGGCATATTACGTACTCAGTATACAGCCAGTGCTTGGGGTACACAGGGACTGGCCCTCAGGTGGGGGACCTCCGATCTCAAACTCTAAATGGAAGCTTTTCCCAGAATTGTCCCGTTGTTTTCCTCAGATCTCTGCCCAGCCAAGGGGGGCCCACACCACTATCCTTTTCACCGCACCTATTTTCTAGAACATGATGTTCTAGTCTACCAGCTGAACGCAGAAGTACTTCAAAACACAAGGAAAAGCTTCCCTTACCTGTTTGCCATTCCCCTTTCTGAGTGTGGAACGGAATCCCAGCGGAACTCTAGCAGGCCCTTTAAGACAACGGCTCACACTCTCTGCCTAAGCAAATCTAGCCTCCCCTGCTACCTCGAAGGATTTTTGTGAAAACAAAATGAGATTGCAGAAGAAGCAGCACCTCGAACGGGGGATAAACAAGAATCATTCAATAATACAACTTTTCTTTCCTTGCGAACACCCATACCACTGTTCACTGACATTTTCATTTCGGTCTTTCAATTTCAAGAACGCGTCCCTCCCTGCCAAAGGAGAAAGAAGGAAGCAACACAATCACTGGCAATCCAAACTCATCACTACTCCCAATTTTCTTCCAATTTCTCTTCATGCCTCCTTCCAAGAGCTGAGACCTGCCTCTGCTCTGCCACACATTTTATTAGCACTGTTCTATTTTGTCCATGATCAGTGAAATCAACTCAAGATGAAAAGAAAGAAGACCGTGGTTCTTCCCTAACCCTTATTCCACCCAGCTACTAGTGCCCCCGCATTCCATGGATACCGTGGATTTTTAAAATCATTAAACATACGCATCATTTATAAAATCATAAATTATAATATATTATAATTATAAAAGAAAAGAGTCTTCTCTTCTTCATAAAACTCACCAACTGAAGAAAAATTGCTTCCCTCTGAGGATGATGCCCAGGAGAACAACAAGAAAAGGCCTCAAATGAGAACCAGGTGACTGGCTTGTCTTCAGCTGTATTTCTGTACCTCAAGGTCTCCACCTGTGGAAAATGGGAGATGAGGGCTGCTTACAAATCTTTAGGATCTTGGGTGCCTGGGTGGCTCAGTCAGTGGAGCAGCCAACTCTTGATTTCGGGGCTCAGGTCATGATCTCAGAGCCCTCAGATCGAGCCCCCCTAGTGGGCTCTGTGCTCATCGTGGAGTCGGCTTCAGGTTTCTTGCTCTCTCTCCCTCTGTCCCTCCCCACCCCCTCTCTAAAAATAAATAAATAAATCTTAAAAAAAAAAAAAAAAACCACACACACAACAAATCTCTAGGATCTTGCCAGCTTTAGAACTTTCCAGCTTTAAGAACTCACTGACTAGGCCAAACCAGGAATGATGCCAGGCTTGAAGCCTACAAATTTGGAGGCTTCCCTCTACACCTGCTAAGCCCCCAGTCAGCTCCTGGCACTTCTGTTGCACCAATTTGTCACAGAATCACTGAAAGAAGATTGCAGGCCCCCCAGTTCTCCTGAGAAAAAGACTTCATCATCCTCACTGAGAGGAAAGAGGCCAATAGTTAGATTTTCACATTTCAACCAAGAAAAAATTAATAGCAAAATCTGAACAAAAAATAAACATAGAGCAATATATATACATATACATATATATGAGTTTGGAGACAAATTTCCGACTATGAGATTGAGCGACCCCCGCCCCCCTCCAAAGCTTAGTTTCTTTGTCTACGAAAAGGACAGCCCGTGAGCAGCAGAGAGCTGGACGATCCTGATGCTTTCAGATCAGTCCTCCTCACAGGTTTTATTTCATTAAGACCTATTACTATTTTGCTAAGGATGATGCAGTACATATTCCAACTGACGAGTATTCCAAGGCAGCGGCTGTTACAACATGTGTGCTTTGTACAGGCAGGAGGAACCCATATACCAGAAAAACCACTACTCCCATTTTCATTGTTGTCATTTTAAACATTATTCAACCAACCATGAAATTGACTTGTGTATATTATCTCACTCAATCCTCAAACACTCAGATCCACTCAAAGTTGGGAGGAACCTTAAAAATGGCCCGCCTCAACCGCTCCAACTGACAGGAAGAGAAGCTGGGGCCAGAGGAGGGAGGTGGCCACTCCAGGAGCCACAGTTAGTGGCAGATGGTCCCAGGCCATCTGGTCCAGGGCTGTCAGGATAGCCTGATGGCAAAAAGAAATTAAGTCAGGAAGATGGCACATAATCAAGATGAACTTGCAAAGCAATGAAACCTAGTGGTCTTTAAGGACATGAGAATTCTCAATGCCATTCTACTGACATGAGAAAGGCATCGTTTCACGCTTGCTGAGGAATGAAGTACACAGAGGCAAACAACAGACCGTGGACGGTACAGTCTAGACATCACTCCCCCGCAAGTCCCAGGGAACTTAAGTTTCTCCTTGTGGAGGGAGATCGAAATCAGAATGGTTTCTCCAACAGCAGTAGAGGGCATCAGGCTTGGCTAGATCTCTAAACTGGAAGGTGAGGCTCTCCACCTTGGCCCTTGGGCAACCTCTCACACATACACAGAGGACAGTGGTCTCCTCTTCCATCATCAGCTTCTCTCTTAATAATTTTTTTTCTTCTTTTCCATAAAGCAAACAAGGAGCTTTGCTAAAGAACCACTGTGAAATGATTGAAGTTCCCATGCAAACAAACCATTAGCAGAGTTCAAATGCAATTTAAATTACTAGTTGTTAAAGTGCTCCTCAATTTCGTGGTAAGTTTCCAAGGAGAATTACATGCTATATACTATTTAATTGGTTGTTTTCTATTTTTTAACATCCATTTATTCCCCCCACCCCCGGTATTTCAGAAGTGTCTATAAAGGCATCCCTTTAAAAAATTATACATTGTTGAATACATTAAATCTAAAGATTGAAAAGTATTAGAGAAACAGCTGCAGGATTACACAGCTCCCCAGAAACTGATGGTTCTGACACCACAAAACATGCAGAATTTTAAAATCTTAGGAGTAACCTCGGAATGCCCTCAGCTCTTTCCAGGTGAAGATACTGAGGTCCTGACAGAAATGGAAGGGGCTGGGCTCAAAGTCTCCTGCCTGGTCAGTGACAGACTCAGGATGACGGCCATGACTCCTAAATCCGGCCCTGTGCTGCCTCTTCTCACTGTGTTTGGAGGAGATGGTGAATGAATGAATTTTATTTTCCACCTGTAATTTTTTCCATTTTTTTAAGTTAAATTCAATTAGCCAACATAGAGTCTATCATTAGTTTCATACATAGTGTTCAGTAATTTATCAGTTCTGTATAATACCCAGTGCTCATCATGTCACGTGCCCTCCTTAATGCCCATCCCCTAGTAATGCCACCCCCCACCCACCACTCCTCCAGCAACCTTGTTTGTTTCCACGTATAATTTTTTAAAAGGAAACATGAAGTCCTCTTCAAATACACTCCTGACCTCAAAAACAGAGATGTGCAATGACAAATCTCTCCGCGAACAGGAGAGCAGGAACAGGCTGAAGAATGAGTAGTCAAAGGAGCTTAAAATGAGCAAATTCTTGGCAGGAACAGGAAAGACACTCTTCCAGGGTAATTAAACAAGTTATGGGACATCCACACGGCCAATTTCTTCTGCTCTATCTGGTCCAGAACCAGGGACCTCTCCCGCAGGGAGAGGATAAAGGACTCACAAAGCAAAGGCAGGCACCGTCACGTCTGGAAGGGAAAGGCATTTTAGCCACCATGAGTACAGGATGCAGGTGAATGCTTGGATACAGGATTTGTGTAGATTACTTAACCTCCCTGAGCTCAAGTCTCCCTGTCTGCAAAACAGACCTACTACCACCTACCCATCAGGGTCTAAGTAATCATGCCCTGGGATTCCAACTCCAGCGGGCACAGCACAGAGCCCACAAGCAGCAGTCCTTAACGATCAGTCCCTTGTCTTCCAAGGCTTCCAGAATTTCTCAAAGCTATGATTCTGTGGCTTTAATTTATGTGGACTGTAACTGAGTGTCATAAGCTATATATGTACCCTAAGCGTGCTGTATGAAAATTCACTTGTCATTGAAAACATAAAATAAAACATGTGTGTGCAAACTTACATATCCAAGCATTTTCCTTCAAAAGCAAACATTTTGGAACCGCTATTTTAAAATGGCCTTCAGTAAGACCTAAAATACAGAGAACAAACTGATAGTTGTCAGCAGGCAGGGGGTGGGGGGATGGGCAACAATGGGCAAAAGGGAATAGAAGTATAGAAGTATAGGGAATGGGTAGGTCACAGAATAAAAGGCACAGCATAAGGAATATCGTCAATGATATTGTAACAGAGGGATATGTTGACAGATGGCAGCTACACTTCTGGTGAGCCTGGCGTAACACATAAAGATATCGAATCACTGCATTATACACCAGAAACTAATGTAACATTATGTGTAGATGGTACCCAAAAAAAGAAAAAAAAATTAGTGAAAAAAATGGCCTTCAAATCCAACTCATGAATTAAACAGGAATAAAAATCCCAATTTAATGCCCAAAACCTCATTCATAACTTCCATCAACCCTGTAAGAACAATTTCCCAATTGTCCACTAAAGAAACTAAGGGTTACAGAGGTCAGGCAACTGCCCAAGGTTTTGGGGCTGACAAATGGTATAGCCAAGACTTGAACCCAAGTCCTCAAAATCAAGCTCGATGACCCAGGTTTTATTATTTGCAGTTACAACTCTACTATGGACAGCTATTCTGCTAGAGGCAGACATAGACTAAAAAATTCTCCCCTTGTTTTTACATCTTAAGGAGCTCTAGGATTTAAAAAAAAAAAAAAAAAAAAAAAGCCTGGACTTTTTTAAATTTTTTTAAGATTTTATTTATTTATTTGACAGAGATCACAAGTGGGCAGAGAGGCAAGCGAAGGAGGGAGTGGGGCGGGGGGGTGGGGGGGGGGAGCAGGCTCCCTGCCAAGCAGAGAGCCCATGCAGGGCTCGATCCCAGGACCCTGAAATCATGACCTGGGCCAAAGGCAGAGGCTTAACTCACTGAGCCACCCAGGCGCCCCAAAAGCCTGAACTTTCAAACTAAAAAATGTTCACATTCCAAGCAGAATCTTCCCTAATTTTTACCTTACTCTATGTTCTTATGTGAAACAAAAAGCTCCGAGGCCTGGCACTAGGCAGACATCTGCTGGGTATGTGGGAAGCAGGCCTGAGAAAGGGGAGCAGTGGGCTGCTATCAGGCCAATTCAACAGAATTCCAATGGCTGGGCTCATGATCAAACGAACCTCGGTAACCCTAGCATGAGCTTCTCAACATCCCCTCCGGCACAGCTGTTAGTTGACATGATGTCATGTGCCCTGCCTTCACAGGTGCTCAAAAGAGACATTTGCTAGCACCTCCTGTCCTTAATAAGGCACAGTGTATGGACTTAGCAGGTGTAGGTGCTGAGTCAGACTTGGCCTTGAGGTCTCAAAGAGCTCCTAGGCTCGCCAGGGACACACTCAAATATATAAGACAGAATGAAAAGTGTGCAAAGCACACATACATACACTGCTGTTCTGAGGGTCTGGAAGAGCTCTGCAGATGCTGACCTCTGAACCGAGCCTGAACACCCAAGAGGATTTCCATGAGTGAGGAGGAGGAAAAGAGGCCCAGGGAACAGGATGTGCTAAGGGCCATAAGAAGTCCAGGGTGTTCTTATGGAAAGTGACTAATCTGGTGAGGCCAGGGGCAGAACCCATGGAGGGACGCAGTGGGAGATGAAGCTGGAAAGGAATGTTGCGGCCAAGACATGAATGAACTTGTGTGCCAGGCTAAAACACTTGGCTCTTGAGACTCATGGGTACTACATTTTGGGAAATGATTCGAGAGAAAGTTAAACGACAGAGTTACCCCTTTAAGAACTGTATTTCCCCTTCCATGGCCAGTTTCTAAGCACAGGGAGGGTGAGGGGTGCCTAAAGGACAGCTTCCTCCTCCAAAGGCACGCCTTCCCCATGGCCCCGCCCACAGAGAAGTCAGAGGAGGTGGCTCTCAGAGGTGCCCCAAACCCACACCTCCATTGATCTCCTCTAATCTGGAACTCCTGTCCGTGAAAGACCCAGAGAAGAAACCAAGTGTCACGTTCCAAGCAGGATTTCCACTCTGCCTTCAGCGAAATGCCAGCACTACCCAACTTGATGAATCAGAACACAGGCTGCTCACAGGCTCCAGCTTCTGTCCTGTTACCAAGCGGGAGCCAGAGGCCCATCCAGCACATTCTATGTGTGCCCAAAGCTCCCTATCACAGCACTCCGGTCCAGGCCTGGCACCATGTGACCGGGGCTTCCAACTAGTAATGAGCCTGACGTCACCAGTTAGGTCATATGGAATCTTTCCCTTAAAGGAGCCTTTGTGGAAGGTCCCATTGTTAAAGGCACAGGCAAGATGTTTTTCCCTCCCAGCCTTTAAAGGCGCTCCCAGTCTAGAAGGAGAAACAAGATACAAAGTAGGATATGGTGCACAACCACAGAAGAACCACAGATAATGTGTGATAAATCCTCACAACGCTGTGACTTCCTATGATTGTTTATACCCATTTGACAGATGAGGAGCCTCAGGCTCAAGCAGATTAACTGACCTGATGGCTCACATGTCTATCAGTGTCATGGCCAAGATCTGAAAGAAGATGCCATGCTCATAAGCACCAGAGCTATACTCTATTGCCCCACAGCCCACTGTGGTGTGAGTTAGCAGAAGAGAGAACACAGAGATCCTTCCTACGTGGGGCAGTGTGCAGGGTGCAGAGTGGATGGTGATCAGAAGGCGGCTTCTGTGCAGAAGCGCACAGAAGGAACAGAAGTTCTCTGGATGAAGATGGGAGAGGTCACCTTAGGCTAAGGGAACAGCATGAGCCAAAGCATGAAGGTGAGAAAAAGCAGGTATGTCTGGAAAATGGTAGGAAACATGGCTGTCTTAGGGATGAGTGAGCCAAAGCCTTGAGGAAGCTCAGAGTGGACAGGCATTGCTGTCCGGCTATGATGAGCTGGGTACTGGGGCAGGAGTTTTTACTCCTCATTGGCGAAATCAGTAAATTTACAGGCAGGGACACACAGCTGAATATATGAGGGAAATAATAAATGCTTCAAAACAGAACTATGGCACAGTTTCGGCCCCGCTTGGGACTCTGTGCTTCAGAGCTAAGGCGATGCACTAACCTTCCAGGACCTGCGACAGAGTCAGGAATAATGACCTCTAGGTCTCTTCTAACTGATGTACACAGGAACACTGGACCAGAACTTCTATACCTCTTTGGAATATTCCGACCCTCCTGAGAAAAGTCCCTACAGCTCGTTAAGTGAATTCCAGGCCCCAGCTGGAGCACAAGTACCCTGGCGGATGAACGGAGCACAGAGAACAGGACCAGAGTCCTAGAGTCAAAAAACCCTACGCTTGATTCTTGGATTCTCCATGAATTATCTATGGAACCCTGAGCAAGTGACTTCCTCCTAATCAAGTTACAAATTTCTTCATTTGTAAAATGGACACAATCATACTTACAGAGCCAGGTTCTTGTGAGAATTAACAATTAATGTGTGAGATTAAATATAAGGATATGTGTTTCTACATGCAGCCTGACAGGTTGAGAATAGGTACTCCCCCCTCAAAACCACCATGATGACAGGGGTGGTATAAAAACGGAGCAATCCTCCTGGTGAAATGTCTAAATCTGGAATTGTCAACAATTTTCCCCCTGTTGAAAATTGATCTGTATTCCCCAGGCAAGTCATTACATCTTTTTGTGCCAAATTGTTTTCATCTTTTAAATGACCCAGTAATCCCACTTTGGGCAATATACATAAGGGAATAATCCAAAAGGAAAAAAGAAGGCAATTTGTTCGGAGATGTTATTCATAGTGCTATTTCTAGCTCTTTACATATCCCTCTATTATAGCGCTTATCTCACTGTGCTGTAATTATCCACTCCCCTTCCGTACGCCTCCAAATTATCTTTGAATCAATCCCCAGCGCCTAGCACAATGCCTGGCATACAGTAAGAACTCAATAAATGTTTGTTGACTAAATGAATGGGTCATATGAAAGAAACTTTAAAAGAAATTCAAATGAGCAAAAATAAAACAGTTTTTAAGAGATAAGGCTCAAGAGGTTTTATTTAAAAAAAAATAATAATTGTTAAGACAGACTGCAAACCATTTGAAGAGAAGTGTGTGAAGAATCCCCAGGAGTGAATTTCAGGTTATTTCGATTATGATCTCTGAGCATCACCAGGCTCAGGCCCACTGTCATATAAGAATGCCATGAGACACCGGGGACATGAGGTCCCATGCGGGGTCACTTAGGTCTGGTGGTTAGAGAGCACAAGGCTCAGTCAGGATTCTTAGATTCCCAGCCTGACTCAGACACAACATCACATAGACCATATCATCTAACTTATTTTTTTTAAGATTTCATTTATTATTTGTTTTTATAGAGAGAGAACACATGTGCAGGGGGGAGGGGGAGAGGCAGAGGGGTAAGGAGAGGGAGAGAGAATGTGGAGCAGACTCCACACTAAGTGTGGAGCCCAACATGGGGCTCGATCCCACAGCTGTGAGATCATGACCTGAGCCAAAAACCAAGAGCCGGATGCCCAACCAACTGAGCCACCCAGGTAACTAAATCATCCAATTTCTATGAGACCAGTTTCTCCATGCCACTGAAAAATAGGGAATTTACAGGAAAGTCCAGGCCATTAAAAGGAATTAGAAAGGGGGAGGCCAGGGCAAGTAAGTTATGAAATCAAATGTCCATGAAAGAGGAGGTCTAGGAGGTCCCCTTGGACCAGGGTCCTCAAGCCAAGGTGGAGCCTTGAAATCCCAGCTCTACTGGGTTCCCACCGAGCCTTCCAGACCCATCTTACAGGGGGGTTGAAGGCTGCTCACCAGGGAATCTATAGGAGGCGGGAATCCCTGCAGGGTTAGACGACACATCAGGGAAAAACAATATGTTAAATACAGCCCACAAAGTCAACATCACTCTGAATGTTCCGCAGGCTTGGTGGGAAAGAATGCTTTATACAAATACCCAGGGAGAGCAAAGGAAGCAGCATGTTCTGTAAGGCTTATTTTGGGGCGTTCCAGCAACTCTCAGCCAGGAAGTCAGAGGCAGGAAGCCACTGCCCTCTGTTCCCTGGCCAGAAGTTCAAGGCTAGAAACCAAAGCAGGGAGCACACAGACTCCTTAGTCTGAATCAGCTGCAAGTCTGTGCACCCTCCACTGCACATTTTCACCTCCACCAGGTCCCCCAGATTTCTGCCCACTGACCTTGACACTTTTTGGAAGGACACTGCACTTGATATCCTGTAGATAACCCTTCCAAAACACATCATGCACCAAGTCACTGCTCTCTGGCCCCGCTTCTACCACCCTAATCAAAGTTACCACTACCTCTCTCCTGATTCCAGAAGGAGTCTCCTCCTAACTTCCTTGCTTCTACCCCTGCCACCCTCCTTATAATCCATTCCCCCGACAGCAAGCAGAATGATGCTGGTCCAATACTCAGATGCTTCCCATCACCCCTCCACTCAGGTCAGACCCTTCCCTAACTTACTTACACCCAGCAGCCCTTACCCTGCCCTCCTATCGTAATTCTCTCTCGCAGCCCACTACCTCCTAGCATTCTAGGCTCCTTCTATTCCTCAAACACCGACTCATTTCCGCTCCATGGCCTGGGCATTGACAGAACCCTCTGCATGCTTCTCCCCTCTGACTTTTGCATGGCTGGCTCCCTGTCACTCAGAGCTCAGCTTAAACATCACCTCCCAGATCCCCTCCAGCATTCACTCACCGTCTGAGCACCCTGGGTGAATCCTCACAGTGTTACTTATCATTCCCTCCTCTTTACATGTTCATTTATTATCTGCCTCCTCCACACACCCCTACTAGAATGTAAGCTCCAAAAAATCATTGTTCTGTGTGTCTTTTTCTTCACTCCAAACCCAGTGCTGGCTTGGTGCCCAGAACAGTATGAAGCACGTAAGTGGGAATCCAATAAACATTTAATAAAATTAGATGAATATGTGCCACCAAGGGAAGAAACCTTACAGATCACTAAGAGCAAGGCACCCGGCACCGTGGCTAAGGCCCGGGCCTTGGAGTCGGACATGGATCACAACCACTTGCAACTCTGGAGCTGAGGGCGTTTAGGCAAATTTTCCCATTGCTCTAGAACTGACTTTCCTCAGGTAAAATGGGGATAACAGCCCCTGCGGAGTGCTGGGAGGACAGAAGGAGATCAATCATGTAGAACACCTCATGTGGGCTCAGCACAGATTGCTCCCTGTCATGGACAACCATCCCATCTTCCAGGTTGGAAAAACGGAGGCTCAGAAAGAAGCATCATATCCCAAGTCAAACACTAAGTCAGCAACAGAGCCGGGTCAGACAAATCACACGAGCAATTTCTGTCCACTGCTCTGTACCCAGCATTCCATAGACACAGAGGCAACAAAAACACCTGCTATCACATCACTGACTATTTAGATAGTCTGTCTTACTGCATAAAGGATCTTAAGTATCTAAGAAAGAAGCACACAGTTTGTGATTTTTTTTTTCCCCGGGAGGAAACTGGGGAGGGAGACAGAAAAGTAAGATGAAGGAAAGGGACAAGGATTACAAACAAGAAGAGCCACAGATCTCCTACCATTTGCCAGAGGAGGGCTTCACGTGTAGCTCGAACACAGAGGAAAATACCTCTACAAGGTCCTTTGGAACACTTGGTTACTGAAATGTCACAGCAAGGTGTGAGGAGGTAGTTGTCACGCTCTTGCTAACTGAAATCAAACAGCTGCTCACTCCTGATCGCATGCGCTCTGACATCACACTACCTGGGTTCAAATCCCAGCTCCGCTACTGACCACATGACCCTGGGCCACTGAAGCCCTCCAAGCCTTAGGTTCTTCCTCTCTACAATGGAGGTAAAACAATGGTACCTACGGGGATCAACACAGTGTGGTGTGTACATATGTAATTCTCACACACGCCCCAACGCGGATGAAGCACGCAGATGTTACTCGGAGTGAAACAGGGCAGTCACCAAAGAGTTGATACTGGACGATTCCACCTCAGAAGAGGTGCAGAGAGGAGTCAAATTCACCAACACAGAAGGGAGAATGGCGGTTGTCAAGGGCCAGGGTGAGGGGAATGGGAAGTCCGTGTGGAATGTCTACGGAGTTTCAGTTTTACAGAATGAAAGGAGTTCTGGGGATGGGTTGCAGGAGAGGTGACTGCACTCAACACTACTGAGCTGTACACTTAGAAATGTGTAGATGGTAAACGTTATGCATGTTTTACCAAAATGAAAGATAAAGTTGAAAAAAAAAAAATAGCACCTACTCATGGGTAGCGGTAGTTGCGACTCAGGGATTGAGGTCAAGTGCTTACCCCAGTGCCTGGCACCCGGAGGGCCCTCAATTCATGTCACTGCTCCTTCTTCACCGTACCAGCATGTACACCCGCACCACCAGCCCCGACCTCTCAGTGCCCCTGTCTGTCACCACCCGAGCTGGGAAACCTCCCAAGCCTTCCTGCTTCCAGGCAGCATCCTGCTCTCCGGGCTCACAAGCCGCCCAACCATAGTCATGGAGTAGGAGACACGCTGGGTGCAGATTCCCAGGGTCCTGGGCAGGACCCTGTTTCTCTGGTGCTTCAGAGCAGCTCAGGGATCTGGGGGGCCTCCCCTTAAGCCCCGGACAGACAGAGCCTCAGAGCCCTTTCCTGTGCTATTCATTGCCTAATGCCACTGGCTTGAAAGAGCTTCCCCAAGACACATCTCCAGCATCTTCCCTGAACTAGAGGAAAGGACCCCCAGGTTCACCAGAAACCAAACTAACTACAAAGAACTACTCGTGGCCAGGTAATATCTGGCAGACTGTAAGAGAGTGTGGTGCCCTCTTAGTCTCTCTTGGTATCAGAGTCTCATGGTATCAGAGAAAGCAAAGAAGTGTGTGTGTGTGTGTGTGTGTGTGTGTGTGTTTATTAGTGTGTGTGTATATGTGCTGTATGTCTGTGTGTGTGTGGATCTACAAGTATTTGTGTGTGTGTGTATGTCTGTGTCTATGAGTATGTGTCTGTCTGTACATGGCTGTGTGTGTGTGTGTCTATGAGTGTGTGTCTGTGTGTGTACATGGCTGTGTGTGTGTATGTTTGTCTGTATGTGTGTGTGTGTCTGTGTATAAAATCCATTCAGAGTCAGGCTCACCTTTCAATGGAAATTACACTCCAGGATCCTGGCAGCTTCAAGAACGTGCTAGAGGCTAAGACAGCAAGTGTGCTCAGTCTCTTTCAAGGCCCGTGCAAAATCTCCACTGCCCAGGACAAACCGAAATAAGGGCCCCCACTACTCAGTTCTGTAGCCTGGACAAGCTGTCATCCCCTTTCAGGCAAGAAAAAGATACAGACAGCAGAGCAGATCAGAAGGCAACAACTCACATTCCAATAACACTCCCGTGACCAGAAGCAGACCAAAAGGAAGTAGAACTGAAAAAGGGGAAAAAAAAAAAGGAAAAATTTACAAATAAATTCAGGCATCTGAGCTCATGAACATGACAGAAAGAGGTCTGAACCGGCTGAACCAGGTAAGCGTGGACAGCTCTGGCACCGAGCGTCCCTGTCTCCTCACCTGCAAAACGGGCACGTTCTTCTCCACCTCTGCCTACAGGGGCAGCTGAAGTGGAGTGGAAGGAGGAATGATCCGAGAGCCCAGAGACCTGGGCTCCAATCCCCACTAATCGGCCCTGTAGCCACAGGGCGAGTCAGCTGTGCCCCAGGGGCCTCTACTGCCCACCGTCCTGCTACAAACCGAAGCAGACCAGCCCAGTTGTCTCTAAGGCCCCTTCCAGCTCTGCCAGTCCATCCAACCTCACAACATCCTGCACCCCGGGATTTTAATCGGAACTGCGAAGCCATACAAATGCTGCATAGATAGCAATATTTTTTTTATGCTCTTAAGGCCAACCGTAACTCTGCTTTTCAAGCTAAAACTATACTTCCCCAAGCGTCCACAAACGTCCTTCTGGCTTCTGGCTCTAGCCCTAGCAATCGGACAATATTCCCAAATTACCTTTCTACCCATCTCTGGCCAGGCCTCAGGTGGGAGGAAATATCTCTCTTTTTTTTTTTTTTTTTTTAACATACAAATAGAATTTTCCCTCAGGCAGAGTCGGTCTCTAAATCCCACTGTGAGAAGAGTTCCCCTGGGAAAGCAGCTGTCCACACCCCAAATGAAAGTGGCCAGCGCTCCCAAGCAACATGTTGTATGGCCATGCAAGCCTTCAGGGCTGCAAGCCCCAGGTCTGCGAGCAGAATTGCCATTCGCTCTATCAATAATGATGTACTCACGCGAGTCAGGCCCCACAGGCAGCTGGCCCTCCGCCGGCCCTCACTCCCTCTCACACACCCTGAGTCTCACTGCAAAGAGGTGGTCCCAAGGCCAGAGGGGAACAGCACTGATACATTCTCTCCTCGGCTTCCAGAACAAGGGGCAAAGGAATGGAGGGGACGGGGGTGGGTGGGGGGTGGTGGACGGGGGCGACTTTGTTTCTGGAAACAAGAATTCAAATCCTGCTTCTCCTAAACCCTGAGTCACCTCCTTCTCTTCCAATAGATCAGTGTGGTGGGTAAACATTTCCATATATGGAGAAGCAGGCCAGAGGATGTCAGAAAAATCACCCTTCTCTCCCCTGGCACTTGAAGAACATGCCCCCACTTATGACACAATTCCTTACTCGGAGTAAATGATTAACCCCAAAAGAAGTAGAGTCTCAACTTCTCCACAGGCTGTCCTGTTCCACAAAAAAAGGCTCCCCAGACCAAATAAGGAAATGACGGTGTTGAAAGGCTTTAAGTTCACCTGAGGAATAGGGCCGTCCAGAATACAATGACATTTATGGAGTCAATCTATTAATTCAGAGGAAAGGGGGGTGGCATCTGGGGTGGGGGGATAATGTACCTGAAGAGGTCACCAAGAAGCCAGTCCACAGTTCTTCTGATGCCGATGAGCGCAAAAACAATCCTCACCCTTGACCCCAATTCCCTGACTCCCTTGGGCCAATAATCCTCCTGGGAACTTAGTTTTTGCATGAGTTATTCATAGGACAGACACCAGGCAGGAAAACCCAGAATAAAACCAGACTTTCAGGAGAACATTGTTGTGGGGGTGGGGGAGAGAGAAGAGGGTTAAATGCCCAATTTAAGTTGTTGATCAGAAGGTCCCGAGAAGGGGGTGCCTGGGTGTCTTAGTTATTAAGCATCTGCCTTTGGCTCAGGTCATGATCCCAGGGTCCTGGGATGGAGCCCGGCATCAGGGTCCCTGCCTAGCTTCTCCCTCTCCCACTCCCTCGGCTTGTGTTCCCTCTCTCACTGTGTCTTCCTCTGTTAAATAAATGAATAAAATCTTTATTTTAAAAAAAAAAAAAAAAGGTCCTGAGAATTGTTTGGTAACTAAATTGGACCAGTAAAGTCAGTTAGGAACAGATCTGGTCTAAAATGACTTCAGACAGAACTAACAGAAGAGAAAGGAAAGAGATGGGATGCTGGGGAAAACGGCAGTGCAGGGGAGGAGGGGTATGCCCGGAGAAGGGAATCTACATCTCGGCTTCCCAGCAGTTCTATTATTTTACAGTGATCTTGTTCTACTGTTGGCAAAGGCTTTCTCTAGGTCACGTGAGCCGTTTTTCAGAATCCTTGCCCACCTCCTGGTCTGCGCCATGAGGCTGCTAGTTCTCATCCCCAGAGAACCTTCCAGCAGTAAACAGCACCACTCAGGGAACCAGGGCACCCAAGCCCTAAGCCCAGGTCGGGCACTCGAGACGTGGAAAACTCAGTTCTCCTCTTGTAGCTTATACTCTATCATCTACAAAGCAGGTGGAACACCCAAAATTTCCCAGCGACGTGCTTTAAAGCAGCTTCTACTTGGTCTGTCCCAACAGTCATGACACAGTTATCCCGATTATTTATATTTTTGCAAACATGCCCTAAATATCCACAAAGCAGCAAGCATTTCTCGCTGATTGCATGTTTAAGAAACACACACAAATATAAGGTAGGGAAACAGGGTCACCACAAGCCAGAACCAGAACTCAGTACAGAACTCCTGCCAGTGCAGTACCCCCAAGAGGTCCCAGAGGCAGCTCTGCAGAGGCCAAAGGGATGGTCTTCCTTTGTAACTGAGAAGACTGCATGTGGAGCCATGTGACTTGGTGGTTCTGTAGAAAGACTGTCACCCTGTCAGGAGCTCATAGTCCCTTCCAATACGCAAACAGGAACATACCAGCAGAGGGAAACAACATTCCATGGAGAACAGTTGCCCATGGACGGCCTGGAAACTGTGAAAACCAAGGAGTAAGCAGACTACAGGGACAGGAATGAAAACCAAGAAAGACCTTATATCTCCCTTCCATTTTGCAAAATTACATTTGGAGATCAGTTTCCATACCAACGAAGAGGACCCGCATTCCCTGATGTAGGTGTACCTCTGTTCCCCTTGACCACTGAGAGCCACAGGTTCTGGGAGCTTGAAAGGAGAGAAGACCCTACACGCCACTAAGCCCAACAGCCCCCCACCCCGGTCCTAAATCCCCCCATGGTCGCCCTGAGGTCTCCAGTGAGGGGCTGATCATTACCTCCTACAGCTGTAAATTCCATCTTCCAAATAGAAAGTTCTTCCTTATATGGTAACAAAATCTGGCTCCTGCCTTTCAACCTCCTGTTCTTCATCCTCCTGTCCCTTACAACCATTCGAACAACCTGTGTCTGTTCCACTGCCTTGGAATTTTGGTAGGTGAATCTGGATACAGAAATGAAGCTACCCACGATCTCGACCCTCAGGCACTCTGGCCATCTCCCAGCCCCATCGCGCCACTAACTCTCAAAGCATCTGTTGTCAACTTGAAAGCCAACCTTTCTGGGTTTTCCCAGGAAGCACTGCTGCTAAGCAACCCTTCTCAACCCCCAATTCTGCATGTGGATGGCTGACCTTAGGGACTCATGACACCGGCCCTAGTAAATCCCAGTTGCTGAGAAATGAGGAGAGGGACCTTGGAGACTTGTTCATCAGCCCACCTCTACCCCCTCCCCCACTGCGCATTCCCACCCTTCCTGACAAAAGCTCAAGGATGCAGATCCCATTCCCAGATCCCCATTACTGCTTCCCTAAAACTGTCTCCAGGAGACAAGGCTGTTCCAAAGAACATTAAGAGCAAGTTCTGCAGGAAAAGAGGGCCTGGCCAGCTCAAGCACTCTCAGAATAACAAAGCAGCCTGCAGGCAGGACAATGGGGCCAACTTGCCCATCCAACACCATTGCAGACCTCTCTGTCTTTACCACGTGGGGGGAGAGAATGTTCCGTTCTGCCAGTTCCAATGGCACTACTTGAATTCAAGGTACACGCAGCAGCAATGCCTCACATTAGCAGCCCACTTTATCAGCTTATAAAGGCCTTCCCAGACAGTCTCACTGAATCCTACTGACAACTCCACCAGGAGTAGTATACCCAATATCGTGACAGCAAAGAGGAGGCTCAGAGAGCCCAAGTATATTCCCAAGGTGACACCCACAGTAGATCACGAAAGGAAGACTGGTTTAGAAGTTAGACTACTTGAGATTCTAGGTCCAATTCCGCCAGGTAGACTGTGTGACCTCCGGGCACCCAGTTAACTTGTCTAAACCTCAGTTTCTACACCTGAAAATTAGAGATTAAAATGGCCCTTCTGCCTCCTCTCAGAGCAGTTCTGAGGATCAAATGAGATAATGAGAGTTAAAACCCTCTGGAAAACGGGAAGGCGGTCCAAAAGTGTAAGGGATTATTGTGTGATTACTTGTAAATGACTGCGCATTCCATTACAAATACAAAAAAGCAGTGAGGTCATTCTCAAGACAAAGAATCCTGAAGGCTCTGGGAATGAAAGGGAAATGATTTGCCGGTCTACAGGGTTCTGCCTTCTCTGTGCTTCTCACTGGCAGCTGAGGCTCGGTGTCCAGATTTTCAGCGCTCCCTTTTCAGCTACAAGCAAATGCCAGCCCAAAGTGAGGTAATACCGAGAGGGAGGTACGGAAGACCCGCTGAGAGCCTCAGTTCCGGAAATGTGACCCGTGATGTTCTCCTTGGAGAAGTTGTTAGAAACACAGGCTCCAGTCTCTCTGCAATAAGCCCGTGGGGAAATAAGCGTACAGTAACGAGCTATTTACCAGAGAGCACTAAGGAAGCTCCCAAGCATGAATTAATCAAGGGCACAGGATATTTCAAGTTGCACATACTAAAAAGACAGAAATCAGCAACCCATTTAACCTCCCAGCTCAGCTCTCCTCTCAGAGGCTCAACCTGGAATTCAGGAGTCCCAGGCCACAGAGAGGTCCATTTGCATACCAAAGGTGGGCTGCAGATCACCCGGGGGAGCAGAGGGTACCCAAGAATCTCTGAGAGTACGAGTTCACTGGACTGGCTTCCTTCAGGCCTCTCCCAACGTGCTAGTCATCAGGATTCTCTTCAATTTCTGCAAAGATCCAAGTCATCAATGTCATTTAAGGAGGGGCCAGAGCTTCCCAAGAAATCCATTCCCAAGGCTGATGAGCACACAGCTCAGTGATGATTGTTTTCTGGTTTGCATTTTATCATCTGCTTCCTTGTGCTTAACATTGGAGAAAGGCACTAAATTAATTTATCACAGCAATGTGTGATCACCTTAATGTGTGATTAAAAGCACGTGCCCGAATCCCCAGGGAGGATACAGCAAAGGGCTCTGAGATGCAGACATGAATGCAACATGGGACAAGAAGTGGCCATCTCCTTTAGTTCAGACTTCAGCAGGGAATCCTCTGTGGGAGGCACAGACTTCCAGGCTAGGGAGTAAATGAGGGTGGGACAGGGGCAGTGACAAAGGACATCCCCAGGCAAAAGGAAGGATTTGAGCCCAGGCAATAAAGAGCCATGTCCAGTGACCAGCTACATGTGTGGGCCACTAATGGGAGAGAGGTGGGCACACGAGTGGAGACAAAAAGAGGTAAGTCAGCCAGGCAAACTGAAGCTAATAATTAGTGTGGCTTAAGGTGATTGGATTGATTCTATTTCTGAAAGCAGAGTGCTGTTTTTTGAGACACAAAGCTCTGATCAGGTTTTTTAAAAATGGTCTCTTTCGCTCCTCACTGGAAAATAACAATAATAATCACAAAAACAACCACAATTTAAAGAACGTTTACTCTGTGCCAGGCATTATACTAACCAGGCTGCATATATTATCCCATTTGACCCCATCAAACACCCTGTGACATAGGCAATCTTACCCATCATACAGATGAGGAAATAAAGGCTTAAAGGAAAAGTAAACTGTGCAAGTCCCAGAGACAATAAGTGGAAGAGGCCAGGAATAACTAACTCCCGATGCAAACTCAATCCCTTGCAATTCTAGAATGCACTCTCCAATTTCTAACTTTCTTTCCTATTGTCCAGACTCTGCCTATCCCATTTCTACGAGATGAAATCATCCTTACATAACTATCACAGATAACCATCCTATATACCCCAAGTATAACTCTCTACAAAAAGAGTTGACCATATTCCTGATTTTATTCTGTCTCCCCGGAAGGCCCTCGGAGTCAGGAGCCTGGCCTGTGTTCTCAGCACTGTGCATATAATGAACACTCGATACTCACATGTTTTCAGTTAGACAATGTCTTTGAAGGTTGGGCCAGGGGAGTAACACAATACTGGCTGTCATCTCCACTCTATCCCTCACAGAAATGGAACTAATCTCAGTGAGGTTCCCAAGGTCTGAAGAGGAGACACAGCCAAGGTGAATGAGACAGGGCAAGGATGGTGTTCGGGGGGTGGCCTGAAGTTTCCACAGCCACTCTAAGGCTACGTGACCCTGAACCTGCAGCCAGGTGCCCAAAGGCCTCAGGAGGAGGTAGATAGAATGCACATTTCCTTGAAAAAGGGAAAAAGAAAACCCAGGACCCCTCACAAATGTGACCGGTGCTAAGCCACTCTGTCTCTCAGCTTTAGTGAACAGACACATTGGGCTAGCACAGTGGTTTTCAAACTTTTTTTTTCCTCCCCAGCAGCAGAGACCTTCCTTTAAACAAAATGCTCTGCAGATGCTTACTTGTACAGGAGATAACACCAGAGCTGCTCCAACTGGGTTCCAGAGCTCCCCTTCCCCCAGCTCTTCTCCCCCACTTGCCACCTCCCCCACCCAGTACCCCAATCCCAACCCCACTCCTGGAGTTCCGCAACTCAGGAAAGCACAGCTTGAAAACAAGCAGCCTTCTGAGCTCTTCACAGTACCTCCCAGCTCTCATGGTGTAACCTCCAAGGTGAGCTGTACCTCCTTAATTAAGCAGCTCTGTGTTTATACCAGGGAGACAGCTAATATATGGGATAGCAGGGAGGAAAGAGTTCTCCAATTAGGAAACTTGGACCTTCATCTATTTAGGACCTGTGTTCTCCCTAAGCAAGTTACTCATATCTCACTAAGACTCAGTTTTCTCATCTGAAAAATGGGAAGTAACAGTGTTATCTACCAAATAGGGCTCTTAGGAGAGCTACGTAATGCGTGTAAGTTGCTTAGTAAAATGTGACGATAAATACTGCATTATGATCTCCTCATCTATAAACGGATGTAAATTCACAGATGAAAGAGGTAGCACTGTGTCCAAAGCAAAGAAGAGGCTCAAGATGTGACTGGGGCTCATTGTTCTCAGGGGCATTTTCAACCTGAAAAAACAATATGACAGCAATAAAGAGCTTGAGGAAGGAAAACATTTGTGTTCCCAATTTCCCGCAGCTCATCTGTGAAAAATCTTAACAGCTTGTTTCGGGAACCTCTGAAACCCAAGGCCATTTTAGGCTTCCAAGAAAGTCAACCAAGACAGTAAAGGGTGGAGACAACAAGGTTAAGAAAACCACTGACCCAGGTCATTGGCACAGGAGGAAGTGTTAGACTGGGCATCCCCGCTTCTGCCTTCCATACCAACCAGCCAAGTGGCTTCAAAAATCCCATCTGTCTCTGAGTCTCCATTTCCTTATCTATAAAAGAGGAGTGAGAACAATCTTCCTTTCTATCTCCCCTTAATTTAGGTAGAACCAAGGAGTTAATGGGTATGAAACTCTTGAAAACTTCGCAGCTCTATACCTATATCATCATTTTGATTATAACCTCAAGGAGAAAGTTGAACCACTCTAAGAAATAAAATGTGCCCAAAACTTGGGAATCGTCCCATCTGAAGGCCCCTGCTCCAACTGCATGATTCCCTGTCTGTTGCCTCAGTTTCACCCTAGGCTCCCTGGCCATCCTGAAGGTGCTGCCAGCTTAAGCCCCAGGTCACCCTGGCATTCCCAGCGGACCCCAACCAGTAATCTGAACTGCACAAGAAATAATATCCCAGAGCCCTCAGGCCAGCATTCAGGATCTCCAGGATGGGTCCCAACCCATCTCTCTAGCCACATCTCCCATTATATTTGCTACATGAATCCCCAACTCCAGGGAAGAATGTACCCCTACTTCCTCCAACCCTGAGATCTGCCCATATCTCCCCACTAGTGCTATGCCTCCAAATCTGATTGCAAAATCATTTTCCTGTGCAATGAGGAAGTGGATCCCCAAGTTTTCACCTCCCATCTTTCTCTACAGACAGTCCCACCCATTTCCAGTCCATAAACACCCACATTAAAAGAAGAAGAAATACTTCTGTATTTCTTTGTAGTCAATAAATCTTTTCAAACACCCCATCTTCTTAAATGCTTAATGTCAGATAGGACCATGACATCCTTTTAACAAATGAGGAAGCTGGGGGTACTGTAGTTAAGTAGCTGAGACCATGACACAGAGCCTGTGTCATTACCCACTCTCCCCCAGCAGCTGAGGACAATCAAAATCCCGCTATGAGGGTGCTATGAGGGTGCTGGGCTGGCCTGCCGCTAGCTCACTGTGGGACCCTGGGCAAATCACTTCCTTTCTCTGAACCATAAAATGAGGACCCCGGGGCCACCCCACACTTCCACACCCCGTTTCTCTCCTCCTGAAGGGTTCAGAATGAAACATTGGAGAGATGCTAACAAGGTAGCATCTCACACACGTCTGGGCAGTCCTCTTCCGAGCCCTCCCTCCCAAGCCCGAAAGCCCATCCTGAAAGGAGGAAGGAGAACTGACTAGAGTGTCCAAGGGCCCCCCAGAACTCTATAGGGTGGCCCAGGGCACAGCACATGACAGCGTCCCCACCCGGACCAGCAAGCCGCTCCCCAAAGAGCAGCTGCAGTCATGGTCATGGTGCAGGAAGCTTGTCAGCAAACTGCTGGTGGGACTGGCAATGTTTCATTACCTTGAGAGACAGGAACATTAATGCGGACTCAGTCTGTGCTGCACATGCTTCGCAGCCTGCAGGCTCCACAAGGGAGGGCAGCGGATGAAGCCCCGTCTCCTTCAAGCTGCTTAAGACATCAGCTTCTCTCTGCAGTGGAGGCAATGTGACTACTGCCTGAGGCCTACCCTCTCATCTCATGTAGAGACAGGATGCATGTAGCAGGCCGCCCTATACTCTCCTGAAGTCCGAATGCTGTCTGCTGGGCTCTTCCAGGACCACAGACTCGGTACCTGGCAAAAATTCAGGCACCAACGAGTCCAACTCCTGTTAACGACGTGCCCGGGGCATTCATTCATTCAGAAGGCATCACTGATGTCTACTTGCGACACAGTGGTAAGACGAGGCTATGTTTCTGCTCCACGGACTTTGCGCTAATATCTCAAGTGGCTTCCCAATGGCAAGAGGCTAAGTCCAAGTGCTCTATGTAATATCTCAAATTTCTCAGTAACTGGGACTCAACCTTCTATTCTCACCGTGAACTAACTCCCTCCCACTGCCACTCAGCATACATTCTTTGCTTTACTCGGACTGAACTCTTAGCTTTCATTGTTCCCTTTGCTTGACCTACTACCCTCCCCAGACCAAGATCAAGTGGACATATCCTAGCTATCCTTCCAGGCCTGCTGGTCATTCCCAACAGGAATGCGACTGTTCTTTGAAGAAAGGCAGCTATCTGCATAGTGCCTCATGCCTTACAGGACACCTAGCATCTCCAGCCCTGCCTACTGAGTGATAATCATGCTCTGGCCTCCAGCCCTGAGACAACAAAAACCACTCCCCACATCTGCACAGGTCCCTTGGACAGATGTTATTGTCGCCACCTGAGAACCACCCAGCCACGGTCACCCTCCATGAAACCTGCCTTGCTTCTCAGTGTAGTCGGAGCCATTTCTCTTTCAATTTGCTCAGCCTATGGTCCAGCATGTCAATCGTAACCTTCCTGTAGGCTTATCAGGTACCTGACTCAGTCATTCTCTTCCCAGGGAGGGTCCCCAGTGGAAGAATCCGTAACTTCTCTGCCCACAGTGCCAAATCCAACATAGTGTCAGCCTCATAGTAAGTGTCTAATAAACAGCTGGGAACAAATCATGTAAACAAGACAACCGTCCAGGGCATGACTCCCAAGAGGAACTGAATTGAACAGGAAAATTACAAATCAACCACTTTGATCAAAACTAAGGAGAACCCATTATGATGAGTACTGAGTGATGCATTAAGCTACTGAATCACTCTACTGTATGCCTGAAAATTAATGTAACACTGCATGTTAACTATGCTGGAATTAAAAAAAAAAAAAAAAACTAAGGAGAACACAATTCAGAAACTGAAACTGGGCAAATGGCCTGCATTTTGGGGATAACAAGTGTATTAATGTTATATATTTCATGTAAATAAACAAATACTGAGTAGAACATCAGACAGACCTAATTATATTGCAGTATTATAACTGATGGTACATATTAAGTGTCTGGGGATAATACTGCACAGGCACTTCTAAAGGAGTGTGTAGTGGCGGGTGCATATTCTTGATGGACTCACCAAAACTCCTTCCCACCCCTAAAGCACCTTCTCATACTGCAGAAGCAGACTGCTAGAAACTACATTTCCCACACTGCCTGGAAGCTAGTGAACCAGCATCCAGTCATCGGATGTACTTGTGTGAGACCTATAAGGTGGGAGTAGGGCTAAAGCTTCCTGCCTCCTTCTATAGGCAAGCACCATCGTGAGTCCAAGGCCCCTCCATGTGGCAATCCAGTATCCAATAACCAGCTGGGAAGTTACTGAGAAAAGTGTGGAGGCCCCAGCAGTGGCTTCCTCATCCCTGGACTACGGCCACTGCTCCAGCCTTTCCAACAATTTTGTGAGCATCTCTTCCCCCGAATGAACCCCGTTCCACTGAAATGATGTGGAACCTCTTCCTGCCCTGTAAGCCTGAAGATGCAGAAGGCCTGGGGCGGGGTGGGGGGTGGATACGGTAGATCAGCTCACTGATGATCCATACCTCGACTGCTTCAACTGCTGAAGTATGCCTCAAGTCTGCCTGTACCTGGGACCTTCTCCCTGGCCTCTGTGGAGGGAAGAAAAAGAGCTCACTTTACCACAATGAGCCTAACAGACCTAAGGAACAGAGATAGAGGGCATAAGCTAATCAGAACCACACAAACTAGTTTATGGTCAACTTGAACTCTAAGTCATGTAAAACAAAGAGTGTTCACAGCAGAAGTGCTGACTCTTTCCCGAGAATTCTTGGCTTGACCTCTTTGTTTTCCAGAATTGCCAGTGAATACTGGAGTACCTCAAAGGCATGCCGGCTGCAGACCGAGCCCATCTGCTCCGTGCAGCTCCACAGAGTAGGCCTCCAGAAATGTCTGTTCCTGTCCTTGTTTCCTCATTTGCAAAACAGAGATAGCAAGAGTGCCTTCCTTACCCGTCTGCTTAGAGGATTAGATGAGTCACTATGAGCAAAGCAGCTGCACCAGTGGCTGGCACATGGGGACGCCGGCCAAGTGTCACCCGATGTGTGATCCTAAGAGCAAGCGGAGGACACTGCGAGAAGTCCTACTTTACAAATGAGGAAACTGAGACTCAGAGAGATTGATTATATAACTTGTCCAAGGTAGGACGGCTGGTAAGCAAGGAGTGGAGGCCGGATCCAAACCCAGCCCCAGCGCCTTCCACCAAGTCTGGAGCTCCGTGCATCCGAGCACTCTGCTTGCTGATAGGCACACTGAATGGAAAAACGTATGCATCTAGAGGAGGAAAATCGGCCGGTACGTAACAGGGCTGTACCCTGGGAGCTCTCCGGGCATGCAGAACGCTCAGGTCAATGTCATAAGCCCTGCCCTTCAGCAAAGTCAGCTCCTGTGGGTAAAATTAGCTCAGCACTGCTCCAGTGCTGCCTAGAGCCCCGAGGCAAAACCCACCCTGGGCACAGCGCAACCTCACCTGACCCTCCCAGCAGGGGTCCCTCATGTACCTCATTAGGGCCTGAGATGACTCATTTTGCTCTTTCCTGTATCTGGCTGCTGAGGTCACCTCTCTACTATCCAGAAAGACAGCTCCAAAGGAGAAGTCAAGATGAAAATGCAAGCCATCATTCTGCATTCCTTTCCCCCAGGGCAGTCTATGAGCAAGGATGGGGTGCCTGTCTGCCAAGCCAGCTGCGGACTGGGGGAAGGCGGCTTTGCCGAGTTATATAACCAAGCCGAGTACCAAAGACAGACACCAGCCCAGATGGACTCCTAAGACTGGCCTCCTTATTTTACTCTAGCGACGACAGTACTGAGCAGGGGAGGGGCCTATTCTAGATTCTTGGGCCCTGTAGAACACCGCACATAGAGAATGACCACTATGGTTTCCCCTGCATCTTCCCAACCACATGCCACCATACTTGAAGGCAGAGCTCCAATGCCACCTCTCCTGGAGCCTTCCCTGCTCCCATCCCGACTCAGCTAGAATCACAACTTCTATAAAAACTTCTACCTCTACCCTTATTATTTGGCACTTACTCATTCAACAAATATCTCCTGCATACCTGTTTTGAACTTGAAGATACAGAATTAAAAGAAATGAGCTTTGTTCCCAAAGAAACAAAACAAACTCCAATAAATAGCTGAAAATGGGGGAGTTACTGGGGATCAGAAGTTTATTCCAAGTAGAGATGTCAGGGTGAAATCTTGAAAGGCATATGGGAGGTACCGTAATCACCTGGGACAAGAAGCGAGGTCTTCCCCAGGGAACAGTGTGTGTGAAGTCATGGAGGTTACAGAGAATCTCGTGGATATTCCTGGAATGCAGGATCCGTCTCAGAGGTTAGTGAGATGATGATGGAAAAAAGCAGGGGCCAAATGACCAAGAGTCTTCTTCTTTAGGCAAAGGATTGTGGATTTTATCCTGAATGAAGAAATCAACCATGGATTTTAAGAACAGAGAAATGGCATGCGTGGGTTCGCATTTTTGGAAAGTCACTCTGGAAGAACAGAGAATGGGATGGGGGAAGGGAAGAATGATTAAGCCACTATAGATGAGAGATGCTGAGGGTGGGGACTGAGGTGGGACAGTAAAGATGGAGGAAGGGTGGGTAGGAGTTTACCACACTTGACTCTGATAAGATCTGAGGATGACAAGAAGAGAAGGGTGATGAGAAGGACGCTGACATCCAGAACGAGCCCCAGTTTCCAGGCTTGGGTGACTGAAGAGACAGAGCGGGATATCATTGGTTAAGACGGGTTGAGTCTGAGGTAACTTTAACATTTCCAACGGGAGTATACAAAAGGCACTTCCAAAGATGGGGCCGACTCAGGAGGTATAAACTGAATGTAAGCCCCCAGGTATCATGAGCACAAAGACAGTGATGGGAGCTGAAGACAACGCTCTACAATGCCCTCATACCTATGAGCTGTGAGGGGAATAAGGGCCAGGGAAGCATCCATGAGGACGGGCCAGAGGGGCAGAGGAAGACTGAAGGCCACAAGAGTGGTCAATAGGCACAATACCATCGGGCCAGATCAGAGCAGTGCTACAAAGAGATGAATTTGGCCCCCACAGACATGGGTAAGAACAGCTTCCGTCAGACTGAAATGGACTAAGAGGCCCGAAGAAGGTGAGGTAAGGCAGAGAAGAAAAGAGGGGGAATGGCATGTTATCAGAGAAGGACACGTGGGTGTGTACCTTACTTCCCCTACTAGACAACAAGCTTCCAAGGCAGTGCCGCCCAACAGAAATAGAACGCAAGCCATAAATGTAACTTGTCATTTGCTAGCCTGAGCCACATTTCTAGAAATCAAGAAAAAAGCCAGAGAAATTAATTTTAATAGTACATTTAATTTAACCCCATACAACCAACATACTACCACTTCATAAGTAAGGAACACAAAATGTATTAACAAGATATTTGACATTTTCTTTTCTATAAAGCCTTTGAAATCTGATGAATACTTCACACTGACAGCATCTCTCAATTTAAATTGGCCACACTTTAAACCCTAAATGGCCACACATCATTCTGATTTACCTTTGATGACTCAGGGCCCAGCATGGAAGCTGGCACACTGTACATTTTTTGTTAAAAAAAAAAAAAAAAATATATATATATATATATATATATATATATATATATATGATGAGTTGAATGGATAGGAGATGGACGGAAGGATGAATGTGTGGATGGATGGATGGATGGATGGATAGATGGATGGGCTGTCATCCACTGATAAAATCTCTGAACTCTCATGGCTTCTTCTCCTTCTATCAGTGGTACTTTAAATTCCCAGTCTTGAGTCATATTATGACTAGAGACTTGGTATAGCTTAATATTAACATAAACA
The DNA here is from genome assembly GCF_010015895.1 of Lontra canadensis. NCBI lineage: Eukaryota > Metazoa > Chordata > Mammalia > Carnivora > Mustelidae > Lontra > Lontra canadensis. The sequence continues at coordinate 9,600,259 of NW_022631050.1, read as the reverse complement.
GCATAATATCCATTCCTTCGAAACTTCTTCTCTTCTTTCAAAAATCACAAACATCGTCATGTCAGTCTAATTTTCTTAGAGCAAAACAACTCTGTGAAACACTAATAAGAAGACCTACCACTCACATCTATCTCAAGCTGGCCACTTACCTCTCTGATCCTCCATTTCCCCCACCCTAAAAATATAACCTCAACTCAACATACCTCATAGACTCACTGTGCAACTCAAAGTAGTGAAGACACTAAGATATTATACAGAAGTCGAGTATCACCCAGAAGTCTCTCTTCATCATAAACATAATACGCCATATGAGCTTAAAACATGATAAGCCACCATCAGGTCCACGTGCACACATTCATAAACAGGGTTTGGCTGCATACCCACTAGTATTTTCATCGCCAGCATCACTCTTCTTCCCTTCTCCCTGCAAAAACTGCACAAGGTGTGGCCACTTGGATTTTCCCAGAGGAAAAACAACAAGGCTTTCCCAGAGTCATCACACTCTTGAGGTCTGCAGAACTGGATAGAGCTTACCTCCCAACTGGAGACTTACAAATGCTGCTCAGGGTGTGACCGAGCCTGGGAGATGGGGTGGTTGAAGGCTTAGTTACCTTTCTACTGGTGGCACACAAAACATGTCCTGTACAGACATCACTTAGAGTTTCACAGCGAAAATCTTCCCTACCCCACCCAACTTCTAAGAGCTACATGTCCATGGTAATAACTATTTGGTTTCATCCTGCTTTGAGTATGAAACACAGAAATACTGGGGGGATTAGAAAAGGTATAACGCTGAAAGACAGACTTCTTAGGTGTACAGCTGCCAAGTGGAGGACAAGAATGAAGACCATCAATTTGTTTCTTTTGCCGGTCAAGGTCACCATCAACAAATCTGATTTAAAACTTCCTTCAAAATTCTGCAGTTAACTGACCAAAGTGAGGGTCCCTCACAGACCCCAGAGATGAGGACACTCATCTGACTATCCAGCAGCACCCTAAATGAGCAGGAAAGATACAAGAAGAAGAACTTATGGAGGCCCGAGATGCGGTAGAGGATGGAGGGTACGGGGCCACGGGGATACAGTATGTGAGTAGCAAAGCAGAGCCTTTAACCCTCTTCGTCCGAACCCACATCTTCCACGTTTCTCTTCATGTGATCCCATTTTTTAAAGCCAAATTTAAAAGTACCCACAACTCACCCAGCTAGATAAAACTATTGATACAGAGGTTGCAGAGTTAAAGGAAAAAATTAAAAAACAGATAAACTCTGGGGCAAATGTCATTTAATCCAAACTCAGTTCTACTAGCCAAAGATAAATTATTGTTCCACTTGGTATTTCTCAGCCACACATTCTCCACGGACAGTAAAATCCTGCTGGCAAAACATCCATCACAACCAGTTTCCAGCCGATCACACACAGAACCCTTCTGTATCACCCTCCTGTGCCTGAACCCACAGACGTGTGTCATCACCTGCCCTAAAGTTAGAGCAGAGGCCAAATCCTAACCAGGCACCATGTCATTGATTTATTCTGAGAAAGACCTGTCGCAAGACCGGAAATACGCAGCGTCCATATGATCACCACTTTCTTTCTGTCACCATCAGAAAGTGGTCTCATGAGAGTGAAGGTCAAGTCGAAGGCTCAGGAACAGCAGGAGATATATTGAAGCAGCCATCTCACCACCAGTGGTCTCGCCAAGGAAACTGGAAGGCACCCTGAGCCGAGGTTCCCTCTTCCCTGAGCCTTGCCAATGCTTAGGAGCAAGAACACTGGTCCTCATTTTGCAGAAGAAGATACCAGTGCCCGATCCTCACAGACGTCACTACAAATTCACAGGACACCGAGGCAACATGGTGTCGGATGGGGGTACCCACAACTCACCCACAGGTACCCACAGGCTTTGCAGTCAAACAAATCCAGGTTCTAAGGCCTGTACATGCCACCGTGTGACACGGCACAGGTTACACACTGAGTTCTGATTTCACCTGTAAGCTGAGGGAATGATGAAAATCCTCCCTCCTGGGGCTGCTGGGAGATCAGACACTGTGCTAGCAAACTGCCTCACACCCAGCACATGGCGGCTAGGATTTAAAATAAAAATAAAGATACAATTTGTCTGCTCCTTCCTGGTCCAGATCTTTCCCCTCCCCTTGTGAGAAGGATAACATGGAAATGCTGCTCTTCCTCCCTCCTACAGCACAGGTGCCACTGTGCTCACACAGAGCCTCCTAATTACCAGGACCCTCATGCCCCCATCCCTCAACCAGTCAAGTTCTAGGTTGTTTCACACCCTGGCACTCTTGCCCACATTCTCCTGTTATCCTAGAACATTCTTTACCATACTCCTATTCATCTCACAAAAGCCAACTCTGTACCACCGCCCCCAGGAAGCCTTTCCAGTCATTCTCTCCTCTGCTTTGTGTGCACATGAATGATTACACACCGAGGGCAGGAAAGGTATTGCACACCAATGCAAGGTGGATCCTCACCAGTACACAAACATATGGTCACACACACTGCTAAAATATTGGACTATTTCTTTGCTAGCTGTTAGGAAACTGCTGCTTCAAAGCCACCAGGTGTTCCCCAGTTTTCCCAATCCCTCGTTAAGACCCCAGAACCTCTCCACAATCCGGGAACACAAAGGATGCCCGGGCAGACCCAGTGGCCCTTGAGTAAGGGTATTCTACACCTTTAAATATCACCCCACCTACGTAGTATTCTACACCTTTAAATATCACCCCACCTAGGTAGATAACTTACCCACTAAACTAAATGCTGATTTGCCTCCTTCGTGGCACAGGACAGATATTAATTACAAAGTAGGATGTTCCTTCAGGGCCAGAAGCGCGTGACTCCTCGGCAACCACAACACTCAGCACAGGGCAAGCTTAGAGCAAACTGTGACATGATTCACAACGTCTCCTAAGCCTCTCCCTCCTCAGCCATGGCCCGGCACACAGTAGGCCTTCAATAAGCTCTTGCTGTCCATATGCCTGACTGCCCTACTATGTGCCAATCTGGACCCCATCTGACTCTCATCTCCCGCAGACACCCAGTCTGCCTCCCTGGCCCCGGCTGCCGTCCTCCCATCCCCCGCCCTCTCCTCCAATGGCACAACCTTGAGCCAGCTCTCCACTGCCCATTTCCAATGGCCCCGATGCTAACAAACCCAACCCAAACTTGCCTGAGACTGGACCGGGGTCCTCCTTCTTGGACCAAGGAAGTGACCAAAAGGAACATGCTCCCTCAAGGTACACATAAGAAGCCATCCATTTCAAAGTTACCCAAAACTGTTAAAAACAGTCCTTGTATTTTTATAACCTCTTGAGGTTTGAAAAAATGGGTGCACATCCCATTGATTCACTTTCTCTTCCCTCATCACAAGTGTGGTAGGAAGGACAGGGTCTCCTCGATATTAGTGATGGGGAGGTGACTTCTCCCAGAAACGCAGTTGGTTCACAGCGCGGCCAGGCATAAAGTCTAACCTCAGCATGTCAGTCCAGAGCGGTTGGGTCTCCCTGGGCCAGCCCAGCTCAGTAACGCACGATCTTCTTGTCCTAGGATGTGTGGGACCAGGATGCCACTTTGTCACCCACTGTCCCCTAATGCTGCTTTGTTCTCCCCTGTAGCCCCTCCCACTCTCTGACAGCAGGGATTTCTTTACTTGTTTGTTGTCTGTGTCACTTCCTAGACTGCAAGCAGGAAGAGGCCTTGGACTCTGCCTGTCGCCTGTCCCCTTCATCAGGGAACACTTGGACCATGAAAAGAAAAGGGAATTTGAAGCCAGACCCAAGAGTAACTCCCTGAACTACCAGTCACCAGCGACCTAACCATGGACAAATAACTCAATCTCCCCAAGCCTCAGTCTCTTCTTCCTTAACATCCAAATAATGACACCTATTTCCTGGGTATTTGGGTAGTTTAAATACCGGTTATATGGTAGCTTAAGAAAAGAATATTCACCAGAGCTCCACACATGACAAGCAGTCAACACATGTCTGCGTCTATCTTTCTGTACCAGTCACCAGCCATGCCTCCTTCACCCCCTACCTACCCTCACACAGCTCCTTCTCCTATCCATTACTGCAGCACCAGGCCACAAATGGCCCTTCCCCACCTCACCGTGTCAGCCCCCTCCCACACCCTTTCGAAGGCAGGTGTCTACAGAGGGGACCCAGGCAGAACTCACAGCTGGAACAAACCACATTTTCATGTCTGCCAAGCTCTGACCTACTTCCCAGCCAGACCAAAGCAGGTGACGCTGGTAATGATTCAGCAAGGACTTGCTTATTTTTTTCAAGTCATCTTGGACATGGGACATAACCCAGAATCATGGACTCATGATGCTCAGAGCTGCGGGGTCTACGAAGCCAAGCCCACCGAGTCCAACTCTGTTATTTTACAGATGTAGAATCTGTGTTCTAGAGAATGGAAGTACCTTAACCAAGAACCAACCCCCAAATCCCCCCAATGATTAGAAACAAGAACATGGCTCCACTTATATCCTAACAAAGGGCCCTGGCGGGCCTACCACTTTCCCTCATCTCAGGAATGATTCCTTATGTCTCAGAGTTTAAATTCTTCCTGATTCCATTCCAGGCAAATATATTCTCTCCATTATTAAATATTCTGTATCTCTCCACACGACAGAGAATTTCTCTAAATTTCCAGCCCAATAAAGTACAGTTCATACACCTAGAAATAAAACTGCAAATGTTTTAAATTAGAAGAGATGGTATAAGAAAAACCAACAGACTAGAAGTGAGAAAGTATGGAGACAAAACTAGGTTCTGCCACTAACTACTTAGACGACCTTAAAAGTGAGTCCTCCCTTATGGATCCCTTTTCTCATATTAAATGGGGACTGTTGAACCAGGCCCTCTCCAGGCTGTGATATTCCAGATCTATGTGTCCCATTGTCACTCTCAGTACAATATCATCACCCACTACCCAAAACAATCAGACTCTGATTCATTAAGCTCAGAATTGAACACAACTTGGAATGTATCCTTTAATACCTGATTGGTGTTTGTCAATGAATTGCAAAGCTTTCCAAAGGCAAGGGTCTTACTTATATGTTATTACTCAGACTTCGTAAATACCATAAACTAAATGTTGCCAAACTGATGAAGTTGTACAGTAACGCAAAGCTGTGGAGTGATGGTAAAATAAGGCAGTCTCTTCAACAGATCACAATTTAGGCTTCTTGTGACTGTGGATTTTCTCACAGTGGTCCCTTTACTCTAGTAATCCTGCCACTGCTCAAGTCCCTTCTTCAGAAACTAGGTATGGAAGCAGCTATAGATCCTGAAGGATATTGTCAATGGGAATACCTCTTTGATTTTTTGAGAATAATTCTGATTTTTCAACAGCCACTGAAAGACAATTCCAGTGAATAAGGGAGGCAGGTGATCCAGTTGGAGGGGACCATGCTGAATAAAACTTGACCAAAAAAAAAAAAAAACCATCATGGGCACAAGTCACACAGCCCCAGCTTAGCCCAGATGCCTCTTTTAAAGAAAGTAATTTAATTCAGTGGATTTCTAGGCAGTACCAAACTTGCAATTAGACACACTAGATCTTCTTAAGCTACCAAAAAAACTCAGCATGTTGATTCAGACGTGGTACTTCTCTCCCACTTCCTATTGTTCCTTTCCCCCAAAAAAATGTTTCTTAAAACAAAATGTCAAGTGACCCCCAGTAGACTCCAACATGAGCATAATTGTGGGACTATGTCCGTAAAGATGATGTCAGATTTCCCAGTTTCCTTTCCCTACTAAGCACTCATAAAAGAAATTAATGAAAAAAGTCCAACGCATTAAAATGTTCACAGCAGTGTTATTTAGAAGAGCAGAAATTGGTAACCATCCATATCTAAAAATATGTAAATGGCTAAATTTAAAAATAGCACACCTAATCAATGGACTATGAGTGGCCATTAAAAACAAAGAATTATAAAATAATCTGGAAATGTTAATGAATATTCAATGGAAAAAAAAGAGCAAACAAAACTGCCTTGTAAGAATATGTATAAGAAAATATTGGTGGATAATATTTTAATAATATATCTGCTTTGGAATAATAATGATGATGACTAACGGCTACTAGCATGACTCAGGACTCCTCCATGAAAGCCTGGAAATACTTGAAACTATGATAAAGGCTGGAGATTTAAATAGAAGAAGGCAATCAGAAACTCCAGAAGAAAACAAAAGACTGCATGAGAAATCATAACCAAATTTAGAGAAACCAGCCCAATATAAAAGGTTAATGAACTTCAAAAAGAAACACAGAAGGGGCTCCAAACAGGCAAGAGAACAATTAGAAAGGCAGAAGATACATGAGATATGGCAGAAAGCACTTAATTTTCTTCTTCCAACCAAAAAAATACAACCTCGTACTCCAAGACTATTAAAGAAGAAGAAAAGGCAAAAAGCTCACTGTACAAATAAACAAAACCCTGGGACCATTTTAAACAACTAGAGGAGGAATAAGAGAATGTGCTAGATTGTGATGCTAAGGGAAAGTTCCGTCCCCTGTGAGTGGCTTGAAGGTGGTGACCTCAGAACCCTAGAAAAGGAAATGAAACCACAGCACGACTTAGCCCCAGGTTGAGCAATATTTACCTAGAAATCATAATGTATATGTTGTTGATTGCTTTCAGCTTTTGAAATCAACCCACAGACACAGCACAGAAGACTCAGTTATGGTTACAAAACCTGGCACAAGTGCATTTTACATGATCAATTATATAAACACTGGAGAGGCAAATGTCACGTAAAACGTTAAGTGACAAATTATGAATAGAAGTGAGACAGGAAAGGTAGAGAGAAGCCCCAGCATCTTCATCTTACAAAATGGTGGGTAAAGAGGTACTGTCCAAAGTTGATACCGCAAAAATGGAGATTTATGCACATGTACAAACTTATAAAGGAAATGAACAAAGAGAGTAATTATGTGACGTCACTGTCAACAAATGAGAAGGGGGATGTGAAGTACCCCTCAGGGATAAACAAGCTCATCCCTGCCTACCATAAAAGTCAGCAGACCTATGTAAAACTAGAAACTCAAAAACTAAAGACATAGGCCCATTTTCTATAGCTATGACAATAAGCATGAGAAGAATTAAAAGCAAAAAATTGCTATATGTGGGGAATGACACCAGGGTGGTGAGAAATAGGACAAAAAACTCTTATTCTTTTATAAATGCTTTTGCATTATTTCACTTTATTTTTACTATGAACATTTATTAGAAATTGTTTTTAATTCAAAAAAAAATTAGGGGGTGCCTGGGTGGCTCAGTTGGTTAAGCATCCAACTCTTGATTTCAGCTCAGGTCATGATCTCAGGGTCATGAGATTAAGCCGTGCATCAGGCTCCAGGCCACACTGGGCATGAAGCCTGCTTAAGAGTCTCTCTCTCTTCTCGCTTTGTCCATGACCCCCTCCATCTCATACACACTTTCTCTCAAAAAAAAAAGGGAAAAAAATTACAGCCATCCATAAAAATGAAATCTTACCACTTGCAATGACATGGATGCACAAATTGAAATAAGTCAATCAGAGAAAGACAACTATCATATGCTTTCACTCATATGTGGACTTTAAGAAACAAAATAAATGATCACAGGGGAAAGGAGGAAAAAATAAAACAAGACAAAATCAGGAGACAAACCATAAGAGACTCTTAATCTCAGGAAACAAACTGAAGGCTGCTAGAGAGGAGGAGGGTGGGGGGATGGGGTAACTGGGTGATGGACATTAAGGAGGGTTATGTGATGAGCACTGAGTGTTATATGCAAATGATGAATTCACTGAACTCTACCTCTGAAACTAATACTACATTGTACGTTAATTAATTGAATTTTAGTTTTAAAAATTTTTATTAAAAAAATATTTCAAAGGAAAATGCATGCAAATAGAATGACCCTGAGGTCACAAAAGCCAAAGGCAAGACAATGTTCTTGGGGAAACCATGATAAAATGGCACTCTTGTGGACATCGCTAAGTACACCACGAGGCCTCCTTTTAAAGCCCCTCTGCCCCTCTCTCTTCCCATTCTCCTCAAGATCCTTAAGTGTCCCTGAACATCCTGCTAGAAAATTCTGAACAGATAATGCCCCCCAACTCTTTACTGGCTTCGAAATAAAAAGCAGCCCCTATTGAAAAACCTGAAAATACAAAGAATCCCTGAGGAAATCCCGGAGTCAACGGACAGCTCAGGCACACAGTCCTGTGGCCTAGCAGCAGCGCTAGGGCCTGGAGGTTGGAGCTATAATTAGCTGCTTCTGGGCAGACAACAAGGACTCCTGTTCCCTGGAAAGGAGGTAATTAAAGGAGGCAGATTTAGGCCTGAGGTGGTAAGTCTCAAGGAACTGTGGCTCGGGGCAATCCCAACCTGCACCCTAAATGAGGAAATAGGAACCCACAGGCCTAACGCTCCATTTCTAAACCATTTTTTCCTTCTCCTCTCCCCTTCAAAAGCCAGGGGCATGCCAGCCATCAGCCTAACCACTTCTTTGTCTCAGTCACCTAAGAGCCATTCACCGGGCACCCACCACTGTGTGCCAGGCTCGGTGCATAAGGGCTGGGACAAGTCACACCGAAGCCATGACCTGAGGGACCTGACGTGTGAGATGGGCATAAAGGGAAATGCCAGCACACAGCACTGGAGGGGACATGAGCCACGTCACAAGAGGACAGAAGCAGGCCGCTGCTCGCTGGGATGCCCGGGGCGGGGGGGGGGGGGCGTCCTAGAAACCACGCAGAGGGTGGATCTGAACAAATGGAAATAAGAACGTGTGAAGGAAAGGTGGCTTTCTAGAAAGTAGAAATTCCATGAGCGAAGGCACGAAGTCAGCCAATGGAGGGGCTTACGATTGGACAGGAGAGCTACCCAATGTAGATGGAACATTCGTGTTCGTGACTCACTCACTGGGGCCCCCCACAGGCCAGTCTGGACCCCTGACAGACACTCTCTCCAATCCCTGCCACACCCTATAGGGAAAGAATCTAACCCCCTGTGATGCAAATGAAGATTGTGGAGTTCTGGGGAAGAGGAACAACTTGCCCAAGGTCACAGAGTTGTAAAGAAACAGAGTACAGATTCCAAATCAGGTCTCTCCGGCTCTAAAACCCAAGTCTTTCCTCTCTGTACCACCAAAAGGAGTAGATAAAGAAGGGTCTCTGCCACAGGGCTAAAGGGATGGTCCAGTGACCTGCAAACGCTTCTCAGAGCTCAGGGCAACATGCTCATGGACTTCTGAAATTTCACGCCACCGCCATGTCCATGCTTAGTGACTCCTTCCCATAGTGTCCGACACTGTCCTGACCACCACCACAGCATCTAGAGGTTTTCCAAGCCCAGGTCACTGGGGCCACATCCAGCTCCCAGGGGTTCACACACCAAGGGGTCCTTGTTGGGGAAGTAGGAAAAGATCACACAGCACAACCTACCAAAACCCACGGGTCTGTGCCCCGCTGCCATGAGCTTAGAGTCGGGAATTTCTGCCTCATGCCCTGCATCTCACATGTCAGCCTCCATCCACCGGAGGCCCTCCCCACACGGCCAGGCTTCTCCAGGGAGACAGCAGCTCTGCCTGACACGACTCTCCGAACACAGCACGGGGCAGTCTGCCTTCTGTAGCTCTGCGTCCATCTGCTTATTTTCCCACATATCCATCAAAACATTTCCCCCTAAACTTGACAAGAGTGATGCCAAATTTCCTCTGTTTGGGAAGGAAAAGAGTCACAGAAGAGGGGAGGCTTCCAACAGGACCGAACTGTGACCTTGTCAGGAAATGAAGACGTGACATCCAACTCAGCTACTAGACCAGCCGGATTCCCCCTTCCACCGGGCAACTCCATGATTTAGGGATATCACTCTGGCATCTTGTTCAAGAACAATACCCAAGATCTGGGGTTCTACCACAAGAACACAGCCTGAGGCTTGCTCTCCCCACATCACATCCATGGATCCACTGTCCCACGACACACCTTGTACACACATGTGCGCACACTCATGGCCCTTTCCTTAGACCTCATGAAATCTGCACCAAGGCTGGTAAAGAAATTAGCACCTTCAATATACCCGTGCAGGGCCTGTTCTGGCCCGTGTTCATAAACGTACTACACATTAGCAAGCGTAGCGCCTGGCAATCAGCTACCCAGACATTCCCATGAGATTTTTCCATGAATTCTTCAGAACTTTCCAGCCTAGGAATTTAAAGGGACTTTCCAGGCATTCTCTCACTCATTCTTAATGGTCTTATCCTACAGAAGAGGGAAGGAGTAACTTACATGTAGGATGAGCACGTGAAGGCAGAGGGATGTCCTTCACTCGTGCATCTGGCAAAAATGGACCGAGCAGGCGGTTGACATAGGCTCTATCTACCTGTGTGAACTGCCTGGTTAGAGAGCTGAAAACACATGGAAGCTAACAGCAGGGCATGGGCAAGCAAATTATTAAACAAGTCTTGGCCGTGGCTAAAACCATGCCATCCACCGATCTCCAGCCTCCATACCAGCCGCCAAGGCACATTTCCCGTAAGTCAGCATTCCTGGGCCGTCAATGGAATGCCAGAACACACTCGTCCATTCCCTCAGCACTTCTCCCAGCTGGAAGGAGTGGAAGATTAAGTACCCGGTAGGTTAATGATACACAGTGGAATCTATTTCCTGCTAAAGGAGGAGAAAAGAAGATAGAGATGAAATGGAACTTTTTCGAAGGGCTTCCAGGTCCTCCTCTTCTTCAGCGTCCAGTCACTAGAAGGAGACCAAAGTCCTGGGAAGTCCCTAACTCTTTCTGGCTCCACACACCAAGCTACTGATTCTGGATCCTTCAGTTCTGTTAAGATCAAGGGAGAGCGAAGAGGTACAGGACCCTTCCATACCACATACACACGGAGATAAGCGAGTCTGGTCCGCACCCTCATCTACAGAGCTCCTCCTTCCTGGGAGGCCACCGCCTGACCTCTCCTTCCAGCTCACTGCTCCTCATCCTCAGTGGGAGGTCGGCTCTGCCCCCTTCAGCCACAGTGGCATCACCGCAAATGCTTCCTGAATTCAAGAAAGCACCTCTGCTTTCTCTCCACCACCCTGCCAAAAATTGGTTTAGCAACTCCTATAAAAACTTCAGGAGGAAGCCCAAGTGACTCACTCTGCAACTCCTTTATCATCCGAGACCCGTGACACTGGGGCTGACCTGCCTTCCCTGCTCACAGACCCCAACCCTTCTTCTGAGCTCCTCGGGCACACTCTTGTCCTCTGTCCCTACAAGGTCCAGTCTCAGTCTACATGGGAATATGCCCTCCCACCGCTACTGGACAAAGAGCTCCCTATGGGCAGGTCCTCATGCCCGGGACATCCCCAGAGCTGAAGTCACGACACACTGCAGACCCTTACTTACTTAGCACCACGGCTCTCGTGGCTAGAAGCAGGCCATACAAAATCAAAAGCTTCAGCACCCACCCAGCACCCAGTCTATACATTTCCATCTAATGTACTCTGTACTGTTCTATGACCAGATCCTCCCCTTAGATTCACAACTTGTTGGCCAGCTGAATCCCCACCTGACCATCTCCTCCCAAGAAGCACGCAGTCTCTCCTTAAACACCTCCACCAGCCAGAAATGCCTGACCACGCGATGCCGTCCACCCCATTTTCTGATACCTCCTTCTATGTGTCCTTCAGTATGGAGTTCAAGGCAACTCCACGAGCTTTCCGGTGAAATCCCTGGGAGCGGCAGGTGAGGGGGAATCAACACAGAGCCAGCCAGGGAAGCAGTGTCACACGACAAATAAGACCGTGGACTTTGAAATCCAGCAGAGCTGGGTTCACACCCCAGCCAGCTACTTGGGGGAAGGCGTCCAACTTCCCAGGTCCCTCCTGGCTATTAAAGGCCTAGTAGAAACCTCATGCAGGCAGAGTACCTGGCCCAGTGAGCACTCAATCCCTGGCAGCCCTCTTGGTAACTGGTCTCTTCCTGCTTCCCATTCCAGCCACCACATAATCAGAGTGCCAATAACACACCCCCTACCTCCGAGTCTCTCCACGATGTCTGCACATCATTCCATGACATGTCTTTGCAAAGCCTCCATGAACAGCCCATTCTGTTTGCCTCTGGCTGGCATAACTGGAAGCAAGAGGGAGCTAGGGCTGAGATTCCTCATTTTTAACAATTCCCAGCTAATGCTGATGGTACCAGCCCAAGAAACAATCCTAAGTAGCAATGTCCTGACCACAGGCATTTTGAAGCGGTAAATTTGCACACAAATATACTGAGTGACTACCTACGTGCCACTCAGACACTGTACAGGGCTGGAAAGAAAGGGATAAAGAACACGTGAAAAACAGCTCAGTAAGTATTCACCATAAAACATGTTTTCAATTCTGTACCAGAGACATGGGCATTCCAGCAAGAAACCCCAGAATACTTTTGGGTAGCACAAAGCAGAAAACCATGAAGGACAGTAGGAAGGTAGTTACCTTATGGAGGAAAACAATTCCAAAACAGTAGGGTAGAGCATGGTCCCACTTTGGGGGCTAGAACCAGGATGGCAAACTATCTGCACGACCTACTAGCCAGGAATGGTTTTTATATACTTTTTTGAAGTTTTATTTAAAAAGAAGCAGCAGAATAGTGACAGAGACCATATGAGGCCAACGAGCCTAAAACATTTACTATCCGGACCTTCACACAAATTGCCGGCCAATCCCCGGGCTAGACAGGGAGACGCACACGTGCAATTATACACGAAATTTCACATGGGTTTTTACAAGTGGCTACAGGTGGTTTTGATTTTCTTCCTTATGCTTTCCCGTATGTTCCTAATTTTCTTCAGTGACCATGAGTTATTCTGAAATTGAGGGTGAAAAAAGTTCATGCCCTCTGAGCAAGCAATTTCATGTCCCACTAATCTACCTTAGAGTCAGCGGTACACGTAAAGAATTCTATAAAAAGGACATTCATCACAGTGCTATTTACAATAATGGAAAACTAGAAATTCAAGTGTCAGCTATCCAACAAAAAAGGATTAAACATATGGTATATTCTGAAGATGAAATAATATGCAGTCATCAAAAAGTACACATATGAATAATTCCTAAGGCCTTGAGAAGGGGCTCCTGCTACTGTCTGGTGAAGTGGATAGATATAAAATTGTCTACACAGTAAGACATCAAGTCAGCAAAATGCAAATGTACAAAAAAGTAATGAAAAGGACTACTCAAGATCATTAAAAATTATCATATGGTTTCACTTATTTGTGGAGCATAACAAATAGCATGGAGGACAAGGGGAGATGGAGAGGAGAAGGGAGTTGAGGGAAATTGGAAGGGGAGGTGAACCATGAGAGACTATGGACTCCGAAAAACAATCTGAGGGTTTTGAAGGGGCGGGGGTGGAAGGTTGGGGGAACCAGGTGGTGGGCATTGGAGAGGGCACGGATTGCATGGAGCACTGGGTGTGGTGCAAAAACAATGAATACTGTTACGCTGAAAATAAATTAAAAATTAAAAAAAAAATAGTGCTTGCATCTAGAGAGTGGATTTATAAAAATAAATAAATAAATAAATAAATAAATAAAGATAAAGAGTGGATTTATGAGTGATTCTCATTTCCTTCTTTATTTGGTTCCATGTATTTGAAATATTTTACTATGAGCCCATACTACTCTTGGAACAATACTGCACACGATAAAATTTGGGTTTATATTTTGCTTTCACTTCTTCCTGGGGGTACTGAGAGGATGTTCAAGACATCTGTGCTGCGTTTTGCAGGACGAGCAGGGGTTCATCAGACAGAAATAAAGAGCCCTTGGGACCAAGGGGAACTAAGACACATGGGTGTACAAGGCAGTGTGCCCAGGAATACACACAAGACAGCTGAAGCACGGCTGGCAAGGGGCTCGCTGGAGACCATCCTGGAACCAGCACAGGGTCAGGTCATGGCAGGGTGGAGGTGGCACCAGGGCAAAGGACTTCCCCAGGGGCCATGGGAGAGGGTGAGCAAGAAGCCCGGAGGCCAGCTGGGACACTGAGGGGAGAAAGCTTTCCCTAAAGCAGAGTCTGGGATTGCAGTGGCCCATGAGGAGCAGAGCAGGACGAAAACTGGGAGCTAATGAGTGCCTTTCATTCCGTTCCATTCATAAAGCAGTTCTCCCAAAAATTATCCGAACACAGCAGTGCACATATTTGTGCCTTGGAATGAAAGTAACTGGGAAAGTCAAACCAAAACGTTCTTACTGTCCCAAGCACTGCTAGGGGACCATGACAACTTCCTCCTTAAAGCAGACCCAGCCAGTCCTCTGCGTTGCTTCTGATGGGACCCAAGGCAGGATGAAACCAGGCACAGAGGAGGAAGGGCAAGGAAGCCTCCCACATGGGGGGTGAGTGGGCTCAGATAAGAGAGGGCCAGGCCAGTCACCGCTCCAGCCAGAAGTCCTGATCTCGGAGGACATAAGAGGCTGCACAGCGGCTGCATTCCTGGCAGCGTGAGAAGTGGGGTTCCAGTAAACCAGAAGGAATGCTGCTGGCAGGAGACACTCAGACCTGCTCAGGAGGGCTTTAAATGGAAATAAGAGAACAAGAGAGGAAAGTACAAGTGCATAGCACGTGCGGGGGAGACCAGCGTGTCCCAGATAGGAACCCCCCAGAAGGGCAGGGGCCCTGCAATCCCAGCGGAAACCAAGGGAGACACACCAGTCTGGACAACCCTCCCAGCCCCAGGGGCACCAGGCTGAGACGGGAAATGAGCCGGAGGGCTGAGGCGGGAACCTCAGTGCCATCCAAGGTACGTATGTGAGTCCAAGAGAAGCTTCACTCTGGAGCCAGCCCAAATTCGCAAGCCCGGGGAGGGGGCTCAGCCCAGTTCTACGATTACAGGGAATGGGGAGGAACGTGGCTATGTTGGGCCCACATCAGTGCATTCAAAACACCTCTTTTTCTTCTCAGTGGCCAAACCCATGTGCATGTCCTGAGCACCTGATGGGCTCTCTCCGCTACCCTGCCACTGGGGCACTTCCTCTGCATATGGTACACACCCATCGGCTACGTCACCCACTGCCCCAATTTTGTTTGCATGTCTGTTTCCTGTGTAGACCACAGCCTCCTAGATGGCTGAACCAGTGTGTTATCTAGTCGGTCTCTGGAATGGCAGCCAGTAACCCTGGAGGCCACAGCGTCCCTTGCTCATGCACAAGGCACCTACTAAACACAAAGCCATCTGCAGGCCTCTCCCTCTGCCTGTCCAACAGTGAGACCTAGAGTTAAGAGAGCCACAGAGGTAAATGGTTACCAGCAGTCTAACGCCAGCCAAGGAAGAGTGGTTTGATGCAATGGTCTAAAGACAAGACTGGAAGAAGGATAATGTATTGTCTTGAGCTATGACCTAAAGAAAAGGGAGATGCTGGGACCTTGGAAAAGCAAACAGCAGCCATCCACTCCAAGGTGCTTGGATCAGTCTCCAGGCAACAGAGACCAGCCAAGGAGTGTGGAGAAGGGAAGCAGGTGGTGGGCTTCACTGGGGTACAGCGTGATGGGGAGCCAGGACAGCCAGAGAGAGGAGGAGCGGCAGGAAGGGAGGGGCTTACAGAGCACAGGCATCTCCTGCGGGGGAGGGGGGTCACCAGGTTGTAGACAAACTCCCACCGTACCTCCCTGGCTCTCTCCATCCTCTCCCCCTCGGTGACATGAGCTGGATCCCCAGGTCTCTATAAGCACAGGGGAGCTCCACCCACGGCCCTGACATTGTCCAAGCGACAGCACGTGAGCCTGGCTCCTCTTGCATTGGTGCACTAAGGATGCTGCAGGGTCCCCCATCCCAGCTCCCAGGCCCAGCCGTGGTGAAAGCTCCACTGTGAGAGGAGAAGAGGATGCACTGAAAGAGCCCAGCTGAGCAGTATTTCCATGGGCTCCGAAACCCTGCGCGCTCCCAGCATCCCTGACCTTCTGGGGGCAGCAGCTCTCACCATCCTCCCTAGGATGACCTCCTATCCTTCTCCTGCTCTTTGATCTTCCCTGTAACGGGGATGCCATGCACTGCTCCGGTGTCCCTTAAGCAAGAAGGGTCTTCCCACGTACAATACAGCTGACCTCTGAACAGCGCAGGACTTAGAGGCATCAACCTCCGCACAGTCAAAAATCTGTGCATAACCTTTGACTTCCCCAAAACAGCCTGCTGTTGACCAAAAGCCTTACTGATAACATAAAGGTCGATTAACATATATTTCATAAGTTACATGTATCACATACTGTATTCTTACAACAAAGTAAGCTAGAGAAAAGAGAATGTTAAGAAAATCATAAGGAAAACACATTTATTGTACTGTACTGTATTTATCAAAAAAAATCCTCAAAAAAGTGGAACTGCAGTTCAAACCTGCAGTATCAAAAATCAACTATGTTTTGTCGTTAATCCATACAGGATAGATGACATCAGCATCATCCCCATTTTACAGGTGAGAAAACTGAGGCTTGTGGGAGATCCTATCTTTCTCTTCCCCAGGACCATCCCAACTTGCAGCCAGGTCTCTCCCAGACTGAACCAATCATGAAAGATACAGCAATCATATGCAGTACCTTTTTAATCTCATCTATTTGCTACTCACCAAACCCAGCAACCAAGGTGTCAAGGTCAATCCTGAGTCTTATCCCTGGGCTGGCCCATACCCTGAGTATGCCTCAAGGCCCCAGTCCAAAGCAAATGCCACCATCCTGGCCAGATTCACCAGTCATGCTCCAACACCGGTGCCCACCTCACCTCATTCCCCTTCCCTCCCAGTTCCAGAGACTCTCCACTGACCCTGACATGGGAGTGATGACATCTCTCCTGGTATGTGGACAGGCCCCTCTCTGGGCAGGCTGGCCTGCTCAGCCGTCACTGGACCACCCCCAGGCCAGCTGCTCCTTCCAACACCGAGCCTCAGGCCACCAGCACCTTCCACCAGCCCCTCCTCAGTCACATTCATTCCCCACCCACCCAAACCTGTACCTCGTAAACAGATTTCCACCTCTTCCCAATTTCCATCCTTCCTCTTGCTCCTTATGCCTTTTTTACATAAACTAAGTCTACTTGCTTCAAATCACAGCTCGGAGAGGTCCAGTGACTTGCCTGAGACTACACAGCTAGTGAGTGACAAAGCCAGGGCTTGAAAGCCAGTCCTCCAAACTTGAAGCCATGCGTTTGTTCCATGAAATCCCGGCTTCCCTCTACGAGACTCCAGAAGCCCCCTCCTATGAGAGCTCGGGCCCACGGTTGTCCTCTTTGGTAAAAATGATTGCAACCCGCTCTAACGGCCACAGAGTGTCACTGAGGGCAGATACGTGCTTGGCACTTTCCCTGAAGCCCTAGGAGGTGGTACCGTCCTCGTGTTCAGATTAGAAAATGAGTACGTAACCTAGTCAAGGTTAGAGTAGCTGACACCCTTGCCTTCCGACCCCACCAAGGCTACATGTACCACTTCCAGTTGCCGTGTGATTCCTAGGGCACAGCGGTGGTCAAGATGTGGTTTAACTGAGTAAGAACACAGAGCTGGAGAGAGCTAAGTGGGAGGGCCTGAAAAAGAGTCTGTGACCAGATCAGGCAACACCGGTGAAACCGAGCTGTCCCTCTGCCGGAGAACTAAAAATAGCACAGTTCCCGGACTGTCTCTGGTGACAGAATGGAACATTCTGCAAGGCAGGATTCCTGATTCTGACTTAGCTTTGCTCCTGTAAGCAGGGTGACTCTGGGCAAGTATTTTCCACTCATCTCCAGGTCTCACTTCCCCATCTCTAAGACACAAACCAAGGATTTGGACTAGGTCAGGGGTTCCCACCAGCCTCGGCATAGCCCGGGAGGCTGCCTGAATCGGCGGGCGTTGGGGAACGGAGCACACCCCCCAGGATGACTCTGGTCTCCTTCAGCTTTGAAGTATGACACTACACAGTCTCTCTGATCCTTGAAGAGATGCTGCACAGAGCTTCCCCAATTCGGCGCCATCAAACTCCTCCCGATTCTGCCACTCAGATTTCCACCTGGCATGAACGTAAGTCAGCTGGCTCTCTCATCTGGCCAGGACTGAAGCTTCCTCCTGTGATTAATACTGAAGGCCCCCAGAAACAGACAGTTTACTCCACTGCACTTCTTTTTCCCATTTACCACCTCAGCGGTAAGCACTCTGTCACTATATTAAAAAGTTAAAGTAAAAACATTAGCAAGAAAGCCCAACCAGGAACACTGTGGCATCCTGGCACCATCTTTTCAAACACTGGAAAGGGCATTTATCCCTAAGGCAAGTCAGTAAGGAACTGCCACATACTCTGAGAGACAGGGCCTCTCTAAACCCAGTGAGCTCTCTTCATACAAAGCTGGCTGAAGGAATGAGAGAGCGTTTGCTTTGAACACCGATGACATGTGCGGAAGAAACAAACCATTTCTTCCTTAGCCCTCACATGTCAAAAGAAAAAGAAAAATTACAGACAAACCTTACAGGTATAAAAATACTTCCCAAAGAATACCACTTTCTCTATGTAGACTATCAACAAATGGACCATTCATGGCTACAACCCTGAAATAGTGCCTGAAAGTCTACTGTGGAATGAATGGATGGATGGATGGATGGATGGGCGTGGATGCCCACCCACCCCCAGTGGGGGGTGGATGCATGGATGGATAGATGCGGAATGGGTGGGCAGATGGGCAGGTTGATGGGTTTGTGGATGGATAGGGGGTTGGGGGGTATGTGAGAGGATGGATGGAAGGAAGGGCATCTTCTCAGTGCTGGCCCTGAGGCGTGCAGAGATGAGCAAGTTAAAATCCTCTTCTAAAAGAACTAAGTTTGAGCATACTATGGACGATGTCAAACCTGTCCATCTACCCATCTGTGCCCCTGTCCATCCATTCCACACATGTCTGCCATATGTCTGCCAGATTCCAGACAGGAAGTAATGATGGGAGGAAGTGATTATTTCCTGCTTAGGGGCAAAAAGTAGAAAGCAAGGCCTGCTTCACGGAGTAGGTGTCAGACCCTAAAATCAGTTCAAACAGGTGACGATGGCAGGGAACAGCAATCTAGACTGAGGAAATGCTGTGACACAGGCAAGAGTGAGCAAAGGCAATGGAGATTAGGTTCCAAAAGTCAGTTGGTCCCGTTCAACAAGACCCTACATGAACATCCTTGGACACAAAGATCAATGGTTGCCAGGTGTTGGGGTTGGAGACAGGGAAGAACAGGCAGATGACAGAGGATTTTTAAGGCAGCAAAATACTCTGTATGACAGTGGTGGATACACGTCATCACGCATTTGTCCAAACCCACAGAACGTACCACACCAAGAGTGAACCCTAACGTAGAGTATGGACTTTGAGTGACAATGAAATGTCTGTGTAGGTTCCTCCACAGCAACACATGTCCCACTCTGATGGGGGCTGTGGATCGTGGGGGAGACTATGCGTGAAGGAGGGATAGGAGAAATCTCTGGACCTCCCTCTCAATTTTGCCGTGACCCTAAAAGCATTCTTAAAAAATAAAGTCCTTAAAATTTAAAAAAAATTTATGTTTTCAGGATATACAGAAGGCTGGCATCTCTAGGATTCTCGCACTGCCTCCACTGCCCCAGCTCCTTCCTCCAGTCTCCCCGCTAAGATGGCCTCCCTCCATCTCTCCTGGCACGGAGCGCCACAAGCGCACCTGCTCTCCTCATCCGGCTTCCCGGCTCCCGTGCCTTCTCAGCTGCCTCCACCATGTCTTCCTCCTGGGTATCAGTGCCTGCTGCAGGCTTAACTATACTTACTATGCCATGTCTTTACACTACTGTTTTCTGTAATTTATAAAACACATACTGCCCACGAGTTTGTATTTTTAATTCCTGTAAGAGGTTTTGGGATCCAATTTGTGTGAAAGTCAGACTGCAACATAATGTAGTATTGTATGATAAAAGCCTCCAAGAATAAAAACAGACAGTATATCCCGCTTATCAGAAGCTCAAACGCTGGTTCCATTCCTGAGTGTCACAGATTTCCTTATGAATGACTCTTCTTTGTTTTGCCGCGATTTGTCCCAGTCTTCCTGACAAACATTCTAAGGATAAAGTTTCCTAATTTTTGAGGTTTCTTTTTTCCAAACATTTATTGAGAACCTACGGTGTGTCAGCCTACGCTATAAGTCAGCACCTCAGTTCACGTCATTTCCACAAGGTCCAACGGTAGTACGTGTGAGCATTCAGTACTGTGAGGTTGCACTGACCACTGAACCCACTTTACAGATAAGGAGTCCTTGACTGCTGCTCAGTCATTCATTCAGTGACAGGGACAGGATCAGGGCACTGCCATGATGCTTTCTTGACCTTCTCCCGGTTCCCAGCTCTGCCCAGCATTGTCACTCTGCATTTTGGGGCCTCAGTCTCCTCTCCCCAAAACAAGGTTGTACCATGGGGATATTTAAGCCCTGCTTTGTCAGGGCCCCTTCAAATCAAAGAAGCATAAGAGGGCAATGAAGGTGGGTCCCACTTGGCCCCACGTCATTCAGAGCGGCTTCAGTTTCTTTGTTCAGCATTAGAGGTTCTAACTGGTCTATAAAGCATCCTTGCCTCACTTTTATAAGATGTCAGCTTTAAAGCCGCACTAAGCGAGTGAGATGGGACAACCAAGGGCAGTATGCCACCGTGGCCTGCATCCTGGAGAAGAGGATGTTCATGGGAAAACTGGTGAAATCCAGAGGCCGGAGTTTAGTTACTAGCAATGGACCCATGTCAGTTTCTTAGTTTTGACAAATGGCCCACGGTGATGCAAGACACCCAAAATCGGAGAAACTAGATGGAAATTCTCTGTACATTAACAACTTTTCTGTAAACTTAGAACTACTCCAAAATTAACAGTTTATTTAAAAAGATGACCCAGGGGGCACCTGGCTGGCTCAGTCAGAAGAGTGTGCTACTCTTGATCTCAAGGTTGTGAGTTTGAGCCCCATGGTGGGTGTAGAGATTAATTAAATATACAATCTAAAAAAAAAGTGGACCCCCCCCAAAATCCACTCATCTGTAATGCCTTCTACAAATCACAATTTTCTGACTGTAAGGATAACACATAAACACAGCGGCTAATATTTAATGGGCACTTAGCATATTTCAGACTCCAAGGGTTTGATGTGTATTAACTCATTTCATCCTCACAACAAGGAGATAGATAATTTTGTTATTCCCATTTTATGGATGAGGCCACAGAGGCCTACACTGGTGAAGTAACAAGTCGGGGTATCAGTGGTAGAGCCAGGACACAGTCTAGCTCCAGAGCCCATGCTGTCAGGCACTACTCCAATCAAACCTTTCCAAATACTTCTGGACTTTTCAAATAGGCATACATAACTGGAGAAATCCAGAGGGCTAGAAAAAGACCAAAAGGTGAGTTTCATGTTGAATACAAAGAGCAAGCTAAAGAACTCTCAAGGTAAATTCCTACCTTTTGAAAATCTTTCCGGGAGTGGAACCAAACCTCACAGCCTTTATCAATGGCCTCTCTACATGTGACCAACTTCTCTGGGCTTCTGCTGCGTCCTGTGCTCTCAGCCACACCGTTCCAGATGATCTGTACCACCAGCCCACTTGTCTGTCACTTACCCGGCTGCCTGAGGACATGTCTGTCTAGGTGGATGGTGAAATGAAACATGAAAGCTGCCTTTTCTTCCTTTTTAAAAAAGATTTTACTTAGTTATTTGAGAGAGAGAGAGAGCACACAAATGGGGAAAGGGGTAGAGGAAGAGGGAGAAGCAGACTCCCCACTGAGCAGGGAGCCCAACTCATGACCCGAAGATCATGACCTAAGACAAAGTCAGACACTTAAGTGACTGAGCCACCCAGGCACCCTTCAAGCTGCCTTTTCAAGGTGGGCCAAACAAGCTTCAGCTTCCCAGATAACTAGCTTTTCTAGATTCCCGGGAATCCATACTGAAAACCCAGGAGTACATTGCCCCATTCTCTCTCTAAAATAAAGAAAGAAAATCTTCTTAAAAAAGAAGAAGAAGTAAAGAAATACAACCCAGATCTCCCCATTTGTTGCCTGTGCTCCTTTCCATACAGAAATGGATAACAGGTGCAGAACTGAAAGAGCACAGCCTGAGGTCAGATCTCCATGACACTGTGGGCCAGATCCATATACTGTCCTCCAGTTTCTCTAGCATGTTCCATCTGCTGATTGCAACTGCTGATGAGAAAACTGGTAGCATCACATTTTAAATGAAACAGATGACTTTCAGGAAGAATGTAAATAGGTAGCTGGCCTTAGATGAAAATGATGAAACAAAAGGGTAAGAAGGAAAAATGAAGACAGGTGATTCATCAGAATAAGGGAAGCTGGAGGGGAAGGGAAAGTGGAGAAAGGGCATGTGATGGGGTACGTGGACATGAGACCTGCCAAAATGAAGCCAGCCATGAAGGAACCCCGACTTGCTCCTGAGAGAGACTGGGATTCACAGACAGAGGCTCTGCCCCAGACAAGGCGTCAGAACATCTTACAGAAATGATGGCATCCGCAGATGGACAATCACTCAATTGGAACAAGGCCTAAAGCAGAATTCTGCACCAAAACCCCTGCTGCCTCCTGCCTCTCTAGAGTTTAGGCTATTTTAGGCTGTAACGAAGATTCGTTTAAGTTGTGTCCATGGGTTAAGGGCTTCTCAACCAAGCCAGTCATGTTCAAATTTCACAGTTTGTCCCATTCCTGGTAACTCTTGACAATCTCCCCGGCCCCTCTACTTACGCAATGGTCCCTCCTTCACGAGCCCAGCCCTCCAGCTCTGATTATCACACCCTCAACCCTAGCCACACCATATCCACGTCTGAAATCAACCACTGTGTCAGCATGCCGATCCCACAGAGTAGAACTTCCAGCCTGGATCAGTGATTAGGGTGCACATCTGAGCACCCCTCCCAGGTTCAGAGGCTACAGGGGCTCCATGGCTCACAGTAGCTTTTCCCAAAGCACACAGGAACACTAAGCCTAAGAAATGTCCTAGGGAGACATTAAAAAAAAAAAAAAAAGGCAGGAGTTGGGTCATACAGGGACTCTCTGATCAAATAACTTTGAGAAACAAATGTCACAGGGTGCATTAGGTGTCTAAAGGCTGAGAGAGCCCCATGGTAGAGATACCCATTTAATTTTGTTTAACTTGGACGTTACCAAACTTACTTGGCTACAGGACCTTTTTCTCATACAAAGTCCTAAGACTTCAGGCAACATAACCTCACAGAATCACAGCATTCTAAGGCACTTCAGCCAGATGTCCAATATTTATTCTACTGCACTTCTCCTGCTAGACTGTGTATCTTCTTGAAAAGCAAGGACCTTTTCCAAATCATCTCAGTATCCCTGACACACAGCAAAGAGCTTTACAAACCATAGGTCAATAAAAATGTGCTAAATGAATGCACTAAACCCAATCATCTCATTTTTAAGATGAGACGATGAGAAGCCAAATACGTCGACATAACTTCCTCTAGATCTTCCTACGCACCTACAGGAATGTTTTGCAGGAAGAAGGCACTCGGGAATTCCTGACGAATGGAACAGAAACTCCTGATCTCTGCCCTAAGCCGGAAGTCCTCACAACACAATGGACTCCTACTTCTTTCCCTCCTTCTTTCCCCAAGTTGGGCCATCCAGAAGAAAATGACGCTGGCAAACCAGAAGAGGAAAGCCATGGGAAAACCCAAGGCCCTTTGGGGTGGGAGGTAGGGAAATGGTGTTTGCAGACTGATGGGGATAAACAAGACCTGTCTGTATCTAATTTAGACTTAATAAGATAGTTTGCTGAATGTTAATTAAATACTCAGTGGTTGTTACCAACTGTGGTGATTAACTTAATTTTGAATTAAATAAGCAATAAATGCTTAACTGAAGTTCTATTAAATTTTACCCAGCAAGTAAGGAATATGAGGCTCTTAATTGACTTTAAACAAGATAGTTATGGCAAGTTAGTTGAATTTTTATTACCTGACGATAACTGCCTTATTAAATCTAAATTGACTATTTTATTTGATAGAGAAATATGTCATTTGTTATTTCCATTTACCAAAAACATGTCCAAAAAGGTTCACACTCGTTCCAAACTGCCCGGATTAGGGTTATTTTGTTTTCTAGTACTGCTTTAAAGATTTGTTTATTTACTTGAGAGAGAGAAAAAGAGTAAGACAGCAGGGAAGGGGGGTGGTGGCAGAGGGAATAAGAATCCCAAAGGGACCCCATGCCAAGCACAGAGCCTGACCTGGCCTCTGCTCAGGACCCTGAGATCATGACCTGAGCTGAAATCAAGAGTCAGATGCTTGACCGACTGAGCCACCCGGGAGCCTTTAATAATAAGTTTATTCATTTAAAAATGAATGTACATGTAAGAGGAAGAGAAGTCTAGGAAGGAGTCTACCTAAATAAGACTGCAGGGATCATATTTTCGAAACCAAAAATCAGGTGTCTGCTTTCTCAACGTAGGTTCAGGTTGGGGACGTTGTGTAAATGTCACCATTCTGAAATCTCCAGGATGTTTCCCATGGCTTAAAAGGCTACTGATATAAAACGTATGAAATCACAGCAAAAATAACTGGTTGGCTCCACTACTGAGTGCACCATATGTTGCCAGGGAATTAACCTCACTCTTCCAAAGGCCTCAGCGACCCACATGTTAAAAGACAAGGCTGGACTGCGGATCACGGACTTTACCCACTGTGTTTTTCTTTGTGCTGTGTGTAGTCCCTGGAACAGTGCCTGGCGTGGACTAGGTGCTCAACGAACACTGACCGAATGAGTGAATAAAGGAAGAGGCAACACGAAACACTGAACACATTTAGCCCCTTCATAGCAAGCTTCTCCAGCCCACCTAAATACTACTGACAATTCACACAAGGGAAAAACACACTCTCAACTACTCCATCGGTAAGTTTTTCAGGAATTAAAGGAATGCACATTAAAACAATAATGAAATACCATTTCTTACATATTCACTTAGCAAAGACAAATGCAAGTTGTACAATTAAATCCTGGTGAAGATACAGAGAAACAAGGAGAATCCCACACTGCAAAGTAGTCTGCTGGAGGCTGCGTGGCAACCGGGATGAAAAGCATTAGAGATATTTAGTTATTTCGGGCCAATAATTCTTCTTTGAAAGAACTGAAACTTGTTTAGTCAGCCGATAAACGTTTTATAAAGGTCTCCCTGGGATGGGTCAAGCGTTACAGGGAAAAGATCTTGGTGGTCTTATCATCTGGCAGGCTGACACAGAGAAAGTGGGCAAAGATAACACTTTTCAGAAGGCACCACAGGGCAAGCGCTGCTGCTTTACTATACTGACCACAGAATTCCTTCCACAACCACATTACGTGAAAGGTATTATTATCCCCTTTCATGGAGAAGGCTAAGTAACCAATACAAGGTTATAATGACTAACAAGTGGCAAAGACATGATGTGAACCCAAAACCTGCCTCCCCAACCATCCATGCATTTTCTTTTTTTATTATTTTTTATTAAAGATTTTGTTTATTGATTTGAGTGCGCAAGGGAGCACAAGCTAGGGGGAGAGGCAGAGGGAGAGGGAGAAGCAGACACCCCTCCAAGCAAGGAGCCCGATGCAGGGCTCGATCCCAGGACCCTGGGATCATGACCTGAGCCTAAGGCAGAGGCTTAACCGACTGAGCCACCCAGGCACCCCTGCATTTTCTACTGCATCCTGGAGGAGATAAGAAACATATTCGTAAGAACACATAATGCAAGGGACAAAATGGCAACCACTGTCAGGGCTAACTAGAAGTGACAAAGAAGCAGTTGGCTTTAGGAAACGATTTAGAAGGAAGTAAGAGCTATTCGTCCAGTGATGTTTACACTGTACTTTTTAACATATCAAAGTGCATGTAATGTGTTTACACTGAAAACTATCCTACTGTCCACACAGGTAATGTTTAAAACAGGATTTATTAATTTCCACAAATCTTTCATTATGTAAAAGATAAATATAAAGCCCAGGCCAAAAAAAAAAAAAGTTAGACTTTTTTATAACAATATTAAGTGGAAATATTGTACACATACAAAAAAGTGGACACACACGTCGCGGGGGTTAAGATTCAGGTTATGGTCTCGTAAGAGACAGGTTTCAGGTGAAAGAGTTTTGGTAGGAGGGATTTTTCTTTTGTTTAAGGAGTTGAGTGAATGTATTCTAAATGAGTTCTTTTTGTCTTTTGATAACAGACTGATTAATGTTTACATGAGTTCAATTTGTTTTTTTTTTCATTACTAAACATATTCTTAAAACTCACATTCTCATTTCTTACTTTGTTTATATAATTCATTCATTCAGACATTCATTCAACAAACATTCATTAAATGCTTGCCACACATCAGGATCCACAAAGGATAGGAATATCAACAGAAGCTACAGCGTATCTCAGGGATCTGCACAGGCTAGCACGAAGGGATCTGAAATGGTGCGAACAGAAAACTCAAGTTGAAGTCCTGGTTCAACATCCAACTAGCCTGGGCCCCTGGAAAGTCATTTAATCTTTCTCTCCTCCCGTTCCTGGTCAGTAAAACTCAGACAGTAAATAACTACTCACAGCACCGTTGTGAGGATTTGCCTGTAATTCATAGGAAAACACACAATTAACTGTAAAGCAGTATAAAAATGGTGACTGGTAGAAGAAAGTCGTAACCATATTCCATCTTGCTCAGGATCATGCAGGCCAGTCTAGGCCCAAAAAATCTCCCTGGTGAGTATCAACCTACTGGCGCCAAAATGGTCATTCCCTTGATACCCTGCATGAACTACAGCCCGCCACACTTAGTGTCTCATCATCCATTTTCAGCTTTCTCTGCAACTGATCCAATTTAGCTAAGATGATCCTGAGAAGCCAAAGGGACAGAGCCCCCCCTGCCCCCAGGTAAGATGGTTACAAGTATCTATTTCCAGGAAGAAAGGAAGGGAGGGAGGAAGAAGGGAAGGGAGGGAGGGAGGGAGGCAGGGGGGAAGGGAGGGAGGGATATGAAAAAAGAAGTCAGGGTTGGCAGACCTCAAAAACATTATACATCAAACCTTCAATCAATACCTGAATTCTCACTACCATTCCAATCAGCCACTGCTTGAATATCTCCAATGATTAGAGATTCAGCAACTCTAGAAAGAACCAATTCTATTCAGAATTAAGAGACTTCATGGAATTCTGAAAAGATAAAAAGGGATAGAGATCTTCCCCCTTGACAAACAGCTACCTCCACAGCCATGCACTCTGTCACCCTTCTACAGACACTGAGCGAGGATGGGATCACCTGGAGGTTATGATGGAACACGGGCTGTTGGACTTTGCATGTCTCACCTACTCAGGGTCTGGGCTTCCTCTTGTTCAAACGAGATTAGGTGACCTCTCTTTAACCTGTGAAACATCCACCATGTCCATGGCCTCTACCCTAACTCAGCTTCCCTTTGGTTTTTGCCTGGTCTATTACAATGCATGTTGCCTAGGACCCACCCGCCCAGCCCACACACCACAACCAATGATTTTCCTAAAACACAGATACCTCTTTCATAGCCCAGCCTCATCTCCTTAGCAATCAAGACCTTTCTCAATTTCAGCCCCACCACACCTTTCACCCTCACTGCCCTGGCCTCTGTATGATGCAGTCCATCTCCAGTGACCCCAATTTTCCAAGGCACTGAGCACTTTCTCACCTCTGCGTCTCTGCCACATAATGTCCCTTACTTAACTACCCTCTGCTCTTCTTGCCCACCAAGTTCCCACTCATCCCTCGAAGCCCACTTAAGTGACAGTCTTTTCATCTGTGAAGTTTCCCCCTGGTCCCTAGAGTTAGTCACCATCCAAATGAGCTACCAGATACTTCTTGCATGCATTTTTCCATCCCCAGAACCCAGACTAGAATTTTACTCATTCATTCACAGGTACATTCAGCACATGGTGTGGAATGAATGAGTACGGGTGCATCAGATCAATGCGCAAATGTATCTTTAAGGTCCTGCCCCACTGTTGTTACTGGAACCCTAGGATTCCTCAAGTAAAGCTGCGAGGCCATGGCCAAGAAAAGAGGTTTCCAGGTTGGAAATGACCAGACATCTGGAAAGCTGACCTACCTTTCACCTCATTCTAAGAAAAGGTGCTCCTTACCCTCCAGGTCCCTTTGGTTTGCCTTTCCCACGGGTCAGGGCCCCCACACCCTGACCTGTGGCTGGCCACTCCCTCCTGCATTTCTTGCAAATGGTTCGTTTTCATACCAAACATGACAAGAGCTCCAGATGCCAACTAAGTTTTGTTTTGCTTCCTGGGAACTGAGTAAGAACCATATTCAGTGGAAACTCATTAGGAAGAATAAGGGCAGGTTACTCTGGTGACTTCTTGGCACAGAATTCAGTACTGCATTGGGCTTCCACAGTGATCCTTGAGATCATTATCAAGACGGGCCAATGAAGGGAAAATAAATGATTCAAAAACCAGTTCAAGTAGACCCACAGACAGAGAATCCATCCTATTTCTTTAGATTTAATAGCAACAGCAATTTCAACTGCCCCATTGCATGCTGAACTGAGTCTTCCTGTCCTTCAATGTCTAACCTAAGACCCAGCCCCTCCAACAAACTCCCACACCCATTCCCGTGCACTTGCACACCCTGTCCGTCCCCTACTCTACCACTCTCGCACTGGCACCTTCTTACATTCTTACAGGCATGAGCACGTTTTCATCAACCCTGACCAACCCTACATGCCTACAATCTTGACAACCTCTTCTGACATCCTCAAACTTTACCTTACAAAAGGAGGTCACTGGACCAACGTTTCTTGAGCACATAGCATCTCCTCTAACAAAAACAGTGGGTGTCTGTTGAGTCATGATGACAGGAGGCTTAGCCTTATGCTCACTTCTTACACGACCTCCCTCGAAACTCACCTGCAAGTGGGGCAACCATACCATTGATCCTCCAGATCAGAACACCTTTGGGAGTGAAAGGGGTCACCATCAGTCTTGCAGTGGTACACGGACATAAGCCAGGGCTGTGCTGGGCAGACCAGAGAGTGGGGTCCTTCTACTTGTTAGCCAAATATGGTTGTTGCAGCCACCTTTACGGACCAGAAAATGGAGGCTCACATTAAGGACAGGAATTCCTCAACATCCACCGAGCGGGCTTCTAAAGATGCCAAAAACCTTACACTACATGCACCCACAGCCATCTTCTAAGAGGGTCGGGCCCGCTACCTCCCAAAGCCCTTGGATGTGGCAGCTGATCTGCCCGTTAATGGGCTGAGTGATGAAAGAATGTTAACAATGACTATGGCAGGAACGGTGCCTACACTGGGGGTGGAACAAGGCCAAAACACACTCCTTGAAGGTCACTAAGTCACCCCACCCTGTCCTGACCCTCTCACTGACGTACGCCTCGAAAGGTTCCCACACAAGCTTTGGAGAGAGGACTAGAAGCACCCCTCCATACCAGCCTTCCATTGTAACCACAGGGGGCTTTGAAGTGAGGCCACGACACAAGCAATTACTGTGACAGAGGCCAACCCTGCAGGGCTGCGAGGCACAGACACCACATGAACAAATCCCATGAGAGAGTGGGACAGTTACAAGAGAAGAAGGACCACTGCTTAGCCTGGAAGCACCGTGGCTGTCGGTGGCAATCAGCCCACTTCACAGGGTGCCCTGTTCTCCACAGTGATGCCCTCATTGATAAGAAGTCGGAAAATGAGGAAGTCAGCGCATGCGACCACCCCTGGGAGCACCCTCCAGTCGGCGGTGCAGCTACCGTTCGAACCTGGAACGGCTGTCTGGGTCTACACTCCACCACCTCCACCAGGAGGGCAAGGAACCTTCACCGTGTGCCAGACCCCATGCTCGGCCCCAGAAACTGCCCCAACACCCGCTGCATTACAGTTTCTAAAGCACTGTTAGGGAAATTCCTCCGGTTCTCACAAACGTACTGTGATATTTGAAGGTAACTGAAGCTCAAGGAGGTTCCAGAACTGGCTTAAGACCACAGCGCCAGTGGGGGGTTCAAACACAGGTCTCTGCTCTTCATACACCAGAAATTTTGGTGATGGTACTGCCAAAATGATAGCCCAGACCTTCAGGGTTTGGGGTCTCCGACCCGATTCTCAATTGCCTTCCAGAATTACACACATAGGCAGCAAACAGGAACGAGCACACAGTGAAATACTACTAACAGTCTCTTGCCTGTGTATAGGGCCTGCTAAGGAAGGACTCGCCTGTCAATGTCAATTTCTCATGCTTACCTGTGAAAGCTAAGGAGCAGGACTAGAGCTTTGGAGATGGGAGTCTGATCTCATTCTGCCAGATAAAACGGAGCACCCCATCAAAAGGTGCTTCACCCCTAGCTCTTTCCCACACTCTATAGATATGATTAATCCTGCTAACCCATCTCTCGGATTGCATTTGGGAGCTCAAAGTGATTGGAAAATGCATTGGCCCCATAAAAAGTGCTACAAAGGCAATGCAATACTAATGGGCTCTGTAGATGGGTTGAGAAGGGTGGGTTTAACAGGGAAGGAAAAAACAAGAGGATCTACCCTGTAATGGACCCAATACTGGCAGCCCCAAAACCTTTATGCAAGCTAAAATAACGAAAATTGAAAGGGGATGATGGCTAGGGGTGGGGCTGAGGGGCTCTCACAGGCAAGGAGCCTTAAAGTGATCCGGCAGTCAGAACCTTGGTTCTTGAAAGAAAGAAAGAAAGAAAGAAAGAAAGAGAGAAAGAGGAAGGAAAGAAGAAAAGAAAAGGGCATAAATGGCAATAAAAGAAATCAATCCCCAACCTCGCACAGACTCAAACTGAATCCTCTTGATCACTTTGTTTCAAAGTGCAAAGTACAAGGTTCAAGCCCAGTAACAGTGATCTCGAAGTTATATTCCCTCCCAAATTCTCCAAAGCAAAGCCCTGGAGGTAGGGGATGGGGGGATGGGAGGTGAGGGGTTGGGGGAGTGAGGGGGTGGGGGGTGGGGGGTGGGGGGCGGGTAGGGCAGAGAAGGAATGTGTCAGGCCAGGCTCAGCAGAATCAGAGGTAAAACACCTTTGAAACAAAGCAAAACTTAAAAAACAAAACAAAACAAAATAAAGCCAAAAAAACTCCACCTTTGAAAGAGATCTGGCCTGGCCAGGGAGTACAGGCTGTGGCCCAACTCGCTCAGCGGACAAGGATGTGACAGAGCAGAGTGTCCCTTTTCCAGGGCCTCGGCTTCCTCACCTGTCCAAAGAGGGATCCAGTCGCTCTAGCCATGAGGGCCCAGCCCACACTTCTCAAGCAGAAACTGGCTGCCTGCTCAAAGCTTCTTCCACTGCCCATACACTTTGGTCACATAAAAGTATTTTCCAGCCAAGGCTGATAACCTGGCAAATATTTATAAGGACAAGAGTAGGAACTTAGCTGCCTGATCTGCTTCTAACAGCAAATAGCTCCTGGAACCCGTCTGTCCGTCTCTTCTCTGCCAGACTGGTGCAGGCCCCCTATCACCCACCCTGGAACAGACCAGTCGTCCCCTTAAGGGGCTCCCTCCCTTTGCACCTGACCTGCTACCACTCTGCTCGCTGAAGCACAGATCCACCAAAACCCTTCTTTACTTGATAAGTAACAAAAGCCCCCCTATCCCCCCCAACTGCCATCATCCTTAGTCCTCCTGCCAGCCCTTTCCCGCCTAACCCTCCCGAGCCAGCCCCATCTTTCACCATAAGCTCCGCACACATACTGCCATTCACCAAACACTTTAAGCCCTCAGGACAATATGTAGATCTCAAGGTCCATCTATCTGGAAAACTCTACCATCTCTGTCCACCATATGCACTCCTACTCACTCTTCAAAACCCCAACCCAATGTCTTCTCCATGAGCATTGTCCTGTTCTTCCAGGTGGTGGGTCACTCCTTTCTTAGGTCTCCCACCAGCCCTGTGTGCATCGCTCTAGTAGGGCCTTCCTTACCTTGCTCTATTTTAGTCTCTCTCCTACACTGGGATAAAGAGCCGCAGAGACCCAGCCTCGGTTCTCTTTGTCAGCCAGTACCTAGCACTTCTGTCTGGCACACGTTAATCTCACCATACCCCTGGGCTGCACTGAACACAAGAGACTGAGGTATATGTGAGCACCCATACATGTGGGGGACAAGAGGGCAAGGAGTCTACGAATGGCTTCATGGCACAAGGTGGTCTTGGGCCTTGAATTTAAAGGGCCATAGGTTGGGGCCCCTGTCAGTGGGTTAAGCCTCTGCCTTCCACCCAGGTCACGATCTCAGGGTCCTGGGATCGAGCCCCGCATCGGGATCTCTACTCAGCGAGGAGTCTGCTTCCCCCCTCTCTCTCTGCCTGCCTTTCTTCCCACTTGTGATCTCTCTCTCTCTGTCAAATAAATAAATAAAATATTTTTAAATAAATAAATAAATAAATAAATAAATAAATAAATAAATAATAAAGGGCCATAGGTTTATAACAAGTAGAGACTCTGGCCAGCCTGGAACTCCAGGCAGAGGGAACGGCACAGGCAAATGCATGGACTGAGAAAACGGAGGAAGGTTCAAGGGCTGTAGGACCACCTGGCTATGGAAGGAAAAGCAGAAGAGCAGCTGGAAATGCACTCAGCCTTCGGATGGCATGCTGAGAGACCCCCCCTCCCATGCTGACGGGCCCTAGTCTTCACCCTGACAGTGAGACTACCCAATGCCAATGAAGCCTGAGCAGGCCACAGCCTAGCTGGTCCTCCATCCAGTCCTGGGTCTCCAAGGGCCCAAGCTTCAGAGTGAATCAAAGTCCCTCTCCCCCCATTACTGCTCCCTTGTGGTTGCAGTGAATTATATCAATCCCTTTCTTCATCAAACCAGTGCTTCCCAAGCGCCTACCATGTGACAGGCACTCTTCTGGGCCTGGGGATATGGCCATTAACAAAGCAGGCATTTCTGCAATCCTCCGGGAGCTTATTTTATAGTGGAGGGGGGACAAAGATTAGCAAATATATAAAGTCAGGTCCTGACAGGTGCCTCTATTGTGTCAGTAAATGCTGTTCATTCACTGAACAAATAGTTCTGAACATCTTCAGAGTACCAGAGACCAAGAGAGATTCAAAGATGAGATAGGCAAGGTCCTGTTTACTTTGCTGAGTGCCATTCCTAGAGTCTGTTTCCTCTCCTGAAAATGCCTTTATCTCTGAGTCAGTGATATGCAAACGATTCACCTGAGGTAGGTGGGCCACAGGAAGAACTGGAGTGCTGAGCCGGAAAGCCTTCTTGCAGGAAGGAGTGTACGTGGCCAGAGGAAGGGCAGGAAGGATCCAACAGTAGCTTATTCAGCTCAAGTTCAGAGGACACCCAGCATCACGGGAGGAGCCACAGGTCAAGGGCAAGGACAGGGATCAAGACCCTCCCTCATTTCCCTACTCGAGTGATTTTATTGCCCCAACTGCCTCTCTCTAAGGATACATCAAAGCCTTTTAACTATAGAGGGCCGAGGAGGGAAGATGTGGGGGGAGATGCAGATGTTTTGCCAGAGAGGCTCTGTTCTGTCTGGCTAGGTTTGAGCAGAAAAGACACCCAGTGGGTAGAGGGAATGGTAGTATCTTGAGAGAGAAGGGGCTGGGCAGCATGCAGAAGTAAGTAGTCTGTTCTGGTATTCAAACCTTCAACTCTGATCCCACCCGGCCCAGTGCCTATGAACTGAATTAAATTCCAAGAAGAACACTGAAAAACACCACTGATGTGATGTTTTTTTAATCCGTTCTGTGGATATAGAGAACAGTGAAGAAGCTATAGATCAGGAAAAGGCTGGAAACTTAGCCATGTCACTAGTAGTTGTGTGACCTTACTTAACCAAAAACTGATCTTCTCATCTGCAAAATAAGACCAAAAATCATAAAGCCTCCTTTAATCAACCAGTATGAGAATTACATAAGCACCCGGGAAGCACTCAGAAAACTGTCAAAATTATTGTTATATTATTACTACTGTTATTAAAAAAAAAATGATAAAAAGAGAAATGTTTTCCAGCTTCAGTTCGGTGGTCCACCTGTTGCCAGGCATGAATCCCATTAAGTCTCCTGCCACTCACCCACCTTATTCACAGACAGTAAGGAGCAGTGAAGTCCTCATCAGTATGTCAGCGTTCTGTCTCATTTCTGTGACCCGCAAAAAACACGCCAGCCATTTGCACCACACATCCAGGAAGTGTGGACCAGGTCCCATTAACATACTTCCATTCCCTTGCCTCACCTCTAGCTCATACATACATTCGAGCCCCCAGATTTCCACCCAAATAGCAGGTTCCCACCTGCAACACAGCTTTACCTCCTCCCTCCTCACCTGGGTTTCTTCCAGCAAAGTGCAATCTTCCAACGCCATGTTCCAGGAAAAGTCCCCACCAACACACACCCACCCACCCACCCACCCACCAATGCACACACTGCACTAAGACTCCTATTACTGACCAGGGTCAAAGTCTCAGGTTCATTCAAACAGTTACTAAACGCGTTACTATGCTTCCTGTGTTACCACCCAAATACCTAATTCTAGTGACTCTTCTAGAACCCCCAGCACATTCTCAAGTCAGTCTCTAGAGAAGCAAGTAATGACCCGTTAGCCTACAAGATAAATTTGAATCTACTTAGCAAATTAAAATTAAATTTAAATCTCTATTTCCCACAGCCCCCTTCACACTGCTCGTTCCAAACACAGCCTCATGCGTAAACCTTCCCTATGGCAGCATCTGCCTAACACGCACACACACACACACACACACACCCGTATCTTACCTGTCCCTCTTCCACGTAGGCAAGTCCCACTCAGCCCTAAAGATTCCCTTCAGACACCACTCCCTGTGGTTGTTCGCCTGAAGTCTACCCTCCTCAGTGCAGAACAGCCAAAATATGCCCTCATAATAGCATACAGACACACACACACACACACACGTGTGCACATGCGCGTGCACGCATACACATACACACACACTTGTGCTCCTCAAGGAGGACAGGAGCGGTGTCCCCTTATGTCTGTACACCCAGGACCACCCAACTGCAAAACTTGTGCACCTCACGCACTGCTCTTCTTTCTGTGTACAAATTAGCTGTATGTTCCATCCCCTGCTTTTACCAGGTCAACAGGCATCTTCTGTCTTGACCAAAAACCCATCATTATCCCAGCATCTTAAGCCATAGCTCTGAAATCAAATCCAACCAGACTCTTCCCTGTTCCCAATTAACCGGTGCCAGGCTCACAGTGAAGTCAAGTCACCTATTAACACCAAAATCAAAGTTCTAGGCTGTAATTTTGAGCACATCTCTAATTAGCACTGTGACCTTGGGCAAAGATTCACATGCTGATGACAGTATCATCAGGCCCAATTCTCAGGGGACTGTTTGATACCCAAATGGACTATCTGATGGGAAACTGTTTCCTCAAGTGCAGAGCCCTGCACATTCATAAAGGGTATAATGAACAAACTTTATCAAATCTAACCATCAACTGTTAAGATGTACCATTATCAACTTAGAATGAAAAACTGCTCAGCCATGACATATCTGTGATTATAAGAGAACCCAATTTCAGTCATATTAAAATGTGAAGTGTGTTTTAGAATTGATAAAATAAAAGTTATTTGTCTCAGTAAGATATAGAAAACTGCTACAAATTTTTCATATTTGCCAATGGCCCATAATAGGTACTTGGTAATATATGCCAAGTAAATGAATGAACGAACACCCACTGAGAATACTCTTAGGCCAAATTATTGCCTCTTTCGCTGGAACTGGGCCTCCCCATGCCAGTTCCTCCACCTCTCAATCATGTCCCAGCCTGATCAAAACCCTCTAGAGGACTTCAAGTCATATCCAAACCCCCTTCATAATGAAGCCGCCTCTCTACCAATCACTGCCTAGAACTGTCTACCTTCCCAGAACAGTGACTTCTCCATCAGAATATGTCACCACAAAGTCCTACTCAGTCCCAGCTATAGTAAACAGCTCAGCAACTCAGCTTCTCCTCCCTCCAACCATCCACAAAGCTAACTCTAGGCCCACCCACTGCTTACAAGGAGCTGGAGCCTGGGTGAATGCATGATCCAAAGGGCCCAGGCCTGTATCCTCAACCAGACAGCTAACCCCAACTAGTCATCTCCCGTCTAGAGTCCACATTCTAAACTCGAAAAGCCTGGTGTTGTGGATGGGGGACTGCCTTGCAAATATTAAATGCAAGATACACATTCTTCCTTTTAATTGACCCCTGGAGCAGACAGAAACCAGGAAGGAAGGAAGGAAGGCAGGCAGGCAGGCTGGTTGTGGAGTGGAGAGAACCCTACTTCAAGTTCTAGGCCCCCTACCATCCACCATTACTCACTGTAGGCTCCAGAACTAGCCCCCACCTCCTCTGGGCCTCTATGTTTGTTTTCCTACCTGTAAGAGTGAGGGACAGTAAGGAATTGGGGGTGGGGAGCAGTTAGCTGCTTTCCTTCCTACTGTTTGGACACTTTCTGAAAATGCACAAGCTCTGGGAAAGGTAAGCCATTAAGTCACTAACACCTTAGTGAGAATGAGTTTCATTGGGAGACAATTTAGAAGAGGGTATTGGAAACAAAGTTAAGTGAGTATGGTACTAGGAAAGTAGCTCAGGGATGACCCTACATTTTTGCATTCTGGGTTGAAGGCAGGAAGGCAGTGAATTCCTGGGAGGGGAAGGGAAACCAGAGAGCCCTTTCAGTTCCCGGAGTACTCCCTAGTCCCAAAGGCGTCGCTCTGTCGAGTACTCAGGCACAATTCCACTCTATCTCATCTCATGGACCCCCTCATCCAACCATAAGCCCCCAACAATCACATTTAGAATTTCGTCTCCACTCTCCGCATTTTATTTAGCCTTCTCTGCTCTGCATTCCCCACCCCCACACCAGCACAAATGGCCTTCCTGTCCCTGGCTGGCTTCAGGAAACCCCCGATTCTTCAAAGCCTTGACCAAGCGCGGCCCCTCCAAATGGGAAAATCAAACTCCCTTCCTTAAGCGCCTGAACTTTACCCATGCCTACCCCCTCCCCGCCCCACCCCTCGCCGCACTCCGCACTTTATCTCCGGTCAGCTTGGGCGCCAGGGTTGACTGTGCGCTCCCTGAGGGAAGGGACTGGGCCCCAACACCCTCTCTGAGCTCGCACACTCAGCACAGAGCGTGGCACACAGTGGGTGCTGGAGAAATGCTTGGAGAAAAAGAACCAGGAGTTGGGAACCATCTATGTCAGTTTGGCTCGGCCTCCCGAGAGTGACTCCGGGGAGGCCCTCCTTCTCTCTGGGCCTCAACTGAGCCGACTGTAAAATGGGGGGACTCGAATTACCGGGTTCCTAGGCCCTTTCCGCTGTGACAACTGAGATTCCGCGAAAGCTCCAAGCTGCTGGGTGTGGCCCCGCCCCCTGGACGCCCTGAATAGCCCGGGCAGGGGGCGCTCAGGGAAGGGCGCCAACCCCGCCCAGCCCCAGGTCGCCGCTTCCCGAAAACTCGGGGTCCCCCTCCCCCATGCGTGCACCCCGTGATTGCGCCGCGGCCGGCACTTCCGCACCGCGGGCCCTGGGGCCCGGGCTGGGCGCGCGCTCCGCGCCCTGCGCCCGGCGCTCCTGCCTCCCCGGAGCGCTTGCGCCCGGGGAGGGCCGGGGGTTCCCGAGGCGCCCGCGAGCGGAGGGTGGGGGAAAGGAAGGAGGATTTGCAACAATACCTCGGGGAGGAGGCAGCCGGGGCAGCGGCGGCGGCGGCGGCGGCGGCGGCTGGAGGCGGAGGCAGAGGCGAAGGAGGAGGTGCCCGGGCACTCCCCGTCCCATTGTCCCCGGCCCCGGACAGGCCCGGCCCCGTGCCCCGCACCGCGCCCCGCGCCCCGCGCCCCGAGCCGTGCAGCCAGCCCTTACCTTGCAGCGCTCGGCTATCCCCTGCTCGCTAACGCTACTTATCCCGGGAAAGCTCGCGCGGGGCCGGGAGCGGACCCACAGACAAAAAGTGAAACTTCGGCAGGGCTGGAGCGACTGCTGGTTGGTGCCTTTCCCCCTCCTTCCTCCCCACCGTCCCCACCCCCTCCCCTCGGGCTCCCGTGCGGTGCCCTGAGAGCTGGAGGCTGACGTCAGGGGCCTGAATTCCTGACTTTGCCTGCACGCATTTGTCCATGTAAGGTATGGGAAAGCGTGTGCCCGCGGGGCCGCCGCGCTGCGCTCGCCTGGCGGGGGAGGGGGCGGCCGCTGGGGCTGCGGCTGGGCCAGAAGGTGGGCGCGCGGAGGGCATGTTACTTCCTAGGAGGAAGAGGAGGAGACGCGGGGATGCGGGGAGCTTGCAAAGGAGGAAGGGAATGAGGGAGGTGTGGAGGCTATGCCTGCACTGGAGGAGGAGGAAGCAGTCGTAGAAGGAGGAAGCGGCTGAGTGGAGGGGCTGCTGAAAAAATGGGGGGACCTACTGTCTACTATGGAAGCGCCAATTTAGGGCGCTGAGCCTCAGCAGAAGAGATCCTGCCATGGAATTCCCTTCTGAGATCTTACTCCTGAGCCTCGCCCTGGAGTCCCAGCAACACTCAGAACCTACTGGATGGCAGAGATGGCCAAGACCACCTCACACAGGAGAAAACTGAAGCCTGGGAAGAGAAATGACTTGCCCAGGGTCATACACAACACAGATCCAAGCGCGGGACCGGGATGCTTAGGCCCCCAGCCCTGTCCTGCCGCCAGCCAGGGTCCTGACTCCCTTCGTCCCACTGAGCCATGAAACAGGCTGTGTGTCCCTGGACAACGCGGACCACCCTGTAAGAGCTTGCCAACTTCTGGTCCCGGAGTCAGTTCCTGGAAGTTTCTGATTGACAGCCCTGAGTAGCAGTGACAATCAGTTGCTTCCGGTCAGCTTCCTCTGTCCTGTACTCAGAGGAACCCCTGCAGGTTAGCATTTACTTCCCAGCCTAGTCCTGGAAACCCAGAAAGCTTGCTGTGAGCTTATAGCTTCAAAAAAAAGGAGGGGAGGGAATCTGTGAACTGGGTGAACTGGTTTGAATAGAGGCAAGCCTGTTCTTGGAAGGTTTGAGTCGGATTTTTTTCCCTCTGACATTTGTAAATAGGAGCAACCATGAAAACCACCATTTACTTTGTTAAGAGGTTGTAATGTTCAGCAGCTAGTGCCTGGAAGGCACTCCAAGGCTGTGGACTTTGTTTCTTTGTGTTTCTGGCCTCCTGGTACGTAAAATAACCATCCCTCACCTCAGCATATCATGAAAGTGCTTTTGCACAGGCTTACTAGATCTTTGTGTTAGGTGGAACAAATTGTAGTCCCTCTTTAGTATCTGAGGATAAAAAAAAACAGGTAAAGTGATTTGCCCCAACACAAAATAAATGACTGAGCTAGCACAGAACTCACCTCCTCTCATCCAGGTCACGTGACTAATCCTGTGGTTTGGGGCCAGACGGGATGGTTCCACCCAATAAGAAGGCCCTGACTGCCAGCAGAACCTAATTCCCATTCATGGATGTTGAGAGTACCTATTCTTGAAACTTCTGGAACTTGGTTCTTCTTGGATTTGGAGGGATTTTTTTTTACAAAGAATTAAAGAAGTGAATGTAGAAACACAGCATATTGCACTTTCCATTTCTTGGGGACCTTCTTTGTGCAAAGTTTTTTAATTCAGATGTTCCTGGGTTCCAATAACTTAATCTCTCTTCCTCTCGATTTCCCATCTACACCTGCAAAAATTGAAAATAGCAGAAATAAGGTAAAGAGTACCCATGCCATGCAATCATGAACTATTTTTTTTTTGCAACTAATATGGTTTGAAATAGGAAATATGAGCTCTTAAAAGAGATTTTGTCCTAGGACTTTCAAGAGATCAGATCCCATTACAATACAATTCACTTAGTCTATCTTCAACATCTCAGCAAACCCATATTCTGAACGCTTATGTTTAGTACAAGAAAACCCTAGTATCACTCAAAGTAAAAATGGGTTCACCCAGTCCCCATCCGATATAGCGGGACTTGACCAGCATTTCTTTTTTTCTTTTCCCTGGTAAGCCACTTATAAAGAATAATAGGGTTCTAATGAGTATTAATAAGATTTAATAAGGTATAATTAGAGTTATTCATTTCCTCCATCATACACATTATAAGAGTGCTGTGTTGGATCCAGAAATGCTGCTAATTACGTTGAAACTGTTGTATGGGTGTGTTGGGGAAGATCATTAAGTTTCTTCTGAAATACTGAGGAATTGCTCAGATGGGCATGGTGTTAGCACAAGCATTAGAAGTGAATCAGGAAAGATCATTTCAACTCATGAGGCATTCGCCAGGAGTATAAGAAGCAAACTCATCCGGTCAAGGGCATGTGGTGTAGTCATCAGTGCAAACCCAAGTCAAAAGCCTCATTCTCATTTGCTGATCTGGTTTCTTTTATATTCTCACTTTTCTCAACATGCCCATTAAAATCTGCTGTGTTCAGGGGCTTAAGAAAGCAGGAAACACTGTGTAAATTTGCAGACTCAATGCCAGAGAAATACAGGATTACCCACTCAGAGACTAAAGGAAACACAGGATTTCAGGAGGTACAGAGGTCATGTGATCTGAGGATTGCACACTGGTGGTCTGAAGACCTACAAAAGTATTCTCCCTGTTCCAGGGATGGCACACAAAACTTCCAGGAAGGCAGGCTGTGGCCCCGCCATTCCCTTCCATCCGCTACAGCCCCTTACCCAAAGGCCTCCGTGTAGCTCCTGGCAGTCTACTCCCTGTGCATGGGAGAAGCAAAGCAGTATTCTGAAGATTTTACATTTTATTTAACCTCGCAAAACCTTTCTAAGGTCAACAGTATTATTACTCTCTATTTTGTCCTGTGCCCATGAGGAAAGTAAAGCCCAAGGAGGTTATGTAGCTTGCTCTTAACACAGAGCTAGTCCCTGGGGAAGCTGAGACAGACACACACACACACACACACACACACACGCACGCACGCACGCACCACCGCCCCCCCCCCCCACCACCAGCCCAGGCAGCCCAGCACTAGCTCCCCCATTGCCCAGTGAACATCTGGTCTCAGTCGCAACACTCCCATGTGCAGAACTCAGTCTCCCACAGCTGACCAAGAGGAATAGATAGGAAGAGGCTATTGGAGAAATACTAAGGCAAGAGGGGCAGGGAAGACGGAGGAAATGAAACACCAACACAATATTGCTTCTACCCAGCTTAATCGCATCAGGCCAAACCCCTTCGTGTGGTTAGCACAGCCTCTCAGCCCCTTCTCTTCCTGTCCTGCCCATGCCATGACCCTGCAGCCAACCGAGGTCACGTGGTTGTCCAAACACTTCGTACTTGTTCCTGCTCATCTGCCTTTTCAGGGGTTCTTTCTTTCTCACGGGAGTGCCCATCCTTCTCCATCCACCTGGCAACCCTCACCTAACCTCTTCTAACTCCTCAAAAATACCCTCTCCTTTCTGCCCCTA
Organism: Lontra canadensis; assembly: GCF_010015895.1. Taxonomy (NCBI): domain Eukaryota; kingdom Metazoa; phylum Chordata; class Mammalia; order Carnivora; family Mustelidae; genus Lontra; species Lontra canadensis. The sequence continues at coordinate 9,558,825 of NW_022631050.1, read as the reverse complement.
CCACCACCTTCAATGGCTGCCTTGCCCTCAAAAAATGTTCCTGTCACTCTGCTTATCCTCAATCCATGTGGCTCTGGATTTTGTCAATGGTCACCCTGTCTTTTTCTGCTATTGGACTGAGGCTAATTTGGCTCTGAGTCCTTAACACAGTCCCTGCCTTGATCATTGCACACATCCAACTTATTTGCCCCCTTCCTCCCCACCTCCCCCCACCCCTGTCTTCCTTCTTCTTCCTGGTCAAGGAAAAAAAAAAAAAAGATTATGGAGGAGGTATAGGATATATATGTGTTTAAATAAAATCAGACATCTCCCTCGAGATGAGACCTAAATGTCAGCAGACCAGAGAAAGGGAGAGCAAGAGTTACAGGAGCATGACCATTTGGAAGTAGAACCAGGATTGGCAAGGTAGGGAGAGGAGAGGAAGGGTAATTGTCCTTTTTTTGCCCTCAAGTTACTGTGTAACCTCATAGCAAGTCACTTTCTCTCTGGCCTCAAGTTCTTTATCCATACAATAGGTTCTTATAGATTTGATATTCTCATACACTCTCCCAGCTCTTCGGTTCAATGCCATGCTCAACCTACTGACCAAATTCATGTTCTCAAAGGGTAGCATGCCACATTGTCCTCTGAAACTTCAGTTTCACGAAATCAACTGCATTAACTCCAAACTCTTCAGCTGTACCTTCCTGGTTCTGTGATCTCAAGCCCTAATGGGGTCCTTTCCACAGACCGCACTTCCAGCCCCCTACTATCATCACCACACACACACACACACACACACACACACACACACAGAGTTGGCACACAGAGCTTCCAACACTCTTTGCTTTCAATTTTTTCCACATTTAATTTCCTCCTCCTAAAATACTTTCCTGGGCCCATTTCCACAAATGCAGATTTTACCTGTCCTGCCAGCTCCCTTTTAAGTAATCTTCTCCCTGTTTCTCCTTCCCTCCAAGCCTTCTCCATTGATACAAAAGTAATCACTCTATCTTCTAGAAAATGTACATACTTGATTGTCCCATTGCATTGTAAATTTTTTTTTTTAGGTGTGTTTGATCGCTTCTTCTCAAACATAAAACCCTTTGCAGTAGACTTCCTGTGTTGTTCATTTCTTCTCCCCAGCAACCAGGGCAGAACTTGGGACTTAGGACTAAATGCTATCCGGCGAGCAAATGAGCCTTCATCTTGGGTAGAAAAGCAACACAATTGGTACCTTTCCTCTGGAAAATTAGTCATCTTATCCTAGACCATGATTCTGGGCAGGGCGGGGCTGGGAGGGATGAGGGGGAAGGAAAGGATGATTTCTCATGTATTACAGTGTGCCCTGGTGTGCACAGATCTAGGCCTTCCCACATTTAACATGTATAAATTTTTATCAATTGGATAAGGATAGAGTTCTACTATAGCAGTAGATGCAGAATTAAAACATTGGTTATTTTGCTGCTTCGTATTGCATAAATTCTTAAAAGAACACCCAAGTTTACCTTTTTCCAGGAAAAACTAAGCACAAGTGATAGTTTTAATTTTGGATATACCTGCTCTATAATTGAACTTCATTCTCTTTCTAAGCCTGTTGTACACAGTGCATGATGCAAACATGACCTCTGGCCAGGACAGATAAGCATCAGCCTTTGTAAAGAGATGAAAACTTGAGGTGGTAAACAGGAGTGCTAGGCTTTTCATAAATGCAGCATTGAAGATAATGAAGCCATTTACAAAAGGTTTGTTTACTCTGTTCTTCACACCTCCTTGTACAATGGGAAAAAATGATCTCCATGTTAAAAAAAAAAAAAAGGAATACATCATCAGAATTCCTAAGTGGATATTTCTCCCTGTTTTGAATACAAGGTCTTTTCTTGGGGGAAAATGGTGTCACAAAGCCTACTGGCTTAAAGGAATCAAGCAAATATGGACACACAGTGACTTGTATCCGCCCCTGGATTTCTACACAATTATACCCAGTGTTCAAACCTGCCTTTCAGCCAGTAGCTATAAAGTCATCATCAATGGTTGCACTTTGCCAGATCACAGGACCACATTATCTTAATGTATGTAACCTATCCCAGTGCAGGCCCTTGCACAAACCTGCTGGCTTCTGACCCTCAGGTAAAACCAGAACATACAAGAGTTGGGACAATGCCTGGAAGTCAATGAGGTCAGAGGTCAGCAGTTTGGTCTGACTGGGGCCTGTCTGTGGTGGCAGAAATGCTGATGGATGGAGCTTTAGTGCCTCTCGGGGTCTGTTATCAGTGAAAGTTTTAGAGACTTCAAAACACAAAGGGAGATGGTTTACAAGGGTCTGTCTACTCTGCCCCTACTAACTGTATTAGGCCTAGGAATTCAGTGTTGAGAAAAATGGACACAACACCTATCCTACATAATAACGCAAAGACAATATGTCATACCAGTTCCAGAGGAAAGGGTCAGTGAGGTAGCATGGGGGAAGGGGACTTCCCAATGGACCACTGGATGGTCTGGACCTGACACTTCAGCTGACAGCCTCCCAATGGGACAGGCAACAGTGAGCTTGGAGATAGACCCCAGGGCTTGTTGGTGGAACACAGACATGAAGCACACATTTTTGTCTTCACAACAGTAGCAAGGAGGTAAAGGATGCTGTCTAAATGTTCAGTCTCTGTGGTCTTGGTCGTTATGGCCTCACTGATGCATAGAACCCTCTGTGGGATTATCTAACTGCTGGTTCTTTATGATCTGGGCATCCAAGGATAGGCCTTAGGATGTACTTTGCCTCATTCCTAGCTTCAATACACATCCTCACGCACTTCTGGAAAATCACAGCAGATATCAGGGTAGAAGAGAGCATCTCTGACCAACAACAGGGATTTGATTGGGTTTATATTTTCAAGTACCGTTTTAGGTGAATGAAAAGAGTTTATATTTTGACAGCTTAGTTAAGGTATAATCTATATGCCATAAAATTCACTCATTTTAAGTATACACGATTTTTAATAAATTTATGGAATTAGGGGTACCTGGGTGGCTCAGTGGGTTAAAGCCTCTGCCTTTGGCTCAGGTCATGATCCCAGGGTCCTGGGATCGAGCCCCGCATCAGGCTCTCTGCTCAGCAGGGAGCCTGCTTCCTCCTCTCTCTCTGCCTGCTTCTCTGCCTAGTTGTGATCTCCATGTCTCAAATAAATAAATAAAATCTTTTAAAAAAATTATGGAATTATATAATCATTACTGCATTCTAACATTAGAACAGTGCCATCATCCCAAAAAGAAAACCTTGTACCCAATTATAGTCATTCCCATTCTAATCTGCAACCCTAGGCAACCCCTAATCTACTTTCTGTCTCTATAGATTTGCATATTCTAGATATTTCATGTGAATAGAATCATGCAATGTGTCAGCTTTTGCATATGGCTTCTTTTACCTACACATAGTGTTTTCAAGATTCGTCTATGTTGTAGCATGTATTAACACTTTGTTATTTTTATAGCCAAATAATATTCCACTGGATGGATAGACCATATTCTGTTTATCCATTCACCAATTGCTGAACATTTGGGTTTTATCTACTTTGGGAACATTATGGATGATGTTGTTATGAACATTTCATGTACAACTCTTTGTGTGGACATAGATTTTCAATTCCTTTGGGTACATTGTATTTTAAAGTGGAAAAGAAAATACAGATGTATAAAAAAGAAAGATTGTGAACGAAGGTTTTAAAAGTGGTTATCTTTAAATGGTGTATGATTTCTTCTTTTGACTTACCTAAATTTTCTTACAATAAACATATATTATTTTAAATGTTTCCTGTGTGTCTGTAGTAACACAAAGACAAAAAAGTGTTTTTGTTTTTGTTTTTTTTCAAATAGGCTCCACACCCAGCATGGAGCCCAATGCAGGACTTGAACTCATAGCCCTGAGATGGAAGACCTGAGCCAAGATCAAGAGTCGGGTGCTCAACTGACTGAGCCACCCAGGTGCCCCAATAACGTGCTTTTTTTAAAAAAATATTTTATTTGTTTACTTGAAAGAGAGAGAGCAAGTACAATGTGGAGGGGGCAGAGGGAGAAACAGAAACCCCACTGAGAAGGGAACCTGATGCAGGATTTGATCCCAGGACCTTGAGATCACCATCTGAGCTACCCAGGCACCACCCAGGTAAGGCATACATACGCTTAACCGACTGAGCCACCCAGGCACCTCTAAAAGTGCTTTTTTTTTTTTAAGACAAAAAACAATAATACATATTTGGAAAGTTGCATCCCTCCTTTTGATAATTGAATCTTCTCAGGAATCCATGCTAGATGGTTTGTGTTGGGATATTATTTTGAAATATTCAATGAGATCTTTACCCATCTTTCTAACATTTGGCCCTTCACTCACCCAATTAACTTAAGACATTCTTTGTTAGTGCATTCCCAGAAGAAGGGTGGAGTGGACTTCAAATTGAATGACAGTAGGTTTCTCCTTATTTGCACAATAAATTTAATTTTAATTGGAAGCTCTCAATTTTAAACAATCTTCAATTTTTCATTTCTTGCTTTTGAGTTGTAAAATTAAAGTTGTGTCCTGTAGAAGTATTCAGGCTTTATTCAAGAGCTTTCAAGCTTAGAATGGCTTCAAATTGCACATGTCCTAGTCCTCTCTTCTCCACGCCTCCCTGTTTGCACCTGTGATACACCAACCTCGCCAGTCACAACCTAGGGTCATTCTTGACTTTTCTCTCTCCAGTTAGTTGTCAAGTCTGGCCAATCCCTGCCTAAAAAGTTCTCTCCCGTTGTCTCCTGTCTTTGAAATTAGGTTCCCATTATTTGCTGTCCCATCATTTATGAACCTTCACAGATTCAACATGAGAGCAGAGAGAGGAGAGAGAGACAGGAAGTCAAATGCTACCAGTAGTGCCCCCCACCAAGGCTTTTGAGAGTGGGAGATGTGAGAGGCAAACCTGACCTACCCTAGGTCTCCCATTCTCTACCAGCTTTCTGTAGTGTGGTCTCTCACCTTGCTAATTCTGTTGTTTAAAGATATCCATTTTGTATTCAGCGTGGTCCCCAGTTAAAAGCCAGATGCTTCTTATGGTGCTCAACACAGAAACAGCAATTAGTCCCAAAGCTGGAGGAAAATTAGGCTGGGTTGGGGTCCAACATGAAACCCTTTCTAAGTGTTTTCAAGGATAATTTCAAGCAAAAATTTGCACCATGCGCTTTTATTTCAATCACTCACATTAGATGGGTCTGCACTGTATGGTCACTAGAAAAATGCAAATACATTTTGAACACACAAAATTAGGAGGATTCTACCAAACAAATAAGCCTTGGTGCACCTGGAGACTCAAGCACGTGCAGGAAACTGAGAGGCTCTGGCTAAAGATCTAGCTGCCTTTCATCAGGCTACTCTATTATTCGCTTTCTCTTTTCCTACAGCACATGGCCTAACGGGCAGCCAGACAAAGAACCAGAACCCTGCAAGATAATCTGAACAGAAATACAAACAGCATGAGGGCTTTGGGTGACATTCACAAATGTCAAGTAGTTCCCCTATGCCATGTGCAGCTGAAGCTCTCAACCACATAACGGAGCACAGTGGAGGATGTTGAGGTTAGCCGTCAGGAGACGGGTCCTCGTTCCAGCTCTGCTAATGAAGGGATGACCCTGAGAACGTTGTTTCTTCCCCCAGGGCCTTGGTCATTCATTCATTCATTCATTCATCTACTGGGTGGGGATCTACTGTCCACCTTCTTCTGTACTTTTATGACATGGATCTGATAAAATAATGAATACAATAGCAAACTATAAGAATATGAAACTATTGCTACTGGAGTTCATAATCCCCAGCATGGCTTTCCCCTTCTCCACTCAACATTTCAACACCACCGTCAAAGTCGCCCATCAGTGTTGTCTCATGGCGGATCTACTAAAACACAAACTGCCCCAAATGCAGTATGTATGGAACCTTGATTGCCCCATAGAGAGCATGGATGAAAAGACTTCCCAGCGTCAAGCTCTTAAATATAGGATCACTGAACTTTTATCTAAATGCTCTAAGTGTTTTTCTTTAAGGGAAAAAAAAAAGTGGTTACTGCATGAGGATGATAGGTGAATCTTCAATTAAATTCTTTAAAGCATATGGCTTTGATATTTTATTCCCACCTCTGATTAGTAAAGAATTATGCTTCATCACTGCTGCAGAGGTAGGAAGAAGAAATAGGTTTTGTTGCCTTCTTTTTCACAATGACCAATTATTACAGTTCAAAAATTGTCTAAATTGCAATGTCTCCCATTGCATGTGCCCCACTTAACCAAAAGGCAAGTAGAATTCACTTGGGTAAAGAATGAAGGGAATCAAGAATCCTGGGCACTTTATCTGTCCCTGTCACTAACTCACTGCTTGCTGTTTGACTAGGAGATAATAATCTTCCATATCAGTTTGTCCTAGAGAGTAGGTATAACACCAGAAGCTCTCACTGACCCAACACCTTCTATCTTAAAGTCTACAAAACAACTCTTAATGATCTGCCAAAGGGGTGTTGCTAGCTAAATGGCATGATTGTATGTCCCACTTGCTCTAGACAATCCCAACTTATGCCTGTTGTCTCAGTAATTATTACTAGCACTGTTTTTCTCTCTCAAAGTGGTCCCATTTAGACAACTGATTTTTTTTCACTTACCCTATAACACAAGAGTTCTCTAAGCAAATATTTCTTGAGTACCTATTAATATGAAAGTTCCTGAACATAGCATTAGCTTGAACTAGTCTTCTATTCTACTCCAAAAGAACAGAGTCTAATATACTATAAATAAATACTTCACACAAAGAAGAAAGTCATTGTATTTTAAAGTGCTATGCATGTTCTGGGTTGGGGAGAAATTACTTCTAATTATTACTATATTTTTTCACAAATATTTTCAAGTACCTATTACAAGGCAGGCACTTGACTAAATTTTAGGGAAACAACAGGAAATAAGACATAGCCAACGGGTTTGCTAGAAGCTAGTCAAGGTTATACACACACACACACACACACACAAAATCACTACAGAGAGTGATTTGTGTTCTGAATGAGTCAGCCCATAGAAGGAGCACATAGGTCTTGGGAAAAGGAGGGCAGAGAAGATCTGCTGAAGGAAATAATAGATAAGATGGGACCCAAGAGGGGAGCAGGTATTAGACATGTGAAGAAATGTAGGGCAAGGAGGAATGCTCCAGGCAAAGCTTATAGCACAAGGAAAGACTGAGAACTGTAGGATTAGGGAATTTAAAATAGTCTATTATGGCTTGAGCATAGAATGTGAGGAGTATTAAAAAAGATGGGTTATGGGGGAGGAAGTAATGGAGCTAGCGAAATTTGGACCAAAGGGTGGAGGGAACATAATTCAGCTTAACCAGCTGAGCCACCCAGGCTCCCCGCTCTGTAGAATGTGTCTTAACTCAGTGTTTCTCAGATGGTAATGTGCCTAGGAGTTACCGGGGGATCTGGTTAAAATTGAGATTGTGATTCTGAAGGTCTGTGATGGGGTGGGGATTCTGTATTTCTAACAAGCTCCCAGATAATGTTAATGCCACCAGTTCACAGACCACACTTTGAGAAGCAAGGTCTTAGAGTATTTTCTTTTTCATACTTAAGATGTCTCTTTGTTGCTTTCATACAAGTAAAACAAATTCACTTCGTCAAAACCTTTCTCCCACAAATCCATATAAATACTGTTTTACTTACTTTTGACATTTTTATTGTGGTTGAGATAGCTGAGGTCAAAGTGTTTTTTGTTTTTTTTTTGTTTGTTTGTTTTGTTTTTAGAGAGAGAGAGACAGCTAACCGGTGGGGTTGGGTGTGGTGGGAAGCAGAGGGAGAGGGAGAAAGAGCATCTTAAGCAGACTCCACACCCAGTGAGGAGCCCGACATGGGGCTTGCGCCCACAACCCTGAGATCATGACCTGAGCTGAAATCATGAGTGGGATGCTTAACTGACTGAGCCACCCAGGTGCCTTGAGGTCAAATATGATTTTGATTCCTTTCTAGGTAAACTATTTTTGCCACCTGGATGTTTGTTGTGCTTTACTCTTGTTCTTCAAACATTTCAATCTCATGTGTCTCAATGTGAATCTCTTGTCTTTGACTTTGCCTTGAATGCAGTGGACTTTTTGGTTGGCATACTCAGAGAAACTCTCTGCAGCTCAGTAAAGCTTCCTCTAGGTATGCTCTTAATCATTGTTTCTGATCCATATCATTTCTGACCTAAGTCCTGCTTTTCTTCCAAGGACCTTTAGTGATTCTCAGGTTGGATCTCTGACTCCTGTCTTACGTAGGTCATTTTCTCTCTCTTTCTCTCTCTCTTTTTAGATTTTATTTACTTATATGACAGAGAGAGACACAGTAGGAGAGGGAACACAAACTAGGGGAGCAGGAGAGGGAGAAGCAGGCTTCCCACCGAGCAGGGAGCCTGATGCAGGGCTCCATCCCAGGACCCCGGCATCATGACCTGAGCCAAAGGCAGACGCTTAACCCACTGAGCCACCCAGGCGCCCCCGTTCTCTCTCTCTCTCTCGCTCTCCTTTTCTATCTGTTTAGGCTTCTCTCCATAATTTTTTTAAAATTATATTCAAATTTAAATTAGATTCAAGTCTATCCTCTGTATCATAGTCTAGGCTTTTCCAGGTCATTTCTGCTGATTCTGCCCCCATTGTGGATGTTAATTCTGCTGTTACACTTCTTAAATTTCCTAAAATATTTTCCCATTTTATCCATTTCCATTTCTGTTGTTCTTTTGTCTTTTCATGTTGGACTCTTTCTTTATTACTTTTGTTCTTTCAAAAAGGCATCGCCTTTAAGCTTTTAGAGCATGCCAAATCTTCTTTGTCATTTTCTTCTGGTTCTTCCAGCAAATCATTTCCAGAATGTTGTTCTCCCTTTGTATTTCCAGGCTAATGTTCTCTTTTCCCTTGTTCTGTACTGTAATGAACATCTGTCATGGTTTTTGTACCTCAGCATCTGAATCTCCTCCTTCTCCCTTCCCAGGCCTGGAGAATCTCCCATGTTCTGAAGCAAAGCTTGTCTTCCATACAGAAACTGAAAATCACAGAAACTTAATTTCCCAGTCTCCCTTACCAGTAGAGCACACAGTGTCATCTCTGCCAGTTGGATGTATTTGCATTGACTAATACAAGTGGTTCAAAGAAGCAGGGCAGAACTAGCTAATTCCAACTTCCAGAGAAAAAAAACAGGGGAAAGTACCAGCATGTGGCAGGGCAGCAGGCAGTCTATCCTGGACAATGACTTTCTCCACAGTTGATGGAGAATTTCCGAGCAAGGGATGGGCTTCCTATAGTGGTGGTCAGGATGGTTGTTCTAAGCAATGGGACCGGGAATGTGTGAGTTTGGTTCCTGTCTCTGGTCCCTCTTGAACCTGCCTCACCTGCATGCATACACTAGTAGGGAGACTTTAGAGATCACTGAATCCCATCCTCTGATTTAATAGATGAGAAAACTTAGCCAGTTGAGGGGATGCCTCTCCATGAAGACGTTACTGATAGGACCACTGACATCCTAACTCCTTAGATGCCATTTCAGGTCTTTAACACTTTATATCCCATGTTATCATATTATGAGTATTGTTAGTACTAATAGTAGTAGTAATGGGCATGGTAGCAGTAATATTCTAATACTTTGCTGTACTGTGAACTCTTCAAGCCCTTTCAGATTTTTTAAAATAACTTCATTATAGTGTTAAAAACAAAGACAATGGGTCCCAAATGGAGTCACTTACACCAACCCCCATATCACCAAACCAAGACATCATGCTTAACTCAATTACTTTTTGGGTCTTCCAGAAATGGAATCCTAAACTAGTCAGTCAGGTATCACTGGGGCAGCCCTAGTGAGGAAATCTGCTTGAGAGATCCCTCTCATCCCCTAAGAGAAAGTGACCTCTCTCATCCCCTTGCTACAACCAATCCACTTCTTGCTGATAAAACTTCATTGTGCCTGTTCCCTTCTGCCTATAAAAATTTTTCATTTTGTACAGCTCCTTGGAGCTCCTTTCTATCTGCCATATGGGATGCTGCTTGATTCATGAATCCTTGAATAAATTCAATATGATCCTTAAAATTTACTCTGTTGAACTTTTTTTTTTTTTTTTTTTAACAGTTCTGGAAGCAGAGACAGGATCTGAAGGAAACTCCTGACAGTTTGGGGGACAATGAGAAACACAGGCTGATACCCATGAACACTTTGAATTCTCCATCTTTCTAGCCATTTTTGAGGGCCAGGACTAAGTTCCTCTCAGTTCTGAACTCCATGCTCTTTGCGTTGGGCTCCTGATCTAGTTGGATCTCTGGTCCAGGGCAGGCTAGTTTGAGCTAGCAGATGGTTCCACCCAGAAGTCCAGTAGCCCTTGGTGCAGTGTGAAGTTCCCCATTTGATCAGAATCCCCATCCACGGTCCCCATTTGTTGGGGTCTGCTAGTTCAGTCCTTTCCCCAGTCCCAGCTCCACATTGGGGATTGCTGGTGTTGTATACAAAGCCTTCTCGTGGCCTGGTTACTGTTGGTTTCTATTAATGTGCACATGAGATAAAGGCTGTTGCTAATGGGAATCTCAGAAGCCAAAGCCACAGAATTAGTGCGCATACAGGGGTCAAGCACTTAAAAGCTTGTAGAGCACTCACCACCTAATTCTAAGACTCCCGTGTTAGCATAACTTGGTCACAAAATGGTTTAGATTGACACTAGGTCACTTGCCAACCTCAAGAAAATTTCCATGAAACATGGTACAACATAAACACCACACAATCCCAAAACCAGGGACATATCCCTCCTAGGTAATTAATTTGGCTTCCAGAGACCCAAGGGAACCTTAAGTTCTGAAGAGTTGAGTGTGCCACCTTCCAAAACATCTGCTTATTTTGTGTCTAAGATACAAATATCTTATGTCTATAGATATATACAAAAATGAAAAAATCTTACTAAAAGTAACCCAAAATTACATTGGCCATTATGGGACTGTTCCAAATAGACAAAATCGCCTAGTTAAAACATGCATCTGAAAGCAGGGGTTCCCAAATCAAACAGAATGGGATCCATATTTTAATTGCTATGCAGAAGCTTCCAAAAGCTTCAAGGTTCCAAATAAGATTCACTGCAAAAGGCTAATGAAAAACTAAAGACACAAGAGGTACGTAAAACAAAAAACAGGAAGACTGACGTGATTTCTGCTCCCCTCTAACCTCCTTTATGTAAGTACTCACATTCTACTGGTGCTGTGTCTAAATTGCCCCTCCACTTGGAGGAGACTCCTGAACAGTTACATTTTAAAATAAGAGCACCAAGGCTGCAGGTAGAGTTCACTCCTTGGTCAAAGACCAAACTAAGGATCATAATTAGAGAGTTTCCTAAGCCCAGGGAGGTTCCTCAAGAGATTAAAAATAGAGCTACCCTATGACCTAGCAATTGCCCTACTAGATGTTTATCCCAAAGGTACGAATGTGGTCATCTGAAGGGGCACATGCACCCCAATCTTTATAGCATCCATGTCCACAATAGCCAAACTGTGGAAAGAGCCCAGATGTCCATCGACAGAAGAGTGGATAAAGAAGATGTAGTGTACACACACACACACACACACACACACACACACACACACACAGGAATATTACTCAGCCATCAAAAAGGATGAAATCTTACCGTTTACATCTATGTGGATGGAACTGGAGGGTATTATGCTGAAGGAATTAAGTCAATCAGAGAAAGACAATTATCATGGTTTCGCTCATATGTGGATATATATGAAATAGCGCAGATAGATCATAGGGGAAGGGAGGGAAAATTGAATGGAAAGAAATCAGAGAGGGAGACAAACCATGAGAAAGTCTTGACTCTGGGAAGAAACTGACAGTTGCTGGAGGGAAGTTGGGTAAGGGATGGGGTAATTGGGTGATGGACATTAAAGAGGGCACATGATGTCATGAGCATTGGGTGTTACATGCAACTGATGCTTTATTAAACTCTACATCTGAAACTAATAATGTACAATAAGTGGGCTAATTGAATTTAAATAAAAAAGAAAGAAAGTTCTATAGTAGGAGTATCTAATAAAATTTAGAGAGAGTTTCTATCTCAACCAGCATAAATGACTCTGGGACCTTTCACTGGAAAACATTCCTTTTTGCTGTGTGATACAGCTGCAGTCAATCAGTTGGGCAGCAATCTCCTTTCCTAGAACAAGGCCTGTAAGAACTGCCTGCCCTTGGGCTACCGAACTCTTCAAAGCCTTTCACCTTCTGTGTGCTTGAAAGAGATAACCACGCCCTGGATATACTCCTTAGTGGATCTAACCCCGGGACTAACCTCCTCGGTGAGCCTTCTCCTTTCATCCCCTAATCTACATCTTTAAATGGTGCCACATTCTGAATCCTGCCATGGGTCCCTGCCCCTGCCTGAGGAAGGTCTACCCCCTGCTCATGAATAGTAACATCCCATTTCATTACTCTGCATTCTGATTTACGGGACACCCTTGACTAATCCTGAACAAACTTTGCTCCTCAATGGGTCAGACCGCAAAAATGAAAAGTGGGATTTCCAGTCTGGCTACGCTGTTGCAACCTCGTCTGAACTTGAGAGGGCGAACCTCGCACAAGCTCTCTCAGCCCCACAAGCCAAGTTCCATGCCCTGACCAGAGCATCCTGGTTATCAGGAGGAAAAACTGTGAATATCTACTCTAACAGCCAGTATGCCTTCGGGGCCATCCATGGTTTGGAGATGTTACGGAAGCAGAGAGATTTTCTAGCATCCACAGTAACTCCAATAAAAAAATGAATAATAAGTAAATGCCCTTCTTGTGGCTCTTCTCTTAGCTCCTGAAACTGCTGTCATCGAAACTGAGGCTCACACAATAAACACCCTGGGTGTTGGGGAAATGGCACGGCTGACTCTCGTGCAAAGGCAGTAGCAACAGTATCTGTGAAGGCTGTGGCCCAAGTGGGTGAAATCCATTCTGAGTCTACAAAAAATGAACCTTCTCTGCCAGATCTTTGCTATCCTGATCTTTGCCGTGCTTGCAATATGGCAACAGTCTGCTCCCGCGTCAGAGAAAGTGCTGTGGGCAAATAATGGTTGTAAATTCAAGGGCACTTGGTTCCTCCCAGCTTCCATCTTTTAGTTTTTTTGTTCCGTGTTGCTTTGTTTTTTTTGTTTGTTTTTGCATTATTTCATCCACCATGGTACAGCTACTGTGACTCAGATGATGAACAGACATTGAGGAGGAGACTTCTGTAAACCGTAAAAAGTTTACCACCAGTGTCTCACCTGTTAGGTCCATAATCCTGGAAAATTCTATTTGTTTCCAGAGGCCTCAGATGTCCACTCCTTGAGCCATGGCCACTGGACTTCTCATATGGTATGTGTTATCAGCATGTCCTTGTTCTCTGAAGGTGTCGAAGCCTTCCCTTGCTTGCTTGTCTACCCTCACAGGATCCAAAAAACTGTTCAAAAAATGTGTTTCCCACTTGGGCTACACTTCCACAGTCTTCAGTGACAGAGGCACCCACTTCACTGGGCAAATCACATAAGCCCTTACAAACTTCCTGGAGTTATCACCCTTGCTCATCAGGCAAGGTTGAGAAAAGTTAATGAGATCCTCAATCTCAAAACCCTGAATTTGCTGAAACGACGGGACTCCTCTGGCCTAAGGTATTCTGTCTGGTCCTTCTGTCTATTTGCAATACCCCCATTTGGAAACATAAACTCACTCCCCGCGAAACAGTCACTGGTATGCCAATGTCTACTGGCATACAACCTTCTGCTGATCCCTTGTTATCTCACAGTAATGTCACCAGCTACTGTAAGTCTGTAATATCTTATGCAGAGTCTGATGCAAAGGACCCTCTTGGTTCGTGTCTGGAGCTTGGTGAGTAGTTATTCTGGAAATGTCACCAAAGGATGACAACCTTTGAACTCCTTTAGAGGGGATCTTACCAAATGCTCCTGACAGATAACATTGCTGGGAAACTAGAAGGCATTGGACCTTGGGTACACATCTCCCAGCTGAAGAAGACTTCTTTCGATGTCTAGTCCTGTGCCAAGACTGGTGGAGTCCAAATCAAATAGGCTAGGAAAATAAGTGTCTAATGTTAAGGAAGACTGTGTCTACCCAAGATTCCAGATGAAGAATTTATATTTTAAATACAAAAGTCTTTCTTCTTCTCTTTCTTTCCTTTAGTCTGGTATGGGCTTGGGGAGATAATGCCATCATATGTATCTACCAGGCCATCGCTAAGGGGGATAACCTTTTAGACTGCTGGGTTTGTTATCAAAACTCTAAAGTGTCCATGATGATAGAGACCCCCTCATCCTTACTGTGACCAATTTTTCTTTCATTCCCAGTGTCACAATAAACTACAATTAGCCCTTTTCAGAAATTAAAGAGTCCAAATTTTACAGCCAGAACATCCATCATCTTTTTACCTTTCTCTAATTATAACTTTACTTGTCCCACTAGACACAAATAACTATGCAAACTGTAGTACATTTGCACCCCCACATTCCTGTGATTATCTAAATCAGATCTGCCTCCAATCTCCAATTGTGAAAAGATCTCACCAGCATCTTTGGAAAGAACATAAAACAACTTTTTATTTCAAGCTAGGAGATTTACTTCCCAAAGGTGCTAAAAAGCTGAACATCGCTGGTTTGAACAGGTAAATGCAACTATTTCTGTGAATGAATCCATTAACAGTGCCACCTTAGCAAAAGTGCTTTGTGCCCTGATAGGATTTATTTTTGTCAATGTTGGTTATCCTTCTCCTTGGGCCTGTCAATACCTAGATGGCTGGTACATAACTGGGAAATGCCTCCTAGGTTATCTAACTGTGCCCTAACTGTCTACAATCAAACTGAGACACTTCACTGATTAAGCCCCCTGAATTTACACTGTCAAGTTAGAAGGGGACACCCAGGTGGCATCCATGGTTCAGGATTTGCGTCCTTTGGCAGATCCATACTTCCTTGGTGAGGACTAAGTAAGAATGAGGCTAAGATCAGGAGCCTTTTCTTAACTTAGATATCACAGAATCTACTGCTAAGGCAACAGCTGCCCAAAAGAGAACCCTATACTCTCTGGCCAAAGTTGTTCATGATGATAGGATAGCCCTTAATTATCTCCTAGCTGAGCAAGGAGGCATTTGTGCTCTGGCCAACACCACCTGCTGCTCTTAGACTGACGCTTCTGCAGGAGATGAAACTCAGCTACATATCACAGAACAAGCCACTTGGCTTAAGAAAGTGGCTCCTTCAACAGGGTCTTTCTTCAACTTTTAAAATTTTGATTGGTTTGGGTTTTGTGGCTATGGCTCCAAAGTGCGCTCCAGAGATTGGGAATTATCCTACTTACGACAAGCCAGCAGTCTCGCTGGTGTGCTATATTCTCCCAAAAGCTATAAATGCATGTTTGCAGCTGTTTAACCACTAAGCAAATTATCTCCCTCAGACTAGAATATCAGAGAATGAATGAAGAAAATAGCCGACTTGAAAGAACATGAGCCCAAAGTCATGACTTGTGAAAACCATGGGGAGGATCAGCAAAAACTGTGAGAACTTCAGAGTTACAGCTGGGAGTGACACTCGTGGCTTAAATTTTGCTCACGTCACATCTCTCAGTGAGGCTGAGAGTCTGACCAAAAGGAGAGGGGGAACGGGGTTGTAAAAAGAAAGACAATAGGTCCCAAATGGAGTCACTTACACCAAGCCCCACCTCACCAAACTAAGACTTAATACTTAACTCAATTACAGTTTTGGGTTTCCCAGAAATGGAATCTTAAACCAGTCAGTCAGGAATCACCAGGTCAGCCGTAGTGAGGAAATTCTGCCTGACAGACCCCTCCCTTCCTTTAAAAGAAGGTGGTCTTAAAATCAGAGAGGGAGACAAACCCTACAAGACTCTTAACTGTAGGAAACAAACTGAGGGTTGCTGGAGGGGAGAGGGTGGGAGTACGGGGTAATGGGGAAGAAAAAAAAAAAAAGAAGGTGGTCTTGCTACAAACAATCCACTTCTTGCCAGGAAAAGTTCACTGTGCCCACTCCCTTCTGCCCATAAGAGTCTTTCGTTTTGTACAGCTCCTTGGAGCTCTTTTTGCTGCTTGATTCATGAATCACTGAATGAAGAGGATTGTTGCTTTTTAAAATTTACTCAGTTGGATTTTACTTTTTTAAACAATAGAAAACATCAATAGGTGATTAAATAAATGATTAAAAATTTGTCCTAGGATTTGAATCAGTCCCGAAAATTGTGAAAACATGCCATTTCTTCTTTTATCTTTTACCAGCTCTGTAGCATGGCTTTGAATATAGCAACCCAGTGCTTTAAGTATCAATAGTTCTTTAGGCTTGACAAATAGAAATCCCAAGAAAATACTTAAGTGTTTCTTAAAGAAAACAAAACAAAACAAAACACCAAAAGAACATGTTGTATCTCTCTTTATTTAGAACAACTTTCTATCCTACCTTGAGCAACTTGTTTCCTCAGCTCCAGAGAAACTGTTTGCTCTAAAATTAGACAAAATGAGTTTGGATTAAGATCTCTCTAAGGCCCCTTCCAAATCTAGCTTTCCATAATCCTAAAATGATGATAAAGCCAAGTTTGGCTAGTAGGGACTTCAGTTGCTAAGGTCCAAATACAATAGTGCCAAAATACAATAATTTTCAATAATGCTTAGTTATTTGCAGAGTGCTCAGTCTGTTCCTTTTTGGCTCCTCACATCATCCAGTCTCTGCTCTAGTATTATTATTTTTTCTTTCTAGAATGACCTAAAGCCAAAGGCTTCCTCTCTGATCTGTGTGCCTTCTCAAGGGGAGGCATACTGTCTGTAGCCACAGCTGTCCCCAATTAACCTTTCTCCTAGCCACCAGTGCATGTGTCCCCATGACTCAGCAACCCAGCCTCTGAAGGAGCCCATCATCATGACAAAAAATTAACAGTTACATTTTTTCATACATTAGTCCTAAATTAGGCAAGTACTACTTCACAATGTATATTTTCAGCTCCGATGGAATGGCCAACTCTTAATAAATCTGGTGGAATTTGTATTGCTAATCTACATAATGCATAGTTATACTTTATAAGCTGTGGATGATATGTAACACAAAATCTACCATACCCCAGACCCTAACATTTATTTCCGATTTTTCAGTCAATGCATGGCTTCCACACGTATGAATACCATATTATCTCCTGCAATGAGATGCCATTCATTTAGGTCAATGATTAGTTACTCAGTGATTGTTGAGATGACTTTCAAATGTGTTGTCCTTAAGAAGTCTCAAGAGAGGCCTCTCCAGGTACTTTGTTGTGGCCAAACCAGCTGCAGAATCCAGTAGTGAGTACTCCTCCATAGATATAGATGGAGACATCCTGTTTTATTCATTCAGCCCTAGGTGATCACTCAGTATATCCACATGCCAATTCCACCACTCAAGTTCAAATCAGATTTTTTTCTCTATAAAGTCCTTCTAGATCTTCACCTCTCCAGCATGAAATATTTTCTCCCTTCCAAATACCTATAGCACCTTTCCTATTCCTCATCTACTATATTTTCAAATTATTTTTTAAAGATTATTTATTGATTTATTTGACAGAGAGAGATAACAGTAGGAGAGGGAACACAAGCAGGGGGAGTGGGAGAGGGAGAAGCAGGCTTCCCATGGAGCAGGGAGCCTGACGGGGAGCTCAATCCCAGGACACTGGGATCATGACCTGAGCCAAAGGCAGACACTTAATGACCGAGCCACCCAGGCGCCCATATATATTTATTTTTATTATTATTTTAAAAAAAATCAATGACACTGTTTTCTTCCTGCTCACATTTTATAGCCTCTACCACTCTATGAATATCTACTCTATACCTATTGACTCAGAATCTAAAGGGCATCTGTAAGTATAAGAACCTCATCCTTCATGTACAGAGCAAGGGACATCTGTGTTAAGGGCAGGAACCATATGCATAAGTCACTGTCATTTCTTATGACAGTAGAAGACGGTGGTTAAGATCCCAGGCACGGGAGTGTAGGACTGCCTGTGTTCACATCCCAGCTCTGCCACTTACAAGTTAGACCTTTGACAAGTCACTTTAATACCATGAACTTAATGTGTAAATGGAGGCCCAATACTACTTGTTTCAGAGGCTTATTGTGAGCTTAAAGGAGTCAACATGTATAAGCACTAGGAGTACCTGGAATTCAGTATCTCAGTTTATGCTATATGTTTCACCTGTCATTGTCCCCTATGGTATCTGTACCCAGGAGTTGTTTTCTAAGTGAATATATAAAACAATAGACACATAATCTTATTGATGTGAAGCGTACTACAGGCATACACTTGTATTACATATTTCTCAGAGCATTTAGAGGAACGAATTGATTTAGATTAATAAATCAGAGACCTCTGTGATCTTTGCAAAGCATCCATACTAGTTTATGCATTATTTCATTTTTTGTGTTTTTATGATTCCTGACTACTTTCTTCTTTCTGTGGTCAACTTCATAGACCATGTAATTGCCATCAGCAGGCACGTATAGGGCATTTCTGAAGACCTCACTGGCCCAGAAATGCCATGGCAGGTGTCGAGAGTCCCCTGCAGAGGAACTTCCACGGCTATTTCCCAGTGCCGTGTGACAAACTGGAATCCAGACAGAAGCCTGGGATGAGTGAGATATGAGTGCACAGGCCAGATATGAGGAAGCAGTGGGCAGGAGATTAGGCTCTGTAGTAGCACAGACAAATTAAGGACTCAGATTATTTTTACTCTCTCTACAACATGTATATATTTTGGGTACGAGACTAAATTTTTTTATATACCAAACCTTATTTAAATATCAGGGAGTAAGAAAATCAAATGTGGTATCTTTAAGCAAAAAGGAGCATTAGTTACGGCAGTAACATGTTTGCAAAATTGTCACAATCGTCTTACCAGTCCAATATGCTTAAATCTTTGCCCTGGGACTTTGCCATTCCTCCCATGAAGAGGTGGTGTTTCATTATCCACCCTCTCAGTTTAGGCTGGCCCTGTGACTTTGGCCAATAGAAAAATATGGCAAAAATAATATTTTGCAACTTCTGAGCCTAAGTCCCAAGAAGCCTTGCAACATCTGCTCTTACCTTCTCTTGCTGTGTCCATAATTCAACGGTGTGTGAAAAAGACTGAGTTAGCCTGCTAGATTCTGGAGACATACAGCTTTCATGAAAGGAGCACCAATCATGGCTCCAAGCCACAGTGCCAGCTGATTGTAGCTGCATGAGCATACCCCGCGAGTTCATTGGAACAACTGCTCAGCAGATCCCAGACCAAATTACTGACCAAAAGAATTGTGAGCTAATAATTGACTATTTTAGACCTCTACATTTTGGACTGGTTTGTTACACAGCAAAGGCTAGCCGATACGCATAGTGCAGCTCACTGAAAGAAAAAGCTGCTCATTAGCTCAGTGAAGGTATTTAGGTGTCTAACAAGCCTTGTGGGCCTTTAAAAAGGGAACTGAAGTGAAAGTGGTGAATTATAAGAGTGCGGGCGCAAGTGTACCCCAGAGAAAAAATATGTAATAGGACAGAGTTTTCACTGAAGAGGCACTGGATTTTTGTGGGGATTAGGTAACTACAATACAGGACTTACAAAAAAACTCTCAAAATGATTCATACTGATCTTTACAGTGTAGAGTCCAGTTTATAATTTTCCAAATACTTTTAACTACAATATCTCTTACAGTTTGGAATAGAATTGAAAAAAATTGTTCAAACTTAATGGGGCCATAAATTCTAACTTGTCATCATGGTTAGAAATGACCAGGGGCTGTCACCTCAACCTTCCATTTTATCAATTTTTAAATACTGAAGAACAAATTAAGACTTCATCTGAGGGAAGTCTACAAGTGTGTGCAATGATGTTGCCGTAACTCAAATAGTTCGTTCACAGACATGGACTAAGGTAAGTTAATGATCCCCACCCCCAGCAAACCCATGTGAACTCAGACGTCCAGATTTCTTTACCACAAACTCTAGAGCACCACTGTAATCTGCATTTTCCCACAGTTGAGGAACCTGGGCTCAGATGCCTGTTTGAGATCATGTAGCCTGGGCAAGGCTCTAACACAATTTACTGATTCTAAACCCAGATATTTCACCCTGGCCGGTGATGTCTGGGAACTGGGACTCCGGTGAGTCAAAGCTCAGCCTTTGGAAAATTATACACTACATGTACACGATTGCCCACTTGTCATGGCCATCATAAACCAAGATTAATGATGAATTTTCAGAGAGGGAAGTGACCTATGTTTCAACATCTTGTAGAAATCCTTGCACCCTAATGTTACAAAAGCAATGGCATTATTCCTTACGCAAAGCACAGAAAAGAAACAAACTTGTCCTTGTTGACCCCTGAAGTACAGAAGTAGGATCAGAAGTTGGAAGTAGTAAGAGATAGATTCCAATGTGCATTTTTAAAAAAATACTTTTTAAAAAACTTAACTGCTATCATAAAATCAGCAGCTCCTGTCCCTGAAGGTGTCCAGAATGGTGCAGATGAGACTTCTGGATCCATTAGGAGGCTGGATAATCTGACATCTGAGATTCCTATAAGGAAGTTTCTAAAAGCTCAGGTCCTTGGTATCAAGTGAGGATTACTGCTTTTATTGAGTCTCTGAAAAATCTTGTCCCAAGAGAAGAAGCCTGCTGCATCTGTTTCCCTGAACAAAGAGGAAGCCTTTATTCCGGAGTCTTAGGACATAAAGAACATTTGCTCTGACTAGTGAGCTTGGAGCCTGAAACTCATCAGCCCTTCATATGGGCACACTGCTTTAGGGACAGTATTTCTGGTGGGTTTGTCAGGACTCTTGAATGTCCTTGGCCAAATGTCGTCTATACTGGGGAGACAGGCTTCAGTAGGAGCAAGCACTTCCTCATGGTTTTGCTTATTTTGGTTCCCTCACATATGCCAAGGCGGGGAGCAGTGAGATGAGGAGGGGGCAGGAAAAGAAGGAACTTACACAGATCTTGAAGCTGTCCCAGGCAGTGGGCCTGGGGCTTTGCAAGAGTTACCTGCTTAAATCCTCTAGACGACCATAGAGACAGCCAGTTTAATGTCCCGATTTTGCAGAAACCTGAAGCTCTGAGAGCTTAACGGTCATAAGTCACATTGCTGAAAGGGGTGAGCTGGCCCCAAGCCCCTGCCTTTCACGCCAGCAACCTGACTGGAAAGGCTTTGGGGAAAGTAGCTCAGTGTCTTTACTGGAGTTCAAAAGAATGATGGATTCGTCTTCTCTAGCCACATCATCTGTGTCATACCCACAAACCCTCACCACTTCAGGAAGTCCCTGAGGAGGGGAAAACAGTGTTCGCATTTAGCAGAAAGCCCACTGGGCTGACCAAATGCCCTTTGCTTCGAGCTCAGCTGTCCACTTGTAAATAAAGGGATTTGGACTATGTGCTTTCTTGGGCCCTATTTCTAGCTCTAAAAAATTTCCATGGAATCAGTCAAAGCAAATATTACCTGACTAATGTGTGTTAAGGAATTTCTTTCAATGGCAGAGAATCCCTACCTCTGTGAGTTTTATTTTTAAACTCTTTTTTCTTTTTTCCCCATGCGCCTTCTCGGTATGAGTAGAAGGTGTTAGAGCAGGGACCTTTATTTATTCCCAGGGTGTTTATGGCATAAGCAGGAACTGCAACAAGAGGTTCCCCACACACAGGAACGTCACAGACACCTCTGCCAGGAGTGCAAGCAGAGCCCCTCTAGGCCTTTGCTGAGAAGACAGCGGCCCGCCAGGAGGGGCTGGAGATGACAGGGAATGTGATGGGAGACAGCCAGAAAGAGCACGACGATTTTAGCATGAACCCCAGCTCAGAGTATGATGGCGGGCAGGCCATGGTTCTTCCAGGCCTCTAGTTTCTCCACTCTGAAAGGATGCACTTGGGCAGATGGGGGGCTAAGGAACCTAGTAAGATGGCCTGTGCATGATCATATGTTTTTTTCCATTGGTTATAGACTTCAGTCCTGCAGGGTTGAATTTGAAAATGTGCCTCTTAGACCCTCTTCCAGCCTCCTAGATCACCTTGACTAGTCTAGTCCACCCTGTAGATAAGATATACACCTATGAATTTGCTACCTTGTATGCTATCTGATTAAAAATTCCAAACCCAGGAACAGAATAAGATTTTGCTCTTTACAGAGAAAAAAAAAAAAGGCATTACTGAGAACCAACTGGAAAGCACCTCTAATTAGACAAAAATGGCTCACAAACAAATCAAGAATAGGGCTCACAAACAATCAAGTAATTAATAGATTTAACTCAGTCTCAAGGAGACCAGAGAAAGATGCTAAATTCAGCCTTTCCCACTGAGGCTCAGCCCAAGTCACTTGTCTTCCAGCCTGAGAGTGTTTGGTGAGCATGGTCAGCTCCCAGGCATAGCTGGACAAGGGCTGTAGGTCTCTAGCATTTGGAAAGCATTTTTGTTAAACCTGTTGACTGGATTCTAGTCCATTCTCCTGCTGTATTCAGGAATCCCTTCCAGAGCATCCAGGACAAATGGTTGTCTCCTCTTTGTTTTAACTTTTCCTATCACTGGAAATGAACTGATGTAATGTGGCAGTTGGTCCCATCCCTTTCTAGCAATTAGAAAGTTATACCATCATAGAGTCTCTATGGAGAGAGTCCATAGAGAGTCTCTATGGACTGAGTAAAAGGTATCTCTCTATCATTCACTTACGTTAAACTTTCTGATGAAGGACCCATTTCCCTTAAACCTTATCAGGATTGTTGACTGTGAGCAACAGAAATAGATTCTGG
This sequence comes from Lontra canadensis, assembly GCF_010015895.1. Taxonomy (NCBI): domain Eukaryota; kingdom Metazoa; phylum Chordata; class Mammalia; order Carnivora; family Mustelidae; genus Lontra; species Lontra canadensis. The sequence goes on along the minus strand of NW_022631050.1, from coordinate 9,536,030 downwards.
TTATCTTACGTGAAAAGGTACTGGTGTCAAAGTGGTATGAGGGATTACAAAATAAGTGGGAGATTGAAAGTGTGAGCTTGCACAACAGGCGTGACCTGCAGCCAAGATCAAATGTCAGGAAGAGTCTGGGCCATGCGTGGCTGCTCTAACTGGTCCAACCTGCAAATATTGTCTTCACCTGTGAAAGAGTCAAAGTCCTGGGAGTAAGTATGTGATTGACAAAACCCAAGTCACATGTTTTAGACTCAGCTCTTCTTCTAACGGGGTGACCATAAGACTTTGTCACCGAACTCTCAGAGTAACTATAGATGGCTTACTTTGGTGTTCCCTAATTGTGCCCTGTGCCCACGGCCTGTCTCCAGGAGGGACACAGAGTTCTCTTCCAGAAGACTCTTTTGGAAAGGTGAAAAAATTAATTCTGCCATCAAATCCAGTTGTACCTTCCAGCTTGTTAATACCATGTATAACTGTACACTTCTATTACCTGCAATAAAACACACCAGTATCATTTAATGAACTTTTTAATTGGCTCTTTAAAATAGTAGTGCAATCAGGCTCCTCGTTTGATTCATGCACAAAAATCTGCAGCCAGGCTGAAAGGCAAAATGTGAATCACAGTTTAAATAGATGCTTTTCGACTGCTCCGTAAGACAAACAGATGTATTAATTAGCACACACTTTAGGGCTTGTTTTATACTTAAATGGAGGAAGGAGAACAGAATATCGTTTCACTGGGGGCAATGAGAAAAATTTGAACTCTGACCCCAGACACAAAATGGCAACTTGTTTTCAGAAAAGCCTATTTCTGAGAACAATGAATCAGGGGCTTAAAGTAGCCCTCCAAAGGCTTGAACAGCCAAAGGAAATGATCTCTGGATTTAGGTAACAAGGAGGCTCTTGTCTAAGAGGCATATAAGAAGTAGACCACCCCCTTAGCAATGTGGAGAAAAGCCTTTTTAACATAGACATAGATGAAGAAATCCAGTAGTCATAGAGCTAAGACATTTTTAAAAGCCTTTAGTAACACAATTGTGCTCTTATACACCCAGAACTTAAGTATAAGGAGATTTAGACTGAGGGTATAGTGACATTCTGAGTGCGTGTGGTATTATGCTAAGTGTTATTGAGATGGTAAAAGCAATAGGGTCCCTACATGGCAGGAGATGTGATGGGATTCTTGGACACAGACGTGAATTTAAGATAACGTGTTTTCATCTTCTGGCAAATTCGTTTGTGCTTTTTTAACTGAAAGAGAACACCTCTCCTTAGAATGAGGATCATGTGAATCTTTCTTCCCTTGAGATTTTTGTCATCCATCCCCACCCACTGTGGGTCATTACTTGTGGGTAGGTCTTCTCTCACTGGACCTCAGACATGAGACAAAGGACTCTGTCTCACCCCTTTCTTTCTTCTACCCCATCCCCAGTTTTTGCCTAGTCCATAGAGAGTTCTCAGTCTGTGTTTGCTGAATGAGTGAATCTTGAACAGAATAAGAAAGACATAGGACTCCTTGTGTTCCAGGAAGGATTTTCCCAGATCACTTTAGACAAGGCTATGTGAACTTGGCGTGTAAATTCATCACTCTGGGCCTTTCCTATAAAATGAAGGGGTAAGGTGCTGGCTAGATTGAGGATGTAAATAAGTTTCAATTTACATGTCTGCTCACATTGATAGTGGCTGAATCAAGCTCCAGTTTGAGAAGGATTTGGAGGCCATCCCTGAGCTCAGCCAGGTAAAGGACTGTGAATGATTAGCCATGTTTGTCATGGGCATTGGAGTAGCCAGTAGCTGCCTGTGTCATACCTCAGGCAGCAGACAGAAGACATGTGCATCTGGACCTTTGCCTGTTACTCAGACTGAGGGTGACAGTGAGAAAATAAGACAGAGATGGAACAAGGAAATGGCCAACTCTCCCGGGCTCTTAGATCAGATGCTCCTTTTGGCCATATTGCACATTTCTGGGGTGAGCAGTCAGGATACTACCTGATGAAAAAGAAACAGAACATTTTGAAGCTTCTGTGTTTCTGATAACCCACATGCTCTGCTCACCTATAGGATATTGTATCTACATGGGAATGAGGAAGTACGTGATTTTTCTAAGAGAACAAACACTAACAAAATACAAAAGGTATGGGAAAGTCATTGCCTGCCCCTCCATGTAGATATCTTCTTACCCTCCAGACAGTTCCCTGGATATTTGCATATTCCTTGCATATTTATCCAGTATGCAAGTGAAACTGAACAGGGCAGTTTGTGGTATACCCTGGATTTCCAAATGCAGGTCGATGTGCTGACTAATTACCACCTAAGATGTGTGTTTTATTTATAGCTGCCAGGGTCCTACCATAGAACAGATGAATCAAAATCTCGAGGATAGAGCTCAGGAGAAATATTCATGCTCAAAAAATTTCCGTGATGATTTTAATATGAAGCCAGGATTGGAAAGCACTGTTATTGATGGCTGAATCATAGGCCCAAAGTTTCTGAAAAGAGTGAACCAACACGATAAAATGTCAGAGACAAATGTAAATTCCTCAAGTTTACAATAACAAGAGCTGGAAAAACCTACCCTGACAACGGCATGTGTAATAAATCTGTAGTATTTAGTTGTCTGTAAGCTTGGGATGAACTACCTCTGAGACACAGCTTCCCGAAATAGCTATGATGGTATCAGGCTGAATGCATTGAATGTAATATCTAGATGAGGGGAGGAGATTGCTTTTTCCTATTCTGTACTCTCCGAAGACACCTGGATTATGTTCTTGATTTACGAGGAGTAATTGTTATTTTTAGGAGTAATATCTAGTAGCAGTAATAATTTTTTATGTAGCACTTTATCATTTATAAGCTTGTTGTGTTCAATATTTTATTTGCCCTGAATAAAAACTTCACTTCCCTGCATTGATGGAATATTGGCCCGTTGGTGGATGAACAATTCCAAGCTAGGTCTTTTATCTCTCAAGTCTAGGTCCTGCTTGAAAATATGGAAAGTGTTTGGACCAGGAGAGTAGGATAGCTGAAAACCATGTCATTAGAAAAAATGAAGTCTCTTATCCCAGTGAAGACTTCATGAGGCCTTGCCTGTTGTCTCCAAAGGTTTGGTGCTTTTCCATGGGAAAAGAGAAGACAGATTTGTCAGGGGAGGTCTCAGAGGGCAGACCTGATCGATGTAGGAGTTACAGGGATACAAACCTTGGCCCACAAGTTGGCCCAAGATATTTCTTATAGTCAAAGCCCCCTAAGACAGAACAGGCTGTCTTCAGGCAGAGCTGGAAAACTATTTACCAGGAATGCACAGGCAAAAGGTTGGGGGTGGTTAGTGATCTCAGAGGTCCTAGAAGGGCCCTTGACTAGTGAAACCCAAGCCTACCGATCTTTTGATGAGCAGGATTGCTAGAATAGCAGATCCGAAGGCAAGGGTCCATTCAGATCTGGAATGCTTCCATTCTGTGCCCATATGGCCAAGAGACTTGCTCTTTCACCTTGTGACCTGGGCTGGAGAACTTCCTGCCTTAGGCTGAGCTAGAACCCTGGGAACAGCCTAGTAGCCATTATGCTTTTGGCAATTACAGCCTCCCTGCTTTAATATTTGTTCAGTGAGCCCTAATTCAGTCATAGAATCACAGATTCCTAGAGCTAGAGGGCACTTAGAGGTCATTTGGTCCAACGTGGCCACAGCACAGGTGAGGGAACAGTGAAATATGGGACGACATTCACAAACATCACTAAATGTTAAGATTGGGAGACGCTCTTGGGGGCTATCTGGCCATGTCCCTTTATTTTCCCAAAGACCTGAGAAGGGCAGTGACTGCCTTCAATAACAGTGAGTGAGATCATGGCCGTGGTGGTGATCACAATGGTGGCTGAGATCGCAGCCCAGTCCCTTCTCTCTCCACATGGTGGTCTTCTTGGCTGTCCATTTCACCTCCTGTTTCCCAGCAAGGATACGTTCTCTCTGTCCGCCCATCTAGGACAGCACTCGGTGCCATGGAACAGAGCTGAGCTTACAGGGGGCCAGCCCTGTCAGGCAAAGAGCCACCTCCACTCCAAGCTGGGCCAGCACTGCCATGGCATGATGCTGAGTTCCCCAAGCACACAGCGAGATGCAGGTGTTTTGTAAGCTGGATCTCACACCACTGAGGTTTGCAGATAAACAGACTTAACATTTTTGGGGGGTGATTCTACATACCTATTCTGATCCTTCCTTGGGTTAGTTTTATGTGTGTCTTTGTGTGTTGGAGACTAGAGTGAAGATTATGGGTAGAACATAGAATTTACTCTTTACTCTTGAGAATTTTTTAATGGGGTGAGGAAAGAAATAGCATTTGGTAATGTTCTTCTCCCTTCCTTTCTCCCTCCCTTCTTTCCTCTTGAATTTTCCAAGTCAGGGCAGCAAGTGTTCATCGATTGCACAACGAGTGTCCTCACTCTAAGAGCTGGTATATATCCTTTAATTTAAGGATGCTCTATTATGCCTTTTAGCTTCTTTGCCCATCAAAGAACACAACTCCAGAGAACTGGGCGATCAGACACTTTTCTTTGTGAAAGTCTATACCCAAAGCCAGTGCAAAATCCCTCTTAAGTCTGACTAACACACTCATTTGTTCTGAAGTTATTATCTCTGCAAGGTCTAACATTTGCAGTAATAAGTACCAAGAGGTTACCAAATGCCTGCCCTGTCTGTTTCAAAATTCCTCTTCGCAATTGCTCACTGCTCTTTAAGAAATTTTCCTTTCTTCACTGGAATTTTCCATAGAGTACTATACATGAAAGGTGAATTTTTCTGATGAGGGAATATGAATATACCATTTACAGATGGCTTTGTACTAATCATGACTGTGCCTGCCATTTTTAGCAGGAAAACACAGTTCCCAGACCAGAAGATCCACCCCTCCCACAACTCATTGCCCTAGGACAGGACTCTCTAGGGTAGGAAACAGTTTCCCCAAATGTACTCAAGAAAGAAGAGTTTGGAAACCTGTGATGTCACCTCCAGAGAGAATGGAATGGATGTGAAGGTAGCAGGGTTCTCTTTGGGCTGGAAGACACGGCCTCATCTCTTGTTTCTGTTCCTTACAACCTAGACTGGCAGCTCTTCCATTTACAAACTGTGTGACCTCGGGCAAGTGACTTAATCTCTCTTTACCTTACATGGGGCTAAGACTGCTGTATCCCTCATGAGCTTGTCGTGAGGAATAAACCGGTTGCCAAGTCTAAATCACAGTGAGAGGGCTTCTCTGGTAACAGAGGAGCCAGAGTCAGGCCTGGAGGCTGGAGGGAGTCGTGTGTGTGGGCCCCAGGACAGTGAAAGGACAGGGCATTTGATGTGGGCAGGGCTGTGGCAAAGAGCAGTGGGGCAGCAGGAGGCCTGGGCTGCCCAGACTTGCTCCCTGGGGACCTTGGGAACATCAGACTAATGAAGCTGGGATTCCCTCTTCTTCAATGAAGAGATGGAATTCACAGCTGGGAGTCGGGAGTGGGGCCATGCATGGTTTTAGAAATTAAACCATAGGGGCGCCTGGGTGGCTCATTGGGTTAAGCCTCTGCGTTCAGCTCAGGTCATGATCTCAGGGTCCTGGGATCGAGCCCCATATCAGGCTCTCTGCTCAGCGGAGAACCTGCTTCCCCCTCTCTCTCTGCCTCTCTGCCTACTTGTGGTCTCTGTCTGTCAAATAAATAAATAAAATCTTAAAAAAAAAAAAAGAAATTAAACCATAGAACAAATGACCATAACTGAAAAGAGCATGTGCCTGGAAGGTAGAAGATCTCAAACCTCTCTCAGCACATAGGAACTTTCTCCTTGACTGTGGGTGGGTAACTTCCTCTTTCTGAGGCTCAGTTTCCCCATTGCTCCTCTGGCTCCGATACTCAGTGATTTCTGAGTTTTGAGCATTCTCTTTGGTGTTTAACAAGGACCAAAAACAATATGCTGAATTATAATTTAAAAACAAAAAGAAGACAGAAAGGAAACCTTAAAGATTTAATAGAACCAGTGAACTGCGCACCATTTCTAGCAACCCCTGGCAAATATTCCATAACAGCAGCAGCTTGCTCACCCCTTATGGAATGTTTGTAGAAAAGGCAGTACAGATTGTAAGCAGGAAGACACCCGAGATGTTGGATATCTTTGAATGTCTGATAAGAAAAGGGAAAATGGGAGAAAGCATTGGGTGTTAATTCTATTCATTCCATAAACATATGTCAAGTGCATGCTGTGAGCCCATGCATCAGGCCCACGTGAATCCCACTTGGTTTAGGTCCTCAAGAAGTCACAGTCTAGTAGAGGAGACAGACATGTAATAGAAAATCCAATTTACAGACTGAGTGAAAGAAGAGCAGGAGAAAGGGGGGACTCGTCCCAGTGAGGGTTAGGAAAGGCTTCATACAGGGTGATGCTGAACTAGCCCTTAAATAATGAGTAAGGTCTTACAGACTGAGAATGCAGAAAAAGGGACATTCCAGTCTGAGCCACTTACATGAACAGAGGATTGCAAGTGGGAAAGTCTGGGTATTTTAGGGTGCAGAAGTAGGCTGCTTTTCAGAAACATAGAAGCATGGGAGGTCTCAGAGAAGTGACTAGAAAAATAGGATGTTTGTTTTGTTTTTTAGTTGCTTTAGTTGTAACTGACTTCCTTTATGGTTTTTACTAGAGAATTTTACCCAATATTCATTTGAGGAGCAAAGAACCACTAATCAGATGCTTGGGAAGATTATGTCGATATTTAGTAATCCAGCCAAGGTGTAATTTGCATGTCTGCAGTACAGAAACATATGGAAATGACTGACAGTCTCAAGAAATGGATCTTGGGGGGGCGCCTGGGTGGCTCAGTAGATAAAGCGTCTGCCTTCGGCTCAGGTCGTCATCCCAGGGTCCTAAGGATCAAGTCCCTCATTGGGCTCCCTGCTCAGTGAAGAGTCTGCTTCTCTCTCTCCCTCTGCTGCTCTCCCTGCTTGTGTGCTCTCTCTCTCTTTCTCTCTGTCAAACAAATAAATAAAAAATCTTTAAAAGAAGAAATGGATCTTGGTTTTCATTCTTTGGCTTATTAATAGTAGGAAATCTGTGGTGCTCAGAGTGACAGATGGGGGACTCAGTGATTGTGGTTAGGGGACTTGGAGAATTTACAACTCCAGGTCTCTGTAGATGAATGACCTGGAGTGAATTATGAGTGATTTTCAAAAATAAGAATTCTGTGCCTGCGTTTCCCAAGCTGACGTGGCTTGGTCACAGATGAACTCTGTGACTTTAGGCTCAATCGACTGACCTTTTGTTCCTTTAGCTTCTTCCTCAGAAAACTGTGGCAATGCTACAGTGCCCTGAGTCACTGTGGGAGGCCCAGGCTGGGGGTGTAAAGAGCCCCAGAGCATGTATCAGGAGATGGGGCTTTGATAGGGGGTGCCTCAGGTTACCTGGGTTGACCTTGAGCTCCCATAGCCTTGCGTGTAAGCCTACGCCCCTCATTCTAAGAGCAGTGACACCACTATCCATGGCATAGGCTTCCATGAGAATTAAATGAAATCATGAATATGAAATAAAAACTATAACAAGACAATAAAATGTGATTAGATATAACTACTTTAAAATTAGCTAATTTATATATATGTGATTATTAAAAATTAGTTAATAAACATGCATTTGGAGTATATTCAATCAAATCACACATCTACTAGCCAAATCACATGTATTTAGTATAAAATTCACCTACAGTTCAACACTCATAAAAATTTAAGATGGAAGATGGGAAGGAATGTTAAGACTTTGCTTGAAGAATTGTTTGGGATAAAAAATGCAAGATGCGAAGGCACCTCTTCGGGTCTAGTTTATGATCTGGGCTAGCAGATGCCTCAGAAATTGTCCCCTCTACATGGAGGCTGAGCATCATTGGAGCAGGGCAGGCCAGTCCTCTGAACAGATGCATCTCCCTTGGGGCAGCTCTCAAGTTTGAAAAGTTTCCTTCTGCTCTTTGATCCTTGGACTTTTGAAATCTTAGAAATTCAGAAAAGGATATGCTTCTGGTGTTCATCTAAGCCCACCCACAGAGGGTGGAGATATCTTCTATAACTCAGCTTCTTGGGCTGTGGGTTCCCTGGCTTTGACCAGCATATTTTCTCTGATGGGTTGCTCAGTTCTCTAAGAGAAAGCCATGCCACTATGAAGCAGGGCCTAATTGTTAGAAAAGATGTCCCTCTTCCTTGGCTGTGGTCCTGGTAATCTGAAACCATTACTGACTTGATGGCTGAACTGATATTCAGAATCTCAACTTCACAGAGCAAGTCCTACCTGCCTGTGATTGGATCATCCTTCAGAGACATGGAAACCTAGAACTGTCTCTCCCCCCGCCCCCCGCCTCCAGTGAATCATTTCTAGTTCCTTGAGGCATACGTCTTTTCACCCCTTTTCCCAAATTCTTGCTCATTTTAGGTCCTGGCGCTTAACCTCTGATTCAGCGGCCTCTCCCCTAACATCTTCCTACTTGAGTCCTTCCATTCATGGAAGCCTGGGCCCTTTCTCCAAGACGCATTTCCTGACATCTCTCAGAAACAATCACTCCTTGGTCTAGACTCCAATCATGCTCTACTGTCTACCATCTGCATTTCTGCCTTACCTATGTAAAGGTAAGGCAGACTATACGGTAAAAGAAAAGGTGACATTTTCTTCTCATCGACCTAAACTTGGGGGAGTGTTGAAGCTATCATTCATCTTCAACTTGAAGAGAATGTAACATCCTCTTTGTATGAGCCTTGGCTAATCATGCTACTTCATATTTATATCCATGGTGGGGATAACGGAAAAGGAGCATCATTCTTTGACTTAGTACTATGGGAAAATTCGGTGGGATGGCTGACATTATATAAGATGTCATATGCTGTCATGAGCACAAATCAAAAGATTCAGGTGCCAGCAGATGGACAATGTCGTGTCTGTAATTTCACTGTCCTGTGCCAGATTTTATTTCAAACTGAACATGTGAATAATAATATCCTCAAGATAGGGCTGTTTTGAAGCTCAAATGAGGTCCTATGTGACAGTTCCTGGCTTATAGGAGTTGCTCCATAAATGTTAGATGAAGCCAAGTAAAATAGAATTACAATTCCATCTGACCCCTTAAATGAGAGAAGTTGACATGGATGTGCAGGATTATGCTTAATTGAGGGAAAATAAGTTCTCTGACAGAAGAAGAGTAAACAACTATTATACAAGAAAGGGGGGATGACTGCTTATGCTCAAAATAAATATCAGAGTACCATGCAAATATCAGGAGGTATTATGTGAAGAATGCAAAAATTGGAAATTAGCATAAGTTAAATATTATTCAGTAATACATTATCATCAAAATTCTTTAGGCCTTGTTCATAGTTTTTTGTCTCAACACTATCATTGTAACCTTAAGCAACACCATGCCCATCAGAACCTCAACTTCCCGGTTGGCAAAGTCTAGATCTTTGGAAGAAGTGATCTCTAAGACCTCATAGAGCTCTAAGATTCCCAGACTCTAGAATTCTTAACTTATATAAAAAGTCTTAGATTAAAAAAAAATACCAAAACTCCCAGCACTTATGTACAATGAGCATTGGGAAATGCTACAGAAAGACTATCTCAATACCAGCCATCGGGCATCAGAAAGGAAATTACTGTAAGGCTGGGTGTATGGGGGTGTGTGTGATTAGCTTTCTTTCCATTCCCATTGAAGATAGAGCCAAAGCAAACTCACTCAAATTGCATAAGGGTAGTCTTTCCAACTATCCGCGATGTGTAACCCAGAAACAGTTACCAAAGAGAGCTTGGGAAATCAGATCTTTAAGATAGCAGAGCAAAGGGTTTCATCAAGTAGCTTTGTGAAGGCCTTCCCAGCCTCTGCGTGCTCAGGCACATCTCTGTTCTAGGTTAGCTGTTGGGCATCTCCTAGCTCTGTGTCCTGGCCTGGTTCTAGTTCCCTCAGTTTCACTCAGAGTTAGTAGGGAGTGTGACTCAGAGCCAAATGGGTGAGCTAGATTCCTAGTTGCTCAATGTTTTATTATTAGCAGTTAGATTACACTGTGTACAGTGCTAATGTGCTTTACAATGAGTTTTATTAACTGTTCTTTGCAATTATTTTGAAGCACTTTTGCTGTCTCCCATTTTTTAATATGGAAATGCTGATACCCAGAGAGATGAGGGCAAAGTTGGAAATGACACTGGAACATACAACATCCAAGGCCTGAGCCCTTAACCTGGACTTCTTAAAACCATGTTACCCATTTGACAAAGATGAGAAATGAAGCATGAAAGTGTGAGGAGCAGGAAAATGGATAATTTATGCACCAGAGAACCTAGAAATGTACATTTAGAGATAGAAGGAGAATATAGAAAATCCAGCCCAATGCTGTAAACATTTGGTGTTATTAGAATCACTGTAAGAGGGGTAAACATGGTCTTTGGCCTGTGCCAAAATTTGTGGCCTGGGTACTTGGGGTCAAAGAGCTGTGGGAGTATGCCTAATATGTCTTTCCTTAAAAAACCTGGAGTGACTCAAGGGAAATGATATGATGCAGGAGTGGTATTCACAGAGCTCGGCTCTAGTCCTGACAGTGCCATGAACTTGCTGTGGGAATCTGGGCACCTCTCCTCTTGGCTCTGGGCCTCAGTTTCCTTCCCTGTTCTGAGACAGGTCTGCAGATGTTGAGGGGTAGGAGCTGTGTTGACATGGTCGATGAACAGCCTCTTTCTGCTCCTGTAGTTGTGAATGACATCACTGTGGGCATGTGGGTGCTTCTGGGGCCAGGTGCTATTGGGAGGAGTGTCTCACATTCTTTGGATGATTGTGGATCTCAGAAGCATTTTTCCAGGGTTATCAGAGCACAGCTGGCACAACCATGGCACAGCAGTACCATAGACAGTGAGCATTCAGTAGATGCCTGCCACAAGAATGCATTAGGCTCAGCTATAGGCAAAAACCAAACCAAACCAAACCAAACCAAACCAAACCAAACAAACAAAAAACCAACCCTGAAAACCAGTGGTTTGGACAAGATAGAATTTTATTTCTCTACCACTGCAGAATAATGGCCTCTACAAAGAGTCCCATGCCTTAATCTCCAGAACTTGTGAATATGTTCAGTAAATTCATTTCCCATCCAGACGCCTGGTTAACAATGGAAAGTGACTGGTACAATTAAGCAGGTTATATGGCAAAGAGGAGTCAAGGAGGCAGGTGAAATCAAGGTTGCTAATAAACTGACCTTAAAATATGGAGATAAGTCTGGATTATCTACGTGGGCCCAGTGTACTCTCAAGAGTCCCTAACAGTGGAAGAGGAGATCAGAAGAAGAAACCAGAGTGAGGGTAGCATAAGGAGAATTGACCTCATGTTACTGGCTTTGAAGATAGAATAAGGGGACCATGATCCAATGATGTAGGTAGATTCTAGAAGCTAGAAAAGGTAAGGAAACAGATTTTTCCCTATAGTCCTCCAGAAAGGAACGTACCCTGTGACACCTTGATCTTAGCCCAGTGAGATCCCTATCAGACTTCTGACTTATTGAACTATAAGATTAAAAAATTATGTTGTTTTAAGCCACTGAAGTTATGATAATTTGTCAGAGCAGCAATAAGAACTTAATAAAATCACCTAATACACATGTAAGGTAGGCAGCCTGAGATAGGGAGTTACAGTCCTGGGATCAGGGATGTAAGCTCCTTCTCTTTTGTTGCTCTACTGTGTGACTTCCATTCTCAAGGCCATGTTCAGGACAAATATGGTTGCTGGAGCTTCAGCCATTGCATCTGAAGTCTGAGTAGAAAAAAGGATTAAGAGTGAAGTAATCTGTCTAAGAAGACTCTTTGGAAGTCACACATACTTCTGCAGACTTCCCAATGACAAGGACTGGGGCATATGAACACACCAAGCTGTAGGAGAGGTTGAGAAATTCAGCTAACTAGTTTTGTGCTCAGTTAAAAACCAGAGTAATTACTGAAAAGAAGAGGCTGGATGTTGAGAGGCAACCAGCAGACTCTGCCACTATCATGATGGTCTTTCTCTCTGTTTAAGACAGACGTTTAAGGGTCTGAGTTCTACGCTCAAAACCTGCTCTTGATACATAGTGAAGGAGCTTGTACACTCTCAGGGGGCGTTTACTTGTCTTCCCACACTTTCTTCTTGGCCTAATATGTTCTCAGCACTCCTCTTCATTTAGCTGATTTTTATGGCTCTCTGTCCCGGTTGCCACAGTCTTCGTGCAGGCAGAGGCTCATTACTTCTTGTCTGGATTCTTTCTGAGACCTTTGGCACTCTTTTGAAGTAGACAGAGTAGTTGCGATTATCTTGTTTCCTCCAGATGAGGAAAGTGAACCATAGGGAGGTGGAGGAACTTGCCCAAGGTCATAGCTGGTGAATGGCAGGGAAGGCGTGTGGAGAGGTGCTGGGCTGGGTGTTGGCTGCTTAATTGTATCAGTCACTTTCCATTGTTAACCGGGCGTCTGGATGGGAAATGAATTTACTGATCATATTCTGGGGTAAGTTTTCTAATTTATCAAAAATGGTGGCAACTTACAATCTGTAATACAGGGTGCTGAGCACAGAGGGTAGGAGTGAGAGAAGAAGAGACAGAAAACAAGGGTAGGGGTTGGCCGTAAGGTGGACTTCTTCATTCTGAGCGTCTGTGTTGATATGTCGGTATGTCCCACACGGAATTTCTCCATAACTTTACTTCTCTACCCCCACCTCTGTCATCAAAGTCTCTACTTCAATGTTTCCAGGGTAGAAACACTGAGATTGTTTTTTACTTCTTTCTCTCTCTCCAACTCCCTCACCCTATCCCATCATCTAGTGACTGGCAAACCCTAAGGATTATAAGTCAGCAAGGCCTCTTTTCTCAATTTCCTTCTTGCCATTTCCACTGTCATTGTTCTTCTTTTTTGTATTTTGGCAGCTTCCCACGGGTTTACCTTCCCCCTGTCTGTCCCTCCCTTCTTCTTTCCTGAAATGCTGTCAAACAAACCTTCTAAAACATTCCACCACTCAGAAAATTTCAATGGCTCTCCCATTCCTACAGAATGCAGTACCAACCCTGCCCTTTCCAGCTTTGCTGCCTTCATCCACACTATGCCTTTAAATGGAGTCCCCTTCTCCTACCACTGTTAAATATCTAAATCTTACACAATCTTCAAAACTGGCACAGATGTCATTTGATCTATAAAATATTCTTTGATACCCTTCCCCATGTATCCTAGATGGGAGAAATTCTTCTACACATGTATGATTCTCTGGAATTTCATTCTTCTCTTTGTAATTATATTTACTCGCATAATTATTTGACTAAGCTCTACTTTCTCCAAACCTTAAGTTACATGAAGACATGGTCTATGTCCTTTTTGGATCACCGTTTTATGACCAGGGCACAGTGTCTGACATATTGTAGGTACTCCAGAAATATTTCTTGAATGTATGAATGTATCAGTTGGTTAGTTCCTATGGTTTCCTGGTCATATCAGTATCACTTGAATGTTTATCCAAATATCTATATCGACATAGATATAGAACTATCTATATTTATTACCTATCTATGTAGCTATCTATTAGTCCAGAGGCACTGAAGCTCTTCACACCTACTCACCTACCAACTAACCAATCAGCCAACATAGAAATAAAATCATTCTGAATAAGAACCTCAAGTGAAAAATGGGTTCAACATATTCTGAAAATCTCTTTAAATGATTCCAAAAAGAATGCTTTCTTACTCCCACCTCTTCTGCTACTGCCCCTGTGAGGGCTACAATAGTCACTTTCTACCTTGTGTTAAAGTTATTTGTGTGTGTGCCTTTTTCTGCCCACCAAGACTCAACTCTTACAGTACTGGATCATGTCTAACTCACTTCCATGTCTCTACCCTGCAGCCCCTTGGAAGTCTCCTGAACTCAGGAAGGGAACAATAAGGGAGCTAAACGCTTCAGAGGAATTCATGTTGTAAATTTAGGAAACATCGTATTCTTTTTTTGCCCAGAGCAAAGGAATATTTAGAAAGCCCAACCTCTTGCCTCTGCCCAAGAGAGTCCTCTTGATAATGAGAATGTTTGGTTATATATATAAAAAAAAAAGTTTCAAAGCAAAGGCCAAACATTTCACAAGGCAAGCAGATGGGCCCTGCAGGTAGTGTTCATTGCCTAACTGGGATGCTTTCAACTGCCCGTGCTAAAATTGGTGCTAGGGGCTAATGTCTGCTAGTCTTACCTCATTAGAAAGTCTTTCTCTTTCTAAGATGTGTTCCAGGAAAAGAAGAGAAATGAAGGAGATTAAAAAAAAAAAAAAAAGGCAGCTGCTCGATTGCCACTGGAGGGAAACAGGGTCTAGAGATGAAGGATGAAGTTCAAGAGCGAACTGGTCTGTCTCACCTTTCATCTCTTTTTATTATTACTGCACACTCCCATGCCAACCTTCATTTCCCATTAGCATCCTTCCAAAGAAAGAAGCCTGCCTTTCTCTTGCCTCCCCTAAGCTTCCAAAGGCATTTCTGATCTCTTTAGTTAGAACAAGCTGAGCAGGGTCACGACCTCTCTCTTGCCTGCCACTCTGAGGAGGAACAGAAAACAGAAAAGGTGACGGGCAGGTGACCTACCTTCCAGTGGGAGTTGGGAGTGCCTTGCCCAAATTAGCATCCCAGAGAGAGTTCGAGGCTCTCCTTTCTGTTTCTGGCAGAAGAGTCTGGCTCACAGTGGCAGTCTGAAGCGGATGCTGTGGGGGTGCAGGAAAGAGAGGTAGAAATAGTATGGTAGTTAATTTACCATTCGGCACACAGAGAGAGGGCAGAAGGAGGTGGCAAAAATATAATAAGTGACAACAAATAGTGGATAATCCCCAATCCACGTACATCAACATCTACTGAAGCCATGGCACAGAGCTGACTTAGGATGGAAAGAAACTGGCTTGGGAAGAAACATTTGTCACTAATTTTCCACAAAGTGGACAAGTGAGAATTCCCCCCATTTCCTTGGGGAAAATATACTTGTATAATTGTAATACTCTTCTTTATGCTTTTTATTGTTGAAAGAACACTTAACTGAAGGTTGTCTGGCTATTGATGCATTGATACTAAACACAATTGTGGAGGGAGTACCCCTGGACTAAAAGGCAGTTTAAAGCACACCAAAAGGAATTGTGATTGACTGTTCTAGGAACACTGATCACACCATGAATTACTGGGCAGCACAGTCCTTTCTCTTTTGAGTTATTGACAGGTGGAGGAGATGTCCAGGTTAAAACTGTGGCTCGGTGGATATCATGTTCAATGGGGAAAAATTGAGATCTTTTCCCTTAAGGTCAGGAACATGACAGGGATGCCTACTCTCACCACTATTGTTCAACACAGTACTAAAAGTCTTAGCCTCAAGTATCACACCACAAAAAGAAATAAAAGGCATTCAAATTGGCAAAGAGGAATTAAAACTCTCAGTCTTTGCAGATGACATGATACTTTATGTGGAAAACCCAGAATACTTGGCCCCAAAATTGCTAGAACTCATACAGCAATTCAGCAACATAGCAGGATACAAAAATCAATGCACATAAATCAGTTGCATTTCTCTGCACTAACAATGTGACTAAAGAAAGAGAAATTAAGTAATGGCTCCCATTTACAATTGTACCAAAACCCATAAGATACTTAGGAATAAAACTAACCAAAAAGGTAAAGGATCTGTACTCTAGAAACTACAGAGCACTTATGAAAGAAATTGAGGAAGACACAAAGATAAGGAAAAATATTTCATGCTCATGGAATGGAAGAATAAACATTGTTAAAATGTCTATGCTGCCCAGAGCAATCTTTGCATTCAAAGTAATCCCTATCAAAATACCACTGACACTTTTCACAGAGCTGGAGCACATAATCCTAAAATTTGTGTGGAACAAGAGAAGACCCCAAATAGCCAGGGGAATGTTGAAAAAGAAAACCAAAGCTGGGGGCATCACAATGCCTGACTTCAAGCTATATTATAAAGGTGTGATTACCAAGACAACACAGTACTGGCACAACAGACACATAGATCAATGGAACAGAATAGAGAGCCCAGAAATGCACCCTCAACTCTATGGTCAACTAATCGTCAACAAAGCAGGAAAGACTATCCAATGGAAAAAAGACAGTCTCTTTAATAAATGGTGCTAGGAAAATCGGACAGCCACATACAGAAGAATGAAACTGAACCATTCTCTTACACCATACACAAAGATAAACTCAAAATGGATGAAAGACCTCAATGTGAGACAGGAATCCATCAAAATCCTAGTGGAGAACACAGGCAGTAACCTCTTTGATCTTGGCTGTGGCGACTTTTTGCAATAAATATCTCTAAAGGCAAGGGAAACAAAAACAAAAATGAACTATTGGGACTTCATCAAGATAAAAAGCTTCTGCACAGCAGAGGAAACAGTCAACAAAACAAAGAGGCAACCCATGGAATGGGAGAAGATATTTTAAAATGATATAACAGTAAAGGGCTGGTATCCAAGATCTATAAAGAACTTCCCAAACTCAAAACCCAAAAAACAAATAATCCAGTCAAGAAATGGGCAGAAGACATGAACAGACACTTCTCCAATGAAGACATACAAATGGCCAACAAACACATGAAAAAATGCCCCATATCATTTGCCATCGGGGAAATACAAATCAAAGCCACAATGAAATACCACCTTACACCAGTTAGAATGGCAAAAATTAACAAGGCAGGGGACAAAAAATGTTAGCGAGGATGTGGAGAAAAGAGAATCTCTTACACTGTTGGTGGAAATGCAAGCTAGTACAGTCACTCTGGAAAACAGTATGGAAGTTCCTCAAGAAGTTAAGAATAGAACTACCCTACAACCAAGCAATTGCACTACTGGATATTTACCCTGAAGACACAGATGTAATGAAAAGAAGGGCACTTGCACTCCAATGTTCATAGCAGCAATGTCCACAATAGCCAAACTGTGGAAGGAGCCAAGATGCCCTTCAACAGATGAATGGATAAAGAAGATGTGGTTCAGGGGCGCCTGGGTGGCTCAGTGGGTTAAGCCGCTGCCTTCGGCTCAGGTCATGATCCCAGGTCCTGGGTTCAAGCCCCACATCGGGCTTTCTGCTCAGCAGGGAGCCTGCTTCCTCCTCTCTCTCTGCATGCCTCTCTGCCTACTTGTGATTTCTCTCTGTCAAGTAAATAAATAAAATCTTTAAAAAAAAAAAAAAAAAAGAAGATGTGGTTCATATATACAATGGAATATTACTCAGCCATCAGAAAGGATGAATACCTACCATTTACATTGACATGGATGGAACTAGAAAGAATTATGCTAAGTGAAATAAGTCAAGCAGTGAAAGATAATTATCATACAGTTTCATTCACATGTAGAATATAAGAAAGAGCCCAGAGGATCATAGGGGAAGAGAGGGAAAACTGAATAGGAAGAAATCAAAGAGGGAGACAAACCGTGAGAGACTCTGGGAAACAAACTGAGGGTTGTGGAAAGGGAGGTGGGTGGGGGATGGGGTAACTGGGAGATGGGCATTAAGGAGGGCACGTGATGTGATGAGCACTGACTGCTGAACACAACTACTGAATCATTGAACACTACATCAAAAACTAATGACGTACTATATGTTGGCTAATTGAATTTAAATGAATAAACAACACAGGAAACAATAGGTGTTGGTGGAGATGTGGAGAAAAGGGAGCCCCCTTACACTGTTGGTAGGAATGCAAACTGGTGCAGCCACTGTGGAAAATAATATGAAGTTTCCTCAAAAGATTAAAAATAGAACTACCCTATGATCCAGCAATTGCATTACTGGGTATTTACCCAAAGAATACAAAAATACTAATTCAAAGGAACACATGCACCCCAATGTTTATAGTAGTATTATCAAAAATAGCTGGATTATGGAAAGAACCCAAATGTCCATCAGTTGATGAATGGATAAAGAAGAGGTTCTATATATATATAAATGTGTGTGTGTGTGTGTCTGTGTGTATATGTATGTATATATAATGTATATGTACACATGTATACATATGTGTATATGTATATATGTATATGTATACATATGTGTATATATATACACACATGTATATATGTGTATGTGTGTGTGTGTATATATATATACATACATACATGCATGCAATGGAAGAGTACTCAGCCATAGAAAAGAATGAAATCTTGCCATTTGCAATGATGTGGATGGAGTTAGAGAGTATAATGGTATGTGAAATAAGTCAGTAAGAGCCATATGACTTCATTCATATGTAGAATTTAAGAAGCAAAACAAATGAACATGGGGGAGAAAAGAGAGGCAAACCAAGAAATATACTCCTTTTTAAAAAATTAACATATAATGTATTATTTGTTTCAGGGATACAGGTCTGTGAATCATCAGTCTTACACAATTCACAGCACTCACCGTAGCACATGCTATGGAGAACAAACTGATGGCTACTGGAGGGGAGGTGGATGGGAGGATGGGTTAAATGGGTGATGGGATTAAAGAGGGCACTTGTAATGAGCACCGGTATTGTATGTAAGTGATGAATCACTAGATTCTACACCTGAAATTTATACTGTATGCTAACTAACTGGAATTTAAATAGATACTTTAAAAAACAACTCTGGCTTAGAATCTGGCCATTGAAGACATGTAGACCATATCAACTTAACAACATCTACCTCCTCCTTTTCACGGGGAGCTGACTAGGTGGCAGAAGCAGGAGTTTCCTTCTCAACACAACACAGTGCCCATCTTAGAGAAAGAACTCCAAAGCAGGGCCAGGAGGTAGATACACACCGAGCAGACACACTGCTCTCCAGCAAAGGTTCTTAGAGAAGAATTCCAACTGGGCACAAGACAATCAGAGGAACCTGGGGGAACACTTGACCCCACCCACACACGCATACCAGCCTGAAATGACTTCTCATTTGGAGAAGGGGGTAGAGGAACAAACACAACATGTGCTCTTAAAAACAAACAAACAAACAAACAAACAAACTCTATCCCATAAAGGAGGTGTACATTGCACTCAAAATGCAGAGAAGACACACATTTGGAAAGACTTACTGTGGGGCCCAGGTCTGCAGTAACTCCCGATGTGCAGCCTTCTTACACATAGCCATGAAACCTGGAGCTAGTGCCCGCAGAGAGGCAAATGAAATCATTTAAGTTGGATGCAGACTGCTTTTGCTGGACTAGAGCCTTGCTCTTAGAGCTCTTGTGCCCTTCACCTTCAGTCTTGCCTCTCTGCCGTCTCTGAAGCATGGGCCTTATACTCATGGTCTCAGATAGTGGCTAAAGTTCCAACCATCACATTAACGTTCCAGGCATCAGGATAACAGAAAAGATAAAAGAGCACATTCATTATCTTTTAAGCCAGGTTACCAGGAACTGCTATATAACACTTCTGCTTCTATTCTATTGGTCAGATTTTATCATGTGGACACCCTTAATTGTGAGAGATACACACTAGTATTATATTCGTTTAAAGTACATATCCTTATCTTATTTAAACAAATGGAACTGATCGGCTCTGCTAAGCAATTTACATTCTTGCTCAAACAGCCTTGCAAATGAAATACACTTAGTTGTTTCTAGTAGTTGAATAGATGTGCATTGATTGATTTAATCATTTGACATTTAAATGATCTCCTCTTCCTCCTTGTTCTCCCTGCCACTCCAGCCAATTCTATAGTAAATATCCTTGACTATCCCTCTAGTGTACATTGTGAGCAGTACTTTTTCTGTTATAATCTTTGTCTTCGCCCACATTCCCCAAAAATTAGAGCAATTGGGTCATTTTACTTTATTAAGGAATCCCATCTCAGCCAACATGAGTGAAAAAGGGAGCAAAGCAGGGAAGGAGGGAGAGTCATTACAAAAATGGTAATTGACTTGGTCATTATTAAGTGAGACATACTGGATTGCTCCATAAGTGGAACTCTACCCTGAAACAGCCTTGGAAACTGCATCTGAAGACTATTCATTAATGGGGGAGGGGAGAGAAGAAGTTTATCCTCTGGCTCCTGTCTTCCATTGGACAAAGGTTTACACCACAGGGTGTTACCCCCATACTACTAGGTCATGCATGAACATTCAGGAATAGGGACCTGGTCCTGCAGCAATGTTAATTAAGAAAGCCCTTGGGGTAGGAGACGAGCAGTGTGACTGGACAGGAGACTGTCAGTGTATTCCTAGAGAGTTCACCAAAATTAAGAGACATGTGGGGCCAAGAGCGTCAGCATTAGTATGAGGGGTGTACTGTATTAGATTATCTGCTAAGTTCCCCCTGCAGATCTGGGCATTAGCATGATATAATATTGGGTTCTCACATAGCAGGAGTGAATAATCTTTGTGAGAACAAGATGGCCTCACTTTTTTATAGGAGGGGAAATAAAAGTTCAGTCAGATTTTTCTTCAAGATAGTCTTGAAGCCATAACTGACTTTCCTTACAGCTAGCTCTGTTAAACCACTCATTCTAGATTTCCTCTTGCTTGGCCAGCACTTCGTTGGTCTGGTTTGCCTGCCTGGGGGAGTGACAGGTTACACGTCTTACTTTAACATCAAAATATACTCTCCAGTTGTCCCCGCAGCCACACTCATGCTACCACTGCTTTAGTTCAGATCTGCTTCACCTCCTGCCTCGATTATCACAAAAACCTTTTCACCCATCTCTCTGGCCCACCGTGCCATATGCACAGCTATTACCAAATGAGCATTTATGGAACTATGGCTTAGTTTATATGTTTCTACAAACCAAAGGAGCTTCCCACTGGTCGTGCAATGGCGTCTGAACTCTTTAGTTACAAATGAAAAGCCCTGATTAACTACGACCTGATACCTGCTCCATTCCCCAGCATTATCTCCTCCTTCACCAGCCCTCCTTCCATCCCTCATCTCAGGTACTCCAGTCCCAGATAACCTCTCTGATTCTGTTCTTTCCTCTTGTCTTGCCTTTTCTCGTGCTATTCCTATTACGTGTGAGTATATCCAAACCCTACTTATTTTCCAAGGCCCAATGTAATGAAGATACCTACTAAGCAGGCGGGTGGGGTGGGTGAGAGATACAGTCAGTGGGAAATTGAAGAGAAGGGCTGGGGGCTGTCACAAGGTAAACAGGGACCACAGTTAATAGTCAGTTTAGGGACCCTTGCCTTGTCCCTGGGTACCTTCCTCTCTCTAACACACTACCCATAGTGTTCTTCTTAGGAATGTTTGCTTTTAACATGCTTCTCTGGTTTTGATACATCAGTCTTTGTTTAGGTCAAAGACTTCAGAACCTGAAACAGATTTAATGATGAAAATCAATATGTAATAGTTTAGACCGCACAGGATAAAAATAATTTCTGTGAAATCTTTGATTAACAAGGGAAATGACCCTAATACACTCTAATGTTTCATTGATTATGGCCCTTAAACATCTGGTTTATTTTTGGTTCTACTTATCTTTTTTTAGATAGACCAGTGCAAAAGAGGGATTTAAAGGTCTTTACATATATGTGTGTGCTGAGCAATAAGTCACTTATATTTTCTGGAATTTTTCTTGAGAATGTATTCAACAAATACAGTAACAATTATTTGTTGATTAACTAGAATATTCCAGGTGCTGAGTGGGACATAAACTGTCATTAAGGGGATTAAACACTATCAATAAAATAGACATGTGAGTAGGGAGTTGACTATAGGAGGACAAATGATACCGTGGGACTAACCTGGGGAGGTAGCAAGGGGGTGGGAATGTGTGGCACCTGCTTGAGGACCAGGAAAAAATAACTAGCAAGCTGAATCAGTCTAAGAGAAGGTCTTGGGTCAAACATGAATTTATCTGTCTCTCTAGTGATGATCCAATCATTTGCTCATGTTCCTTCCTGTGGCAGACATTCTTGGTTGGTACAACTTTCACTTCCAACTCTTTTTCCTAATAGCCCTCCGTGTGAGGATAGTCATTTGACCCATTGGTAGCCAATAAGGGAAAAGGGTAAAATTGCTGAGGGGTCCTAGAAATGTTTTGACTTCTTTTCTTTCTTTCTTTTTTTTTTTAAGATTTTATTTATTTATTTGACAGACAGATCACAAGTAGACAGAGAGGCAGACAGAGAGAGGGTCTGAGCAGAGAGAGCCCCTGAGACCATGACCTGAGCCGAAGGCAGAGGTTTAACACTCTGAGCCACCCAGGAGGCCAATGTTTTGATTTCTTGACAAAGGTGTCACCGTTTTCCTTTCTTTTTCTTTCCACTGGATTATGTATGCGATGGTCGTTGCTGCAGCAGTCAGGATGCAACCACGAGGAAAAAGCCCAGAGAATGTCAACCTAATAGAATTGCCTTGAAACCGTCCTCCAAAATCCTCTTCCTGTCTGAATTTCCCATGAGAACAAGAAACCTGCCTTCGTTTGAGTCATTGTATAGTTGTGTTTTCTGTTACTTGCCACAGAAAGCATTCTTAACAAAGCTGGGAGGGCGCTTTGGGCTGGGCCTTTTGTTGGGTGAGCTCTTAATAAAGCTGTCTGTTGCAAACAACTGCAAAGAGAGAGCCCACCACCAAAGAGCGGGTGATAATATCTCTTCAGTAGCTCCTCTTCCGTGAGTGAGCAGCTAAGATTTATAACTGGGAGAGTGGGACGAGAGTTATAGGTGTCTGGCCCCTTGTCTCAGCACTGTCGTATATTTCTTTAATGAAGTGTGAGACCAGAACTCCATAAATTCACATAGTAGCAGAAGCGGGCAGCAGCTCATCAGCAGAGCTATTCAGGGAGTGCAGCATCACCCTCTACGTATTAGAGAAGTTCACAGCTGGTTAAAAATAGGCTTGGAGAGAAGTCGCTTTTAGACCACAGCTCATTTTGGATTTCTCTGGAGCCCCATTCTGGGCCACAGTGTATTTCCTTTTTTCTCTCGCCTGAGTAGGAGCACCCAGGCGGTTCAGAGACAAGAGATGCATGGTTATCTCTAGGTCTGTTGTCACTGAAAGGGGAACTAAAGAGAAACAACAGTAACCCCTTGGGCAGGTGGAGGCTTGCAGCTTTGTAAAAAAGTCCAACCCCGATTGAGCCTTGACCATGGGCCAGGCTTTGGGCTTTACATTCTCAGAACAAACTGATATGAAAAATACGAGGAGTTGTCTCCTTTCTCTGCTGAGGAACCTGAGGTCCAGGGCAGATAAGCGACTTATTGAGGGTCATCTAGCTAATTAGTAGCAAGAGCAGGATTTGAGCCAGGAGCTGTCTGATTCCACTGAAAAGCTGTGCTCTTAACCTCCACTCATGCTGGTTATGTGGGGTTTTACACATCCCTTTGTGCTGATTCTCAGGGCAGCCTGATGAATACAGTAGGAAGGACAAGGAGAGCACCCCAGTCTCCAGGGAAGAAAACTGAGGACCAGAGAAGTGAGATGCTTTGCCAAGGTTGACCAGCCCATGCACGGTAAAACGAGGACTTGGACCATACGTACCTTCTGACTTGGAGTCCCACGCTGTTCCAGGACTAGCTGAGCACTCGTGCCCTTTAGTTATGAAAGAACATTCTGAATTTCAGGGTGTTGACTTCTGAGATTCAGCAGCAGGCCTTATATCAAGGAACCAAATATTTCAGGGCTAATCTGATTTATTCAATCCCTTGTAGATAAATTCTTATCTAGTACATCAGTTAAATGATGTTTGGTACTGACATCTAAAATTCCAAATATAATATTATTTTCACTGTTAATTTAACAGTCCTTCAAATAATGGGAGGAGAGTGAGCTGGAAGGGATAGACGTCTCTAATAGGGGACTGCCAATTTAGCTGATAAAGCTAGAATAATATCTCTTTGAACATTTAAATTATCGAGTGACAAGGAAGCTGAGAATTAACTTATAAGGGGGTGAGGGTAGGTATTGTACATGTGAATATTTTTTTGAACACCTGAGTTTTGAAAAATAAAAGTGGTCTGCCCACATTTTCAAGCACAGTGGTAATCAAAAGAGAGCTCCATGGAGGTAATAATACCCTGTATTTAAATACTGCTTGTCTCTGAGGAGCTCAAAGCACTCTATAATCATTTCCTTATTATGATTCTCAACACTTCCTGGGTCAAAAAGTTACAAAGTTTATATCTGAGCTGTCTGGCCTCAGTTTCCTCTCTAAAAATCTGAGGTGGAAAGAGCAGGCTGCTCTCCAGGAACTCCATCGTGCCCCGTCGTGTCCCACTGACTCTCTGCCTTCTCCTCCCACCTCCCCAGCCCCTATCCTTAGCATCCTACTTCCCTACTTCAACTATTTCTTTTTTTCCTACATCTGAGTGGTTCCTCTCATGACATAGAACCACACAGTATTTTAGTTAGAAGAGTTTGATTCCGGTGAGCTGGAGGCTGAGCAAATAGATCCGGGTCGGCCTGGGGAAGGATCCCTTCAGTCACAGTGGTACCCTTTGTACTTGCTTTTATACATTAGAGATCTGCATGATATTTCATCTCTATTTTTAAAAAAGATTTTATTTATTTATTTGAGAAAGGGGGGTGGTGCAGAGGGAGAAGCAGAATTCCCACTGAGCAGGGAGCCCGATGTGAGGCTCGAAACTAGGACCCTGAGATCATGACCTGAGCCAAAGCAGACGCTTCAACAACTGAGCAACCTAGGCACCCCGCATTTTATCTTTAAAGAGGATTTTGCTGTTAAAACATTAATATCTGTTAATCCAGTCTAATACCTTCATTTTGCTGGTGGAAACACTGAGGCCCTGAGTCGGTGAGTAACGTGTTCAAGGTTCCACTCCAACTCTTGGCTGACCCCCTCTCCTCATCCTTGAACCTTGGTCTCTGGGTGCCAGTCTGGGGCTCCTGGCAGGCCACCAGGTCGTTTTCCCTTAGCTGTCACTTTCACTGATATAACCCCAGTGTAGACCGCAGCTGTGGGCTCCCACCTCCGGTGGTCTGAGTGCACCTGACAGAACAAAATCAACTTCCTTTTTTTAGAGTAAAAGGACTTGTTTTACCTGGGAACACCAGACTAGATCATGCAGGGAGAAACAGGTAGAATTAGTATGTGCCATTTTCACCTAGTCCCAAAATGTTTCTCCACCTCAACTAGGTCATGACGAAAAAAAGTGTAAGTACAAACATACACATATATTTATATAGTTACTGCCTTCCAGTGAGCTCAGAGCATGCACACACACACACACACTCACACACACACACATGCGTGCATACACACTTTATTATTTAGGGCAGTATCAGCAGTCTCATTGCAGTGAGAAAATCAACACACCCAAGAAACTGATCTTGACTCAAATCATAACCCAAATTGGTGGTGTTGGCATAGAATGTCTATGCATTCATTGTACCATAGCACCCAATAGGAGGAAAATCTGAAAAGTTGGGGACCCAAGCTGTCAACGTAGGTTGGACCATAACCTTGGGCTTTGCCCTCTAAGCTTCAGTGTCCCCATAGGGTGATGGATAGGGGAGGGGTATTGGCCATTTTCCTTCTGTGGCTTGTTTCTCTGTACTGGAAGTTTTGTGTGGAGAGATTCAAAGGAGGAGGGCTGAGCCTGAGCCAGCCCACCTGGATGAGAGATGGCGGCCCCTTGCTTCCCTAACCTTGGGTATTCCAGCCTTGCAGAGTGTGTGGTGTGTGTCCCATGGAATAGTTTTTTGGGGTCTGGGGCCAGACCACATACCAAGGGTTCAGGCTATCTTATAAAGGGAGTCCAATCTCCAGCTGCTGTTATATAATCCTGGGGCTGAAAATGAGAATGGGGTGTGTTTATGGGTGTTGAGGAGGTGGAGCATTCAGTGTGTTGTGTATAGTGGGCACAAACTCTAAGGCACTGGGATACCTGATGCTTCTGTGGGTGTGAAATTTGTGACTCTGGCCTTCAGGAGGCAGGCTAGAAGCAAGATGGGGGGTGGGGTTGGCTCCATTAGATGCTCAGAAGTACTCCGGGCATTAGTAATTGTTTAACCTAGTCTTAGCTTTCTTCCCTTTCCTTATTCTGAGAATGTTAGTTACCTCATTAAGTTATCCCTGATATTGCTCCAAAGAACATATAGCCAATAAACCCTTGAGGAGTTGCTCAATACTAGTCACTAGGGAAATACAAATCAAGACCACAATGTGATACCACCTCCCACCCACTAGAATGGCTAATATTTTTATGAAAGGAAAATAGCAAGTGTTGGCAAGGATATAGAGAAATGGAATCCTTGTCTATTGCTGGTGGGAAAGTAATATGGTACAGCCAGGTTGGTAAGTGCTCAACAGGTAAAACATAGAAGGACCATATGATCCAGGAATTTCATCCTTAGGTATATACCCACAAAATCTGAAGGCAGGGACTCAAACAGATACTTGTCCACCAATGAACATAGCCACATTATTCATGATAGTTAAGAGGTGGAAACAACCAAATATCCATCAGTGGGTGAATTTGAAAAAACAAACTGGGGTGTGCACCTACAATGGAATATTATTCAGCCATAAAAAGGAAAGATATGCTGTGACTGGAATGTGCTTTGGATTGGGATTAGATAGGGATTAGAAGTGCAGATAGGGAACAAAGTGTCTCTAATGTTTGTGAAGTCCCAGGCAAGTATACAATAGGAGGTCTCTGGCTTATAGCTTGCCTTCTTTTCCCACCCCCATCTGCCAATTCATTATAAGTGTCTGATACTCGTGCATGTGGGCTCCAGCCTCATGACAAAGGTCCATCCGTAACCCAGTCCCCACCCCAGTCCATCGCTACATGCTGCACACAGCTGTCTCTTGGCCTAGAGATACACATACTAACCTCAGGTTTTATTCTCCACAGTTCAGTCCTGGGAAAGAAAGATCCTTGTTGTGGGTTCAGAACCACATGGGCAAGGAATTCTGGAGTTCTGGAAGCTAAAAGTAGTTCTGGGTGGGTGTGTCCCCTATGCCCTGTGTAGTCCTCACCCAGGAGAGAAGAGAACACCTGGAGATGAACCAGACAGGGGTTTTGAAAATGTAGGGTCCTGGGGCGCCTGGGTGGCTCAGTAGGTTAAAGCCTCTGCCTTCGGCTCAGGTCATGATCCCAAGGTCCTGGGATAGAGCCCCACATCGGGTTCTCTGCTCCTCAGGGAGCCTGCTTCCTCCTCCCTCTCTCTCTGCCTCCCTCTCTGACTACTTGTGATCTCTGTCTGTCAAATAAATAATAAAAAAAAGAAAGAAAGAAAATGTAGGGTCCTGTTATACCAACCAGGTCAAGGGCTTGCTCTCTTCTGAGCAAGTCTAGAAGGAACCATAATTTATTAAGCCAGATACATCAAGGCATTTTCAGGGGCAGGGGTTGGTCATTTGATTCTAATCACAATCTGAGAAAGTATTATTTGCCCCATTTTACAGGAGAGACTCATGAAAGTGAAGTGACTTGTCTAGGGCTACAGTGAGTGACAGTGATTCTTAAAGTCTATGTTCTTTTCAAGAGCCATGGGACAACTGGAGAAGGCACCAGAATATTTGAAGGATGCTTTTGAGACAGAGGTGGAGTTTTTCATCACCAGAAGCCAGTCAGGCTGCGCAGTGTGCTAGGTTGGCTTTTGTCCGCATGTTGGCTTGGTAAGGAGGGAGTGTTTTTTGCGGGCTTCCTTCACTGCTCTGCTTGGAGCGGCCCAGTGCACGTTGCACAGTGTTCCCAGGGTTCAGGTTGAGAGTCTGACAGTGAGCCATGGCTCAGCCACATCTGCCCTGGACCACACAGTTTTCTATCTAAACACTTCTACTCAACACAGCTGTGCGAAAGGCACCCTTGAGTTCTCTGGTAAACAAGGCAGGCTGGTTGCCTTGGTGTCTTTCCATCCCTCTCAGTCTCTTAGGAGATTATCCACATCATAGTCCAGAAGCTGAGAGGCCTTTGAGCAGCACAGTGAGATAAATTAAACCAGAACTTTCCTTTGCCATTTAAGACAAAGGTGCTTATTCTCTTAGGGTGCCTTGGTTTCCTTGTTTGGAAAGGAGACGTGTAGGTACTAGCTTCACATGACGAAGGGTTTTTAAGCGTGCTCTTATTGCTGCTTTTTAAATAATCTGAGCTGTTCAAGTTTAGAAATGTGGAATGGGCTGTGTGGGAGGCAGTGGGTTCTCCCAAACTGTGGAGTTTTAAACAGATGATGGAAGACTTGGCTGTGGTGTGCAGAAGGTTTAAGAACTAGACGGTCTCTTAAGTCCCTTGTAGCCTCATGACTAAATTATAAATATTCTTCATTATAAAAGAAAAGAAACAGTGTTAAGTACCACAGAGGCACAGATTGGGCCCTGTCTGTTAAAGATATTGCACAGAGAAGTAGTTGCTTCTGGTTGGGAGGATAGTGGGAAGCTTCCTAGAAAGAATGTCTTTTGACTTTGGCTTGGAGAAAAGGCTAGAACTTGACAGGAGGCACAGCAGGAGCAAAGGTGCAGAGTGCTGGGCAGTGGTGCAGTGAAAGGTGAACAGTGGCTTCCTTGTGAAATGCGTAGGAAGTGGGAGATGCTGAGGGTTTAGTAACCTGAGGTTAGATGAGACGATGGAAGATCTTACTGCCTAAGGCATTTTGACTTTGTCCTGAAAAACATGGGAAATTATCTGTGTGCTCGTTTGCTTTTAAAGCAAAAGAGGAACACAAGAGTCATGAGACCCGCTTGTTAAATGGTTCTGCATCCACATCTTCTGAACACATGATAGGATTGTGCTTCCTGGCCACCTGTGGGTGGGGCCATGAGACCAGTTCTGCTCAGTGACTTGTGAGCAGAAGTGACTTCTGTCACTCCCCAGGCAAACATTTCACTATTGATGGGAGATCCTCTAGAACTCTCTTCTCTCTTCCACAGTCTCAGCAGTGCTTCAGATAGTGGCTGGTCCCCCAGACTTGGTCTCAGACTGTGGACAATAATGACATGGAACCGAATGCCCACCTGCCAAAGGATGGTCATGGAAAGAGAGTGAGACATAAACCTTTGCTGTTTGAAGCCACTGTACCATTGCGTTTGTGTGTTACTGCAGCATAGCCTAATCTATCCTGACTGATGCAAGTAGCAAGGTCAGGAATGTACTTCAGAAGTATTAAGCTTGGTGTGATGTGCAAGATAGAGGTTTTTTGGAGACACTGGAGGCAGGAAGAATAGTTGAAAGAGAGTGCAATCAGCCAAACAAGAGAGAATGAACATGAGGGAGGAAGTGGCCCAGAAGATGTGGAGGTATATTATAATACAGATGCCATGACTTTCAAAGGTCAACTTTCAAGATGAATGAGTCACAGGGCCTACCAAAGGATTAGATTTTCTACTGCTTCCAGTGTCCCACTCTGGTGTGACAAGTAGTATCCCCTAAACTTGTCCCTGAGAATGCACTCTGGATCACCTGGACAATTAATTCTTTGGGACCAGAGGTGTCCATTTCTCCCAGCAGGGGAGCTGCATGCAAATTCGCCTTCCAGTGGAACCTAGCAAGAGGTTTCCTCTCTTGGGCAGGAGGGTCTGTTTCTGAACCCAAGTTCCTGTGATCCCCAGGGCTTGCAGGTGCTAGATACTTAGCTTTCATAGGTAATTCTTATAAACATCAAAACTCACTGGAATATTGAAGCCAGACAGCTTGGCACCCATGTGATCAACTGCTCCCCACTTGCTTACATATGCTTTCCAGTGTGACCTTTCAAAGGGAGCGTGCAGCCATTGGCAGACCCAGCAGGGTATCCTGGCCCCAGGATGCCTCTCCATGGAAAAGTAAGAGATTGGTTCACATGCTTCCCACTGCTGAACTTTGCTTTGTAAGTTTTCCAGGTAAACTGTGTTCTGTAACCCATACTATGTCCTGAGCCCTGGTGCATAACAGATGTGACATCAAAGGGACCCCTGGTGCATTCCGGCACAGATGCAGATTTCCCGTCCACTATTCAGGCTAGGGAGGTGGGAAGACAGACATGCAGAGGGCCTGACAATTACCTTGGCTCCTGAGTCAAGAAAGGAAGGTTGGGAACACTCCAGAACAGAGTGGAAGACAGTGGCTAACGTGACAATATAATTGTCCTCCAAGACATA
Organism: Lontra canadensis; assembly: GCF_010015895.1. Lineage (NCBI taxonomy): Eukaryota > Metazoa > Chordata > Mammalia > Carnivora > Mustelidae > Lontra > Lontra canadensis. The sequence continues at coordinate 9,506,031 of NW_022631050.1, read as the reverse complement.
TTTTACTCTACCCTGGCAAAAATTGTTTGAATTCAACAATTCACTGTTTTTAGAAAAAAAGTGTCAAGATTGTTCAGGATGATTAGCCCACACACTTTCATTCTGCGTGTCCATCATGGGATTCCTTGAGGAATTCTCTGAGACTCACAAAGCATGAGCAGCTTACCTGTGACTTAGTTCCTTGGGGCTCAGGGCATTCCTCTTGGATAACACTTTAAATGGTAAACAGAGCCCCAGCCTGTCTCTCTAATGTCTCTGGGCCCCGTAATAGAATTGAAGCATAGTATGTTTGTGGTAAAAATAGTAAAACACATTCTAGTAATTTAAAACATAGGGTGGGAGTTTTGTTTGAATTTTTAGGTACCTGAGGAAAACAGAAGATGAGAGTATTGATAGAGATTTTGGCAGAATTTCTCAAAGTAACTTCTGGGCATTTTCAAGACTTTGAGGGGCTGATGAAACAGGTTCTTCATAATGCAAATTTCACTATAAAATGGAAATGTTCCTTTGCCTTTCACTTGGGGCATCATTAGTCTTACTGGTAGGACTATCAGTGGTTTAGGACTCATGTCAGAGTGGATGAAGGAGAAAGAAGGAAAAAGAGATTTTCCTGTGGCAAATGGGAAGGAGAGGAACAGAAGACAGGAGATGGTCAGGTAGGCTGTGATTGGACATGCAGAGAGCTTGGCATGAGGGGTACCATCTCCGTAGGAAGTGGGAAAAGAGAAGAGGGGAAAGTTTTGGCAAATATAAGATTCCCCTTGGAGTGAAAAAACCTTGTGGGCAAGACAGCCCATGCCAGCACAGTCATTCTGGTTTCTATAAGAGAAGGGGATGAACCAGGAGCCTGATGGGTAGGAATGTGTCACAGGTGTCATGCTTGTGGTATTTGACAGACTGGAGTGTGTTTCCTGCTGATCACAGAAGCCAGTGGGGTGTAGGAGACCAAAAATCAAAACATCAAAGTTTTTGCTCTTTTACTTTCATTCACTAACTGTATAATGAGAGCCCGCTCTCTGTGCCTGGTCTGGCAGCAGGTGCTCGGGGATCAAGAATGATGTCCGAATCTTATGGAGCCGGAGCTTGGGTCTGATGAGACAGCTGCTCTCACCTGCTGGGTTCCATGGTTGTGTCACTTCCCCTCCTTGGAGAGTATGGTCTCTATTCCTGGGCAAGTGGAATTTCTAATACTGAACCCAGGATTATATTGATTTATTTGTCCTCCCCCAGCAGTGCTGGACCAGCAGAGACCTCCCATGTGTCCAAGGCCTTGATTGCTACACTCACCTCAGGACAGGAACATGTAAGAACTCATGCTTTCTGAGGGCAGGCTGTAAAGGAGAGGAAAGTGAGAAGGCGCCTAGGTCATGGTCCCACTTCCAAATGGCCCAGCACAGAATACTCTGGTTCTCTCTACCCAGGTAAAGGTGTGGAGAGGTCGGATGTATCCCACCTTTGTAGCTCCCTACAACGAAGGAACCATTAGAATAGAGAGTAAGGGAAAGGTCTCCCCTCCCCACCAACAGGAGGCATATGGTAGGGAAATTTATTCTAGCCCACAACTCTCTTAGCAGATTGCACTGGGATAACTGTCCTCTAAACACGATAGGAAATGAGAGGGAAATGGGACCAAAACACATATCAATCTCAACACACTCTAGTGGGAAAGAAAGAATTTAATACTGATCAAAAGATTGCTCCAGTATCTACCTAGTCTCAGATTATTATAAAAAGATATGTGATATTCACCAATTTCATTTGAAATGCAATAGCTTCCCTGTTTGCTTGTCCAGTTCTCTTTCTTTTTCATTTTTTCTTCCCTTTCTTTCTTTCTTTCTTTCTTTCTTTCTTTCTTTCTTTCTTTTTGCATAAACGATAGAACAGAGCAACAAAGTTCCTTTAAACTGAAATAGACTGGAGATTTGACATGATCAATAAAAGAAACTTGGCTACAAAGTGTCCTCAAGCTGTTGGAGCATAAACCTGAACCGATATTGTGTGTCAGTTGCAGTTTGCTTTTATTTATCTATCAGAGCTTTCCAGCTAAATATAAGTGTGTGTGAAGAGCAGCTGCAGATCTAGATGGGCATTGATGTCTCTAGAATTATTAAGACTCACTGACATGTGAAATATCAGTGTTCAAAAGTTCTGATTTCTCCCGTGAGGTACTTTTCATATCTTATTTTGATAACGGAATGCAAATAAGCCCCAGTAAGCCCTTCCTCACCTGTGTTCTTTGCATGGCAGTGCAACTGCGTCTGTTTATCACAGACTATTAACAAATATTCAGCCCAGTTTAGATTTATACAAATCAACTACAATTGGGGAGTTACCAAAAAATGTCTTAAGGTAAAAACAAGCCCATTCTTTCTTGCAGCTCTGTTGATTTTTGGCTTTCTATAATTATTATGATTTGTAACTGTGTAGGTATGATCAATGCCAAGAACTCCAAACCAAGAATGGAAAGTTTGAGCCCAGGCTTTTGACCACTTTTTAACTCTTGGTTCTGGAGCAGTCACTTACTTCCCCATCCTATCTGGGGATAAGTGGGATAAACATCCCTTCTGGGTCTATCTTACAGGCTTTCTGAGGGGCTGAGATAACAGGATTGATGCGATAGCTCATGGTGAGATGATCCAAACAGGAAAGGTGGAGCATGACTCTGCTTAGGAGAACCTGGGAACTCAGCGGTATATCAGCCTGGGTCTTAGGAGATGTGCAGACACCAAAAGACCTTAGGAACAATTACTTTGCTATTGTTGGTTTCAGTCATTTTTATTATTTAACAGACAGGACCATAGGTAATACAATATATCTTGTATATATTTGGTTCAACAAACACCAAGTGCCTCCTCTGTACCAGGCATTGTTGCTGGGCATACAGAGCTGGGTCAAAAATGTTCTTATAGCACATGAGGGATTCTAATGAAAGGCAGAAGTGTGAACAGACTTGCAGGGCATAGGACTGTTTGTTGAAGAAGAGTTTAATTCCCCTGGGGTGCGGGGTGTTGGAGAAGAAGGGCTCATAGAGAAGATGAGCTTTACGTAGGAGGTCGTTAAAGGATCCAACGCAAGTGTCTACTAGATACTTCCTGGATGAACGGACCAAAGAATCACTTTTAGCTGCATGGGTAGCTGAATCTGGCCCTGGCTGGGAACTGGGTGTGGTCTTTTTTCCTCTTCTTCATGTCTGAATGTCTGTGGTTTAGCAGAGGTCCAGCACATGGTGGGCACTCTGTGACCATCATGGAGAAAATTAAAGTCATATTGGGTCTAGAGTATGGTTGGGTGGGTTTGATACTGAAGAGAGGGAGTTCACCTTGCTCCAACACCTTGGCCGGGTCACTTTCCTTCTTTTCTTCTCAGTACATGGGAGAGGCACATCTGAGCTGCCTGACAGGCTTGTAAGCAGTTCACTGCCTGGGAGGTCTCTGGAATTGATTGCCACGTAGGGCTCTTCTTGGAGGCATGCTGGGGACGATAATGACTATTATATAAGATTTAGAATGGTGAGAGTATCGCAAGGAGCGGCCATCACTGTCCTGTACAGAAGGACTAACCCGAACGCTAATAGTAGAATAAAAGAAAAAGGTGATTAACAAAGGTAATTGTCTATTGTGTCGAGGAAAACTTCCTGGGGCACTTTCCTTTATGAAGGTTAATTATCTTTAGAGATAGCTAGAATATTAGGGTTATTAGAGGGCGGAAAAACTGCTGATGTTTAATCTGTAATTACTGATGGCATGCTAATGAGCTGAGAAAAATAAAGCAGATTGGCCCAAAGGCTTAGGATGGAAAGCTTATTGTGGAATAACACGGAGTGGGTTGGTCAACCCTTGGGTTATCACCATGCAATTACCAAGTCATCGGTGCTTCCTGTTTTAACAGAGGCAGTGTCTGAAGAGGAGGCAGGGGCTTGAGGGCGCAGTGATTGTACTTCTGGAAGAGCCTATGAAAGGTGCAGGCAGCACAGTCAAGAGTAGCCCATGCCTACATCCTCACCCACCTGCAAGACTAATTTTGTCTTTGTTTTGGCTGCTACTGGAGTCTTTCAGCCGCAAGTCTCACTTGCATAAAGCATGGTGTTTTATAAGTATGTAAAACACTTTTATATATTTGGATTCATTCTGTCCAGTTTGCAAGAGTCAGAGAAAGGCTGTTTATCTCAGGTTATGGGAGCCGAACATAATGGAGAAATCAAGAACAAGGCCTCTTGGTGGCTCTGAGGCTGGGACTCAGACTATGAGAAAAGGTTGGTTGCCATTCTGGAAGTGGCCACCATGACATCTGGCATTTCTCTCTGGCTCCATGACATCCCCCCTGTCCACAGAGGCCACTCCCATCACAGGCGCTGCCTGCCTCAGCTTCTCCTTGTGGCCGGAACTTCTCCCTGCAGTGCCGGATGACCTCCCCGCTCTACCTTTCTTCTGTCCCATGGCTTCTCCTGCCTGCTGGCTTCAGCTTACTCCTGGGTCTCTGGTTGTCCTAGGTCTGTAATTGTCCACGAATTGTCCCCACCTGTGTTCACACTCCCCTCAAGAGAGAAACTATGTAACCCGCAGGATCTGTGTTGTCAAGACCGGCTTCATGCAAACTGCACAGGCTCATGGTGCCCTGGGCTCAGAAGGGGTCAGTGCTGGCTTGAATTTTCTCCTCTGGGAAGACTTTCAGCTGTGTTACATCTCCATAAAAGTACACACCATATTGTAATGTTTTGGTCTGCTTGCTTGTCTGTCTTGTCTAATAATACACTATTCATTCCTTGAGGCCAAGAAACCAATCTTTTTCAATTCTGTGTCCCTTGAACTTAGCATAATATTTAGCATATAGTAGGTGCTCATTAAATATCTGTGAAATGAAAATAAGGACCCATAGTTGGTTGGTGACACCTGGACTAGAACCCAAGTCTCACATATCTCTGTCTTGGGCTTGGTCAGCTGCACCAAAATATCCAAACAGATTTTTTAAATGACAATTTTATGGGTACTTCCTTCTTTTTAGTCTTTTTTAGAGTGGGTTCCTAAGGCAGCAAAATTGTACCTTCTGTTCAACCCTTCCTCGAAAGTCAAATCATGTTCAGGTGAGCCCTGAATTTGTGATGAGGGCTTAAAAGGACCAAAAGTGGACCAGCATGGATCCTGCCAAGACACGGGTTGCAAGTACCAGAAGTGGACAAAGAAGAAAGCTCAGAGAAAAGTTTGGTTTTGGAAGGCCAGAAAGGGGAAGGAAGTTGTGGAATATAGAGAGTGGTCATTCTTCTCTTTCTCCAGGTTTCTTGGTTCCTACCATGGTTCTATTATCTAATAATTGTGTGACTGAGAGCAGGCCACTTAACCTCGATGAAATTGGTTAATAGAATGACAGATAATGGCTTCCCTATCACTCATTGTATGCTGTCTTAATAGAACCAAATTTTAAAGTTCTTATAAAATATTTTGTAAAACTTGTAAATCATATAAGGGACTATTATTACCATATATGCTTACCACATGTCTGGTTTTCCATGAAGTTCCTTCACTGAATTTTGACCAAGTTTAAACCTCCCAACTGAATGTTGGCTCTTTGGGTAGAAACAGAGATTTTGGCAGTCATGAAAACCCGGAAGTGCCTTTATCCACATGAAAATTTGGGTTGTAGTCAGGCCTTATTTTTGTCTCTGGGGAAAAGAAATGTTATCAACTTTGGTCCTTACACCTTGTAGAAGCTATCTATAGTTCCAACTTTCTCCCACCAGCTACACTTCAAATAAAGTAAAAAAATATTTACTTATTACCTTGTGCTATGTACTAAGCATAAGAGATAATGTAAGATCCTTGTCTGAAGTCTTAAGAGAAAAACCAGATGCCAACATAAATAATTATAACCCAAGTTAGACCATAAAAGAAGTAACAACAATGGGTTTTGACAGCTTTGAAGAGGAGAAATGACATTCCAGAGGAAGGCTGAGGAATGATTCATGGAGTCTTACAGTTCTTGGACCCAGTCCCTTTGACAAGGGAAAAGCCCTTCCAGGTTTCTAAGGAGCTTGGGGAGCATTGTGGCAGAATGCTTCTTTAGGGTATCCCCTCAGAGCCTGGGAACAACACTGTCAGATTGTCTCAGGTGCTCTCTCTCTCTCTGTGAGACCCAGAACTCTGCACAACTGAAGTTTGAAATGCTTGGCTTCCTAGAATCTTGGTTGGGTAGCCCTTGGCAAGCCCCTTAGACTCTCAGTTTTCTCGTCTGGAAAATGGATCTAATAATACTTACTTCAAAGGAATGTTGTAACATTTAATTCATGCTGGCAAACCCTGCTGAGATCTACAGATGAAAGACCTTGGAGAAGAATACAACGAGATTATTATACAGGAGTTAATCCCTTCATCAGCCTTTGGAAATTCTTTGTTCAATCTGTAACTTCTTTGGGGGACAGTTGAATACATTTCCAGGTGCAAAACATTCTTACAGGAAGAAACAAGTGGTTCTTGATTTCCTGTTCACCCTCTGAGACTTTCTGAATTCACATTATCCCAAGACCATTACCTTCTCTCTTCTTTCTTTCCCACTCTTGGGGCAAAAAACTTGCTCTACACCTGGTTGTAGGTCAGCATCGTCTCACCCTGGAGCATGATGTGAGTGAGAAGAAGCTGATTTGTTAAATTCAAAGACTCAGTATTTTCTGCTTTTTGTCATGCCCAATCTTGGCCATCAGTGACAGCTTCTTAGCCCCTCAGAAAACATCTCTCTCATGTCCGGAATCTGATACTCTTCATCTCTTCATTCTGAGAATGAGATGAATGTTCTTGGCTTGTGATTCCATAGTTGGAAGAGTGGGACCCCATTGGAGTCTGAAAATTTCCTTTGATTTTGTCATTGATTTCTCTCTCTCAGGCTTTTCTTTCTTCAGATTCCTCAATGATTAAATGAGTGTAATAATTCTATTAATTTTCTCAAATATGTCTCCTGAGGAGTTAATGAGCTCATGCAATCAAAAGCACTGTCTAAACTCTAAAGATGTGTAGATAAAAAGAAGTGAAGTGGAGAATTATCTAATCTGTAACACAGGAATCGATGTACACAACCAAATTTGGAGTGAGAAGTAAAGTCATTAAGATTATCTCCACTATTTCCGAGACAACTAAAAAAAAAAATCTCCTTTACAAATTCTCTCTTTGTTGATCATCTGACCTCTGAATACATCTTAGTAATGGGGAACACACTACCTATTGGTATAGCCTATTTCATATTTGGAAGCTTCTCACTGTTAAAAAGTCCTTTCTCTGGCTGAGATGATATTAGTGATATCATCCATGACAATCTCTCTGTCACTTCTAGAACTGTTTTTTAATTCTGGTTCCTGGCTCCACATACACTAAATATCCAACCCTCCTTCTATATGATGGCCCTTTGGATCTGTGAAGTCAAGGATCATTTCTAATGGGTTCTCTTATCAACAGCTAAAACTTCCCAGTTCCTTTAATTTTTCTGATGGCACTGTTTCTAGCCCTTTTACCATTCCAGAAGCAGAATCAGTGTTCTGACCAACAAATGGAGAAGTAGAGGCTTTGGGGCTAGAGGTAGAGTGAGGTGAGAACAGTTGGATCTCTGTGTACTCAGATTTACAAGGAACAGCATGAAAAGGACATCTTTACCACATAGGCTAGAGCCAGTTAGCCCAATACCCAACATGGCTGGTGTCTTGCACACAGCTAGAGCTGAATGAGTACGTACTATGGATTAATAAATGTAATGAGGGCTTAGTTGTCCATGATGTATATTTCATTTCTCCAGAACATCACGATTTTGGAATGTCTTTTGATAATTTTTCAGGTGCTACATCACTATGGAGGGACAGGACAGTCTTTATTTTCTTCTTCAACCCTGAGATATATTGAGTCAATCTAAAGTTCTGCCTTTGGGGTTCATAGTTTAGGTGCCCATGACAAAGTGGGGCATGAGGCCAAACTGGAGAGTGGTTAAGACAGGGGGCCATCCCAAGATCTTTCCTGTCACTATCTGTAGCTCTTTCCCACACCCAGTCTTAAAGTGACAAAAATTTTGGCCAAGAACAGAAATGAGGTGCCAAAGCATTAAAAAGGGGGTGGGACCTGAGTCACAAATCCAAATGGAAGAGACATTGGGTGTCAGCCAATCCAGTCCAGCACCTGATGATTGATCTTTATAACACCAGATTCCGATTTGGTTACTGTTTACTGAGCCGCTACCACATGCCAGGCACTGTGCTAGATAGTTCAGCACGTAGTCTCTTACTTATTTCTTCCTTCTACATGATAAGAAAGGTGTTATGTTCTCCTAGAATGTGGAAAGACTTGTCATCAACAGCACTGACCTGTGGTTAGCGTTCTCCTCATCTTTCAAGAGAGCAGATTTCATTCATTAATTGAGAATGTCTATGAATCCCTCAGTAATGGATCCCAGACTCTGGATTCTCTTAAGTTTATGGAATTACTGCAAAGGGGTCTCTGAATCAATGTGCACTCAGGACTCTCTAGAGGCTGCAAAATACAGGTATATTTTACTCATATGTACTTACGTTTTTCAAGTATACATGATATTCATGTGATTAATCAAAATGATTTTTAGACCATGCTACTAAAACCATGCTTTCATCATCACATATTTTATCAATAATTAGAATTTTAAAATTAACATACAGCTTTTTAAAGCAGTTTTACATTTAGAGAAAAGTTGAGTGGGAAGTAGAGTTCCCATATATCCCCTTGTCCTCTCCTCCCAAGTTTTTCCCATTTTTATTTTTTTGTGTTGATGTGGTATATTTGTTATAGTTGATGAGCCAGTATCGATACATTATTATTAATTAAAGTCTATAATTCATATTAAGAATGACTCTTTGTAGTTTATGTTCCATGGGTTTTGACAAATGTGTGTGTGTATGTGTGTGTGTGTGTGTGTGTGTCCACCATTACAGTATCATACAGAATAGTTTCACAACCCTAAAAATACCTTCCGGCTCCACCAATTCATTCTTCCTTTCCTCCTTATGAACCATAATATTTTTACTGTCTTTACAGTTTTGCCTTTTCCAGAATATCATATGGTTGGTGTCATGTTGTATTTAGCCTTTTCAGATCGGCTTCTTCCACATAGCAATATGCATTTAAGGTTCCTTTGTATTTTTTCATGGCTTGATAGTTAATTTCTTTTTATCACTGAAAAATACTTCATTGTATGGGTGAACCATAGTTTATTTATCCATCCTCTAATGGAAGGACATTTCAGTTGTTTCTAAATTTTAGCAAATATGAAAAAGTTATATATATATATATATATATATATATATATATATATATATATTAATTTTTGCCAGTGCCATACTGTCTTCATTACTGTAGCTTTATAATAAGTGTTACAGTTGGGTAATGTCAATCCTCCAACTTGGTTCTTCTTTAATATTGTGTTGGTTATTCTGGGTCTTCTGCTTTTCCATGGAAACTTTATAATTATTTAGTCAATATACAGAAAATAACTTTCTGGGGTCACTAATCCCTTGATTAAGATTGCATTGACTTCATAGATCGAGTTGGAAAGTTCTGGTATCTTGACAATATTGAGTTTTCAATCCATGTACGTGGACTATTTCACCATTTATTTAGATCTTTTTAAAATATCTATCATCAGAGTACTGTGGTTGTTCTTATGTAGACCTTGTACATATTTTGTTCAATTTTTTACCTAAATATTTCAGGGTTTTTTTGGGTACCAATATAAATAGAATTGTGTCATTAAATTTTAGAAGTATTAACTAATATCAAATAGAATTGTGTCATTAAATTTTTGAAGTATTAACTAATATCAAGTGGGAGTGGTATTTTTCAGGTTAAAATGTGGTCTGCATAATCCAAAGATGAAAAACTAGTGGCTTACGTGACTTCAGACATGAAGTAACTAACAGCAGGGCTTGAGGTCCTGCTGCCAGAAGGGTGTCTAATGGTGTTACTGTGGCAATGTCACGGTACACTGGAAGGAGAAATCTCATTTGCAGTTGAGACTCTAAGAGTGAAATAACTTTTTCCATCCAAAAGAGTTTAAAACTCTTCTCCCTTGCCTCAGATCCCATACAAATAAATGGGCAACAATCAGCCTTTGCCAAGAGGGTGCAGGTTTCAGGAATGGAGAGCTATGGCATCATCCAACCATTCTTCCCACTAGCAAATTAAATAACTAACATTGTTCATAGATAAAGATAAAAATTCTTACCATAGCTTATAAGCCTAGAGTGACCAAACCTCTATCAACCCCTTAAACCATATGCTCCCTCTTCTGCTGGACTAGTCTGGGCTTACACATGCCTTTCTTTGCCACATTTCTTCCACAGGGCCTTTGCATATTCTGTTTCTTTCCCTCTTTAGCCAGGTCATGTATCACTTCCTTGATTCTCCCAGGCCAGGCCTTTGAAAGTGCTGTATACTTCTCAGCATTTGTCACATTGTGAATTTACATTTAGTTATGTGATTAGCTGATTTCAGGACTATAAGTTCCATGAGGGAAGGCACTGTGTCTGTTTTTTTTCACCATTATGGTTCTAGTCCTATAATTGTTGAATGAAATGATGATGGATTTGGATATCCTATAGAATCATGAACTGCATATCTAATTGCATTTTAGAGTATGGGGACCCCTCAATGAATAATTTTTATTGTCCTAAAGGACTCCTCTAAGTATTATGGCACAACTAGAAACCTGGTATGGGTGGTTCCCCATCCAAACACTATAATCAATATTCTGGTTCCTAGACCAGTGGAAATGGATTCAATAGACTCCTTTGTAGAGTGTTGTCTTGGTGAGGCTTATAGTGGTTTGAATAAACCTTAATTTGATTTTTTTAAAAGTTTCTTTAGCAAACATTTATTAAATATTCACTGTCTACCACATACTGTGTTAAATGAGAACCATGTATGAAAGCTCTCAGCCATAGTTTCCGTCTTAGAATACTGCTGTTACAGTGTGGGCAAGATGCGCATCAGTTCCACGCCAAGCTGAACAGTCAAGGTGAAGTCATAGTAAGTACTATAACTGTTGGCTCTGGGGCCCAGGCTGCATGTTTTTTTGGCTGTACAGTCTCTGAACTTTTGGGAACCAAACGCCTTAGGCAGATCCTGCACGTTTTGTTCCCTCAGTCTCCTACCACTCCCTACTGTCTCATACCTGGCTTGGAATTTCTTGTTTCCATTGCCTGCCTACTCCCTAAGTGAATCCAATTTGTGGCCCTTGGCTGGGTCCAATCTTCCCTCTGGGGTCAATGGCCGGCCAGAGACAAGGGCTGCTTTTCTCATTCCTATTTCATACAAGGAACTGTGGGAGCCACCAGTAGGATCACACAGGCCCTGAAGAAGAACTCACAGTTCAGTCAAAGAAGGGACATGAACACAAACAGCCAGAACACTCTGTCTCAGAGTGTTTACAAAGGCAGCTGTGAGAAGGGCAGGGACCAGAACACATGCTCTGGCCCATGTGTTTGTAGGTCCTGTTTATGGTAGAAGGGTAGCAGAAGGTGAGGTTAGAGCAGGCATACAAGCCCTTATCTTGTCCTCAGTCGGTGAAATGAACTGTGGCTCTGTGGCTGTGGGAAGGAGGCAAGTCACCTCAGCTTCACCTCTTTGAGCTTCAGCTTCTGTAGCTATAAACTGCAGGTGATATCCGGGTGCAGTAGGGTGGTTGTGAGGTTTAGAAAAAGGATGATGATGCAAATGCTTAGCATGATACTTTGTGTAGTACAGACAACCAACTATTGTTGAATATCAATCCTGCTTTATAGGAACATTTATAGAGACCATTGCATATTCCGTGTTGGCAACTCTGGGGCCCATCTTTCATAGGAAGCCTCAGTAGGGGATCGGGCAATCCTCTTCCTGGCCCAGCCATTGGTGGCCCAGAACATCCTGTGCCAGAAGGAGGCCTGGCCATGTGACCTCTTCTCCTTCTTGGCTGTTCCCACTGGCAAGCCATGAATAGCAAGAAACACCCTCCATTGCCCTGAGAGCTTTTCCCAAGGAACCGAGAGGGAAGAATATTCTGTGGTTTTGCAAAGCCTGAGCCTCTTCTGGAGCCAATTCTGGTGGAGATACAGAGAACCTGATTGTTTTATGTTCTTCAGGTCCTCTCCATTGGTGGCCACTTAAGCCCTCCTTTAACACAATGAATGGATGGCTTCAAAGAGTCAGCATTTGACAGTCTCAGCTTCCAGTGGTCACAGGAGCACCAAGAGTTGCAGGTTTACAGATTTAGAGAGTTTCAGAGCTGGAAGGTGTCCCGAGTTTATCTGCCCACCTCTCTCAATTTACAGCTATGAAAATTGCAGCCCAAAGAGACAAAACCAGTGACAGACCTAGATCCCCTACTTTCCAGTCCTGGGCTTCTGTCATGATATCACACTGCCTTCCAGGTATGGAAAGAAGCATTAAGCATGAAGGTGTGCATATGGTTTCACTAGTGCCAGTTACTGCAAATGACAGAACATCAGGTTTAGGAGGGGGAAAAAAAAGTGTATGTCTGAAGGAGGCATGTATTAACTTGTGTAACTGAGCTAACCAGGAGGACATCTTGTTTTGGCAACATTCGTAGGATCTGGTTTCACCCTCTCTATCACTAAGGTCCTCTTCCTTGATATCACCTCTATTCCAAGACTCTCTTTTCCCTCAAGAAGGCTGCCAGAAGTTTCCAGGGCTAAATCCTTTCATGATCATGTGCCATGGGAAAATACAAAAGATCTCTGTCTCAGCTTTCTCTGCTGAGATCCCAAGGACCCTTCTGATTGGGTTTCTGGTAGCTCATATTCTAATATAAGCCAATCACTAGGGCTGGGGATCTCAAAGTTCTAATTGATGTAGGCCCAAGACTCATGCTCTGCTCCTGGGCTGGGGACCAGCTACTCAGACCCTGAGGACTGAGAGTGGGATGCAACTAAGAAAGGGAAATGGGGCTCAGTGGCCCCCCCAAAAAAAAATGTCCTCTGTGTCTCCATAGTGCTCCTAGGTGTGATTATGAATCTGAGTGTGTCTTAGGTGTATCAAATCTCCCATCTCCCTGAATTGGGGAGCGCTTTGTTCTCCAACAAGCTGTGTGTTTATGACAGTAGAAATGAACTGGGAAGAGGGTGGAGTATTTCCACAGGTGAACCTGAGGTCTGGGGTTTAGGTAAGGTGATGCCCTCCAATTCATTAGCCACCCAAGCCTTGTTCTGCGTGGGCTTCTGTTAAATAAAACAGGAGACAAGCAAACAAATAAAAATCAAAACAAACCAATCAACAGATAAACAAGAACTCAACAGCCAGCCCCATCTTTCTGATTGCCAACAAAATCTGACTAAATACATTCTTATATAAGACAGGGCTATTGTAGCTGTAAAAGGAGATTTCTTGATTCTTGAGAATACACAGTGCACGTCACTGAGCAAAGTTTATTCATCTAATGAAAGTCAGGAATATTTAATATTGGCCCAGAGCTAATCACTTATGAAGCACTTTCGTGATAACCACTGTCCATTCTGGATGAAGGCAAAGTCCTATTTATCCCCATTCTACAGACAGGAAAGTGAAGCCGAGAGAAGTTGAACAACCTGACGGAGGTCCCACAGCATGTCGTTGGCAGAGCTAGGAAGCCAATCCAGGCCCTTTGAGCCCAGAGACTTTTATCTTTCAATATGTCATGTTTTCCTGAAGAAGATTGACACATTTTAAGTGTTAACACTTTATTATTTCCCATTTTAAAGGGAAAGACATTTGAAATGCAAATTAACATCAATAATGTAATTCTACAGATTGCCCCCCCCAAAAAAAATAAAAAGAGGGATGATATCAAGTTTTAGCAAGGGTGTAAGAAAATTGATCTTGTCATTCACCGTTGGTCCATTTGTGAATCAGTACAAATTTGGTAATTATCTTTTATAATGCAATATAAAGCAGATGTGTGTGTAGGGGCTGTTTCTAAAGTGGCACATATAAATATGTTCATTGTGCCATTGTTTGTAATTGAGAAAAAGATAGACTATCAATGGTCCATTCATAGAGAAATGGCTTAACTGTGGTGTAGTGATAACCTGAAATATCAAGGAAGATGGTACATCTATGGCAGCTGACATAGCTAGGTTTCCACCAGGTGTTAAGTTAAAATACTTGTAGAACAATATATATAACATTAGACCATTTATATGAGAAATAAAGTATAAACTGAATCGAGGCACTTCCTTTTTTTTTTTTTTAAGATTGTATTAATTTGAGAGAGCAAGCAAGAGACAGAGAGAAAGCATGAGGTGGGGAGGTCATAGGGAGAAATAGACTCCTTGCTGAGTGGGGAACCCGATGTGGGACTTGATCTCAGGATTCCGGGATCACAACCTGAGCTGAAGGCAGACGCATAGCGACCCAGGCATTTCTATATGCACATATAATTAGTTACGTCCATGGAAGGGTTAAAATGGTATGATAAGCACTAACAGCAGGAGTGCAGTGAGGACAAGGAGAAGGGTTTGGAGTTAGCCCAGAGTAGGGGTTGGGATCAGGAGGGACAATCAGAGGGATACTTGTTTTTAGATACTTGAATTTTTGTGGATTGAATATATTCATGTTCTATTTGTATAATTTCAGATATTAAAATATAAAATAATGTGAAGTTCTTACTAAAACATTTTAAGTCATTTGAATTAACACAGCAACTTCTTTCAAGATATGTCTCCAAAGGCAAAGGAAACAAAAGCGAAAATGAACTTTTGGGACTTCATCAAGATCAAAAGCTTCTGCATAGCAAAGGAAAGTCAACAAAACAAAGAGGCAACCCTACAGACACTACAGACAAAGGGCTGATATCCAAGATCTATAAAGAACTCTTCAAACTCAACAACACAAAACAGATAATCATGTCAAAAAATGGGCAGAAGACACGAACAGACACTTCTCCAAAGAAGACATACAAATGGCTAACAGACACATGAAAAAATGTTCATCATCATTAGCCACCAGGGAGATTCAAATCAAAACCACATTGAGATACCACCTTACACCAGTTAGAATGGCCAAAATCAACAAGACAGTAAACAAAAAGTGTTGGAAAGGATGTGGAGAAAGGGGGAACCCTCTTACACTGTTGGTGGGAATGCAAGTTGGTGTTGCCACTTTGGAAAACAGTGTGGAGATTCCTTAAGAAATTAAAAAAATAGAGCTACCCTATGACCCTGCAATTGCACTACTAGGTATTTAACCCAAAGATACAGATGTAGTGAAAAGAAGGGCCATCTGTACCCCAATGTTCATAGTAGCAATGGCCACTGTTGCCAAACTGTGTAAAGAACCAAGATGCCCTTCAACAGACAAATGGATAAAGAAGAAATGGTCTGTATATACTACAGAGTATTATGCCTCCATCAGAAAGGATGAATACCCAACTTTTGTATCAACATGGATGGGACTGGAGGAGATTATGCTGAGTGAAATTAGTCAAGCAGAGAGAGTCAATTATCATATATTTTTGCTTACTTGTGGAGCATAAGGAATAACACGGAGGACATTGGGAGATGGAGAGGATAAGTGAGTTGGCTGAAATTGGAGGGGAAGTTGAACCATGAGAGACTGTGGACCCTGAGAATCAAACTGAAGGTTTTGGAGGGGTAGGGGGTGGGAGGTTGGGGGAGCCTGGTGGTGGGTATTATGGAGGGCATGTATTGCATGGAGCACTGCTGTGGTGGATAAACAATGAATTGTAGAACACTGAAAAGAAATTGAAAAAAAAAAGTCTTATTGGTAGCTGAGTTTAAAGGGAAAAAGTGCTGACTCCTTTCACTGTTTTCTGATCCTAGCAAAGCTCCTTGATACCAGGTAGTCTTCAACCCTTGTTAAATGTGTAGATCTACAGACTTTAATGTTGGAAGGAAGTTAGAGATCACCGGTTTTTACCTGTACAGAGGCAGGCCACTGATGACTAGAGTGTAGTTACCTCTCCAGTTCTTTTCCAGGTGACCTATCCAGGAGTCAGGTCGGGGCGACGTGACTGGGACTCCAGCTCTCAAAGTCTCAGGAGAGAGAATCACAAGGCTTTTCCCCTGTTTTCTCAGAAGGATGAAATCAGCAGTCATCACAGAATTATTAGGGAACTGTCAGACACGACAGAAATGCTGGAGAGTGAGGTTATTCCCGTTCTTTCCATTTTTCTGCAGCTCAAAGTTAAAATCACTTCCTCAAATCCCTGTGGCTGTAGGACCCCTTTGGTTCAGTCTTTGTCACAGTCTTGGTAGTGCTTTGCAATCCTGCTCACATCACGTGTCCCACAAATCATGAATGTGCCTGTGCTCCCTGCTAGGTGGAAGGTTCTGTCGAGTCAACCAGATCCCCATCTACCTCTTAGCCTAGCTCCTATCCCACATCCAGCCAGCCTTCGGGGGATGAGAATTATGTAGGAAACTTTCTGGACTCAGTTTCTTTTTCTCTAAATAAAGTGTGTGTGCTAACTTGCTACTATTCTTTTAGTTGGAATGGTCTATGATTTTAAGATTTAACTCTCCACTTCAGTGACACTCCTCACCTTTAGCCAGATGGTCAACTCCTTCCACAGCCTGGAGAGCTGGCTTGTGAATTCCAGCTGGATGAGATGCCCAAGGACCAGGCAGTCCATTCTTGTGTGGGGAGAGAAGAGATTTCTGTAGGAACCTTCACTGTAATGTCCTTGGCTAATGCGGACTAGGAAGTAATAACAGCTTGTGTTTACGCAGCCTCTTGCCATGGAGGAGCTCAAAGGGCTTCCCAGACATTATCTCACTGTTTCTCATTATCATTCCCTGGCACGCCCGGCACCAACAGGTTAAGTCGTTTTCCCACAACTCTCCGGTGACGGAGTTAGAACCAGGACTCAGGTCACCAGACTTCTGGACTTCCAGCCTGCTCGTTGTGTTCTGTGGCTTTCAGCATAGATGATCTGCCCTCACAGAGAGGAGACAACTTCCCATCATTGTTGTACACTTGGGGACATTTGCTGAGAGACCCTGGAAGAAATGACTCCTCTCTCCTGCTCCAGGTTCGTGAAGCTGATGATGTATGCACTGATTGTGGAGGGAAATTTGAGCCAGGGGTGACTCATCCCTGGGAAGAATCTGGCAATGAATCAGGAAACATTTATCGAGGCCAGCGTGGACTATGAGGGGACACTGGAAGCCTGGAGCCGTGGCCTTACGGGTTGTGGTTCAGTGCGTAATGTGCTTCAGTAATGCAACGTCAGAAACCTTAGTGGGCTGTCCAGCTCACTCCTTGATAAATTCCTAAATGATAAAATTAACTCTAGGGAAGCTGGGAAAAGGGACTGACCTTCCAAGACAAGAGATCTGTGTTTCATTCAAATATTACGCATTTAGGAGCCATGTGCTATTGGAAAAATGACTTAATCTCTCTGTTCTTCAATATCCCCATTCATTAAAATGGGTAATGCCTCCCTCGTCAGTTTATTATAAAGAATAGATAAGAGAGAATATAAGCCAGCGCTGGTTTTCCAAACATTTGGGACACTTGATAATGTCAGAGAAAACTCAAAGCCATTGTGATAGCAATTTTGGCAAAGATTTTGGGGAAATTGATTTTATATTAAAATAAGCACAAATGTACTGTCAAGTAGCAAGTTGAAGTGAATACATTTTAAAGATAAATTTCACCTTGCCCCAGAGGTGGAACGGGGCATGACTGATCCTTTACCTCCAAATCCTATGGGGTAGAATTTCATTTTTCTCTTCACGGGATGAAGAAGTCTGAGAAGTATTTGTCTAAATAGTCCATTGTTTTGATTTTTCTGCATTCCGTTCCCGTGTCTATTTTGGTCAGTTAAATGGTATTTGCTCAGGTTCCTGTAGCAATGACATCCTGATTTTTTTTCTAATATCACGGCTTCAGATTTTATCAAGTGTCAGTATAATAAATGGCTGCATGAAGCATGATTCTGCATTTTGCCTGAAAAATCACTGTTGAAGATCTGGTCTCCGGTCTCCTCTATAAGCCTGCAGGTGTTAAACCTCTTCCTCAAATTTCCTGCCTGAGGAAAGGTTATCTCCTCTGAAGAACAGGCATTTGTCCTTTTGATCACATAATAAAAACAAGGTAGTACATCACTTCCTCTTTTTGCCTTGGCAGTCTGGAGGCTCAGAGCTGTTTTCTTCCTCTATTTAGTAAAAATTGTTCCTGGCACGATTAACTTCATTCCTTCATACAATGGCAGGTCTGTATATTTAACCCACTGGTGTTTGACTATAAGCCTTCTTCAGTCTTTTTGTTTTTGCTTTTTAGAAAGAGATAGGGTATCAGTGATAAGGAAGCTGATTCTGAGACAACTTTATTCCAAAGCAAGTGGAAGAGATAGTAAGTCTCATGTTTAGAATATAAAATCAAATTCCTCTGGAGATGAGGCCCAAGGCAAGCTTAGGAGGGAGGCTGGTTTGCCAGTCAGCCTGGGAGGTGTCCTGCTGAACAGCTCCTGCTCAGGAAAGGTGGCCGCAGAGCACCTGCTCTTCTCCCCACCCCTTCCCCCGCATGAGTCCTTCTCAGCCTGTTGTGCTCCGGCAGGAGCCACCAACCCAGCATCTGCAGGGTCAGGTAAGAGCACAAATGGAGGTTGCTGGTCCACCCCCCGCCCCCCACTCTCTTCATTCCTCTGCAGTGCTCCACACTGCCATCGATGGACATTGGCACACCAGGGACAAGTGTCTTGCAAACTTTTCCACTCAAGTGTTTTTGAGGTAAAGGAAGAGAAGATTGTGAAGGCCAAGCTTTGGTCAGATCCCCCACCCTGGGAATACACCCTAGTCCTGTGGGTGAGCATCCAGGACTGTGATAGGCTGTGGGGATGGAGAACCAGGAGAGAGATCAGGAGGGCCTGAACACAGACATTGAGCCACCTGTGTGGGAAATTCAGGGTCCCAGGTACCCAGTGTTTGCCCTGGAAGGGCAACGTAGGCTCCAGGTACACAAGCTCATGGGCCCCGGGGACTTCCTCACCCATGGTGAAGGCCCGAGCTGGGCCTCCTTAGGCAAGAGTAGGACTGGTTGCCTGGTTTTGCTGTTACCTGGCAACCTTCATGCTTAGAAAGACTGCCCTTGTCTCCAGACTGACCCGTGCTGTGTCCCTTCCATCATGGGATCCTGAAGTTTTGAAGCTTGGAGGGGATTGTGGCGGCCAACTATCCTTTTATCCCCTTTTCTTTTCTTGTCTTTCCTCTTTCTTTCTTTCTTTCTTTCTTTCTTTCTTTCTTTCTTTCTTTCTTTCTTTCTTTCTTTCAGTTGGCTCCCTGAGATCAAGACATGAGCTGAGATCAAGAGTCAGACACTTGAGCAACTGAGCCACTCGGGTGCCCCTGGAGGCCTATTGTCTGAGTCCTCATTTTACAGATGAGAATATTGAGGACTAGAGAGGCAATTAACTGGTTAGAGTCCCTTAATTGTATTCTAAATATTTGAACCCCATCCTCCAAGGATGGGGGTAGAGTAAGGACAGAGATTTATACCATTACAGCAGAACCAGAACCATCAGGTTCAAACATTCTGAGAGGTTAGTGGATGAAGAATGTGAGAGAAAATGAAAGGTGGGAGGGGGAAAAATTCATATCCAACTTCCACCATCAGAAAAAGTATTTTTCTTGCTTGGATATACTGTATTCACTCAAATTTGCTATTGCACAGCAGAGATAAAAATTAATAGCTTTGTTTCCTGTGATCTCTTTATCAGCCAAAGTACAGGACTATGGCTCTCAGTTATTTTAATGGAAAAAACTGAGGTTGTATTATCAGGTGATAAGGCTGTGTCAGGCATTATTTTATTTTCTTATCTCCCTTGTTCAAGGTGAAGTGTTCCAGCCTTGATGGATGAGCAGGACTACCATGACTGTGATGTTCCTTGTGCCTTGATCTTACTCCACCTTCTAAGATAACTGTGGCAGGTGAGAGAGGACTCTGGGGCCAGATGATTCCGAGCACAGAACCCAGGGAAGGCTATGACAGCTGGGTCCTTATTGTAGGACAGCTGGCATGAGGGCTTTGCAGACTCGGTCACATGGCCCAGGTCACCTGCACTGCAGAATCTTTCACGACTCTTCCAGTAAAATTTATTCAGCAAGTACTGACTGGTGATCTCGAATGTTCCCAGTGTAACATCTGATAGGGATGGAAAGATGAATCATGCTGGTCCCTGCTACCCTAGGGAAGCTCATGTGGAGAGAGGGTTGCAAGTTTGATCACACGGGAAGGAAGTCACATCTTCCTCCTCTGGGCTTCTAGAGTGCATCTACCTCTCTGCACTCTGGCTCCTCTCATGGTGTGCCTGTGTGTCTGTTTCTTCCCCTGCTAGGATGTATGTTTTCCTGGGGCAGAGACCAGATCCTAGGTGTGGCTTCTGGTCCAGCTTCAGTGCCTGGCTGAAAAATAATCAATGTGTGTGCACTAAATAAACATGTGAGTAAATTCATTTGTTTGTCTATTCATTCATTCATTCATCATCCAATGTCTGGTGTTAATTTCCATTATATAACACTGCCTCCTCTAGTCAGGCCTGTTACTAATATCAGAGATTTAAAAAAAGAATAACTTTGGGGTATCTGGGTGTGTCAGTCAGTTAAGAATCTGCCTTTGGGTCAGGTCATGATCCCAGCGTCCTGGGATTGAGTCCTGCATGGGCTCCCTGCTCAGTGGGGAACCTGATTCTCCCTCTCCTGCTCCCCTTGCTTGTGCATGCTCTCTCTCTGACAAACAAATAATTTTTTTTTTTTTAAGGAGTAGCTTTTCTCTGTGTGTGAGGTGTGGCTCATGAAGCAGGACAAAGGAACCATCCATCTCAACTCCCTCCCTTGTTACTCCTGCAAGGACTCCATGTTTCTCATCCTTTGTCAGCCCTAGTGGTGACTCACACCTGACCATGGACAAGAAAGACCACAAATGTTGTAAAACAAGAGGCAGCTGCTCATGGGTCAGGCTGGGCTCTGACCACCCAGGTTCTGCCGGTTCTTAGATAGGTGACAAGGGACAAGTTGCTTCCCCTCGCTGAATCTGTCACTTCATCTGCGAAGTGGAGATAGTATAACTCTGTTTTGCCTTCTTCACAAGATTTTTAAAAGAGTCATATGAAAATGGGTGTAAATAGTAAAATGCATGGTGGAAAGTAAAGATTATTAGAAAATAAAGCAGCTCCCTCTTCACTCTACCCTAGGGCCCTTCATGTGCTTTGGTACAAAGCCTTCCCATAGGCGTATACCCTGCCTTCCTTTTTGTATTTAGAATAATTATTTCTTTGATGTATTATGTTCTAGAGACTCTGGAGGAGTGTCTTGGCAAGCAGTGGGACCTGGTCCCCAAGCTGCCATCCTAGGATGGCAGCCACATTTCACCAGAAGCTGTCATGGAACTCAGGAAGGAGTAAGTCCCCAGTTGGGGCTCTTTAATGGGGATTTTACAGTGTTTGGCTAAAAAGCCAGTGAAACAACCATCATTGGCTGAAAGAACCAGTGAAAGTCCTCTAGGCTTGCATGACTCAGCCCCAGGAGAGGCTCCTTCCATGGGAAAAATCAAGGGCTGTGCTGAAGCAAGGCGAGGCCCAGGAAGCTATCCGAGATAAAAGGCAGCGTCTATCAAAATTCAATCCCAGACTCCCTCTCTCACTCCTGCTAGGATGGAATCGAAATAATGACCATACCTCCTTTCATTTGGTCAAAGTCCCTGAGCCCCAGGCCTGGGAATGACTCTGCAGGAGAGATCGAGGACAGGTTCTTGACTGATTCCGTTTTCCCATCTCTTATCTGTCAAATGAGAAGGCCGATTAATTCCTGAGGTCCCTGCTAGTTTTGACATTGTGTCATTCTGTGATATCCAACTGTTTGAAAATTCCTGGATTCTCTGAGGTGAATTTACAGGCATGCAGCCCTTGTCTCATGATTCCCTCAGTGTACCTCTAGGTGGCCTGAGCCCCAGTCTCCACACGAGGCCCCTACATATCCATTAGCAGGCCCTGGAGGACCAATAGGAGCAGCCCTCCTCCTCCAGGCATGGCCCCGCGTTAGGACCCACTCCAGTAGGGTTTAAGTTGAATGTTGGACCAGGAAACAGAACATGAGTTCTAGTCTAGATCAGCTGTGATTTGCTCAGTCCCTTCAAAGCCCAGCTCCAGTAAATTCTCTTTTATGAAGTTCTCCCAGATTCCCATCCAGAAGATTCTGTCCCTCCCCGGTCTTTCTCTTAGTTTTCTTACCAGCTTGTGAGGGGGATGGGGGCTCATTGTCATCTGGCTGCCATAGATCCTGAGAGAGTTTTGTACATGGTAGGTGCTAATAAACATGAATTCGTGACCTGAGGGATTTGAGGTTGGGCTTTGAATCAGATCTGGGTTTAGATTTTGTAGCTATAACAAACACATCTCTATGATCTCCTTGGCGCTTGGTTGATTCCCAGCCAGGGATTTCTGGAGCCCAGAGATCTATTTAGGTAGTAATGAGGTGAGAGGGAAGTCGACAGAATTATTTGGTGGCAAGTGACAAAAGCCCAACTCAAACACACTAAAGAGAAAAAAGGGGGTGGTATTATTGGGGACCAAGCTCACTTCTGATTTGACAACCAAGAGCTTTGAGCTATTGTCACTTCTGCTTCCCATCGTTTATCTTTGCCTCCTTCATTTTTTGGTGTGATGCTCAGGCACACTCATGTGGTGGCCATGTGGCCAGGGTAATTGAACACCAGGGTAAATGAAGACCCATTTCTTCTCTAACTTTTTCAAAAGTGTGCTGGGCTTATCTAGCAAAGGTCATTACTAGTTTAGGCAGCTGAAAGGGAAGCAGCCTCTGACTGACTTTGGTCCAAGCCCATCCCCGGAGCTGGCAGAGGTCTAGGAACTGGGGTGGGGGAGGGCATTGCTAAAGGAAAAGAGGGTGGCACTGTGACCGAAAGAAGGCTAATTGATGTGCATGGCAAAACCAACAAAGTGTGTCTTTGAAACATGTTCAGTTTCAAAAAGCCAAACAGAAAGAGTGCATTTACTAAATGTTAAAGCCAAAGAAGCTAATGAACATGTCCAGGGTTTGATTTTGTTTTTTTGTTTTTTATTATTATTATTATTATTATTATTGTCTTTGTCTGAAATTATATCAGCTCAGTTTGGGAACACTGGAGATTTCTTGTGGACCAGAAGCTCCTTGCCTTATAAACAACGGAAAGGGAGGTGAATTCTTGGTATACCCCATTTAATGATGCTGATTCATTTTAACCCTAATTTCTATGAGATTTTTTTCCTTGAAACATACCATATTATACATATCATATCAAAGATAGTTCTACCTGGGATTGGAGGGCTGGTGTATCCTTTCAGCAAGTAAGAGCTAAATAAACTTGACTGTGTTCTTTCTGACCCACACAACAGGTAGCTCTCAACCAATGGGCACTCTAACTGTACTTTGAGAATTGAGAGATTTGGCAACTTGTGTTTTTCCTTTCCAGGGCCCTCTCTTTCCTGAGCATATATATTGTGCTCTGGTCAAGAGCTTTATGACCTACACCTGAACGTATATGGGAGTAAACTGTTGAGGAAAGATGAACAAACAAAGCTGAGTAACTTACTGGAGCTTAAAATGCAAGACTCAAGAGATCTTCAAAAGAAGGGTCCAGAGTAAAGATGTAGAAGAAATTAGGTGATTGTGGAAGTCTTTTGACCTTCGGGAGGGTCTGGTGAGCACACTTGAGCCCAGTAGGGAAGAACTTATAAGTAGGAGAAGCCATGGCCAGGGAAAGTCATAGCTTCAGGGTATTGGAAAGATGCAGAAGATCTGTTGACTAGGAGAGCCAGAAGCTGGGAACAACCTCTTTCTGGGGCCAAACTATGATAGTTGTCTTTTTAATTTTGAGGATTTACAAATGTTAAAAATCTTGTCATTGTTTTATGGAATCATTGGAATATCTTAAAGAAAAAACATCTCTTCTGTCTAGCATCCCTTATCTTTAAAGAACTTACTCCCTTTTCAAGTTTTGTTTTCAATTTAGTTAATCTGTAGCATCATCCTTCATAGGGGCCTTGGGGTGGGAGATGCAATGAACTCTAGATCCAAGGCAAGAATAGTGGTTTAGTTATCCAGGCACTTCCTAGACATTCCTGCCTAAGGATAGATGGTCGTTTGGGGAGGTACCATTTGAGGGTGTGTAATCATGAAGAAGGCAGCAAGTCACAGAGAAGACACTGTGGATGGCATGCCGTGGGGAGGAAGTTGCAGGAAGCCCCTGGACCCCTCCATGGTTCACACTGAGCTTGGTGTGAATAAGCACCTGTACTGAGTTTAGGGCTGTGTAAGCATGTGGCCTGTTTGGATTACCAGGGTAACAAGGGACCCAGCTGCTTCCGAAGTCAGAAGATCTCCACTGTTCCAACTAGGAAGAGATCTTAGGCCTGATGCTTGTCAGCAACCTCATTCCATACAAGGAGAATTATGGTTCAGAGAACAGAGGACAATTTGCATTCAGCTGGCAGAGTGTTGGTATGTTTTCTCCACCTCTAGTATCAGGATCAGCTAGGAGGGCTGGTTAAAATTCTGATTCTTGGGAGCAATCCCAGACTTATAAAATTAGATGCTCTGGAAGTGGGCCCAGGAGTCCACACTTCAGAATGCACCCCAGGCCATTCCTAGACACCTCAAGTTTGAGAAGCACTGCTCTGAGGGGCCGATGCTGATTCATATTCCACTTTGAGGATGGGCTCCTGACTCCAGACTCTGCGCTTTCTCTTTGACACCAGAGCCCACGGGAGCTGGGGATGTGGAATAAGTCAGATCCAGGATGGTGAGTCGGGGGGTGGGGGGGACTGTGAAGAGTGAGATTGTATTTCTAATTCTTCCTGCAGTGTGAGAGGGCTGGATACATCTTTTCAGATTGGATGAAGGAAACTGAACATGAGCTTCCTATCTGCCTGTCAGGCACCAAGATGCTTAAGTGTATGTGTCTTGAAACTCTGCGACTCTTTTAAACTCCAACTGCTCATCTGACAGATGAAAAAACTCACAGCAGCTCCTCTCTCTGTTCTTTAGATAAAAACTCCCCGCCGTCTCTGGGACTCCATGTGAAACAGTTCCTCAGGCTGCCATGTGTCCTTCCTGGCTTTCAATCTCCAACACACGTGATGAAACTGAAAGAGATGATCTCAAAATTTCAATGACAGAGATTAAAATGAAAAGAATTGGTTCTTTCTGTTGTTTTTAAAATGACATAGTTCTTGGCTGATAGAAACTACCATTTATTTACCTCCTGCTATAAATTTGTGAATATTGTCTTCTATGTCATGATATGAAGACATCTTTTAGCACTGTAGGCCAGATTCCTTTGGGATGTCCAAGGACCCCAGTACAACTAGAGGTCCATTGCTACGATTTCATTTCCAGTTATAAATAGTCAATAGATCATCGAGTCACTAAGAATGGTTAAATGAAAGAATAAAATAGGTTTTCTCTTTAAAAGCTCAGCTTGTATGGGGGCGCCTGGGTGGCTCAGTCAGTGAAGCGGTCCAACTCTTGGTTTCAGCTCAGATTGTGCTCTCAGGGTCGTGAGATCCAGCCCCATGTTGGGCTCTGCTCTGGGCATGGAGCCTGCTTGGGATTCTGTCCCTCTCTCTTCCTCTGCCCCTCATCCCTGCACTCCCTATTCATGTGCATTGGCTCTCTCAATCTCTCAACAAAACAAAACAGAACAAAATAATTGGATTACAGGTATATATTTCTATAAGATGTTTGACAGGGATTCAGGACAGGGATCTGATGCTGGGCCTGCCGGCCCTGCTCTAAATATGCTATGTGAACTTGGACAAGGCACCACTTTCTCCGGGCCTCAGTTTCCCCCAGGGAGTAAGAGGGTCAGGCAGGTGATTTCCAAAGACTCTCCAGCCCTGAAAGGATCAGGGTAAAGTACCAAGAGGTTATGAAATATCCCACAGTGTGGGAGGGAGCACATATGTCATGATTTCGTTCCAGTTTAATGTGTTTCACATTTAGTATAGTCCAAACTGTGACTGGTCCTCTGTGGAACACAGATGACTCACTTCCTGTCCTAAGTGGGTCTTCTCTGAGGTGTGGAACAGATTCTTCCTTCAGATATCAAGCCAGCTAGCGGGGTCAAGTTACATGTTCTTATCTGTGTCAAATTAAACCCAATAATCACAAACATACATACACACACACACACACACACCACAGACATTTAAGGACACTACAGTTTAGAAGGTAGATGTTCCTGAAAAGTGTGTCCATCAAGTTTTTATCATCATGGTCACATTTGAAATACAGTAGCTGGCAATTGGAATAAAGATTATGGTGAAACTTTTTGTAAGGTGACAGATGTCTATTGTGTAGGTAATTATGAAGGCTGGAAAAGCCCGGCGTATTTACCACTTCCTCCAGGGAGTCACCTCTGACTGTTGCTGATTGCTTTTATTTCTCTGCCTCCCACTAACTTCTGCTCTACTTTAAGAGCTGGGCCCACATCAGAAGGTACAAAATCACAATCTTAAGTCCACTAACTCCTAAAATGTTAGAGCCAAAAGGGAACTTTGAAACATCAAATCTTCCTGACTTCCCCTTATCATTCACCCATTTGCTTATTCATTCGTTCTCTTAACACACATTTATTTAATGCCTACTATGTGTTAAGGGCTGTGCTAGGCAAAAGACATAGAGTGAAAACAGGCATAAAATATTCCTACTCTGATTTTGTGTATATTGGGAAGGAGCAGGCCATAAACAAGTAAACAAAGTATGTGCTAAGTAAGTACTTTGGTTAGTGGAATGGGGAATTACTGGTCAGGTAGGGAGAGCTACTTTAGATAAGCTAGGATTGGCAGAGAAGATTTCTGTAAGGAGGTGACATTCAAACAGCTCTCTGAAGAAGAGAAGGGGCTAACCATGCTAACAGTGGAGAGCATTGAGGAATGGAGGGAAAAAACAGCTGGCATGGGTGAATGGTGAAGGAGAATGGAGGACTTTGAAACCTGGAGGCAGGAGAAGTATAAAAAGGGTCTGGATGAGGGTTATTGCAGGGGGATGCTGGGAAGTGGATGGTTTAAGACAAGTTTTGGAGGCGGGCATACAAGACTTGTTTCTGCATTGGACAAGGGGGCTGAGAAATAGGACGGAATCAAGGGTGACTCCTTATCTTTTAGTTTGAGAACTTGGTGGAAGTTATTTATTGAAGTGAGATTGGGGAAATGCAATACAGCTTGGGGAGGAAATCCAAGAAACCTATTTTGGATTTGGAGAATTTGATATTCTTATTGGATGTTCAGGCAGAGATGTTGAAGAAAGCACTGATTCTTGAAAAACTCTCAAAGTGTTCCAAAGGTATTAGTTTTATCTCCTGAACTAGACCAAAACTCCCCTGAAGGCAGGTATGGCTCATATTTCGTACTTCTTCTGACTCCTCCATAGAGGTCAGAGTGAGAGGAAAGTAACAACATTTTCATGTTCCCATGTTCTGGAATTAGAGAGATCTGGTGTGCTGAGTTTGCATGTAATGGGTCAAAAGAGCCGATTGTTAAAATTTCAGAAATGCTGCAAGTCCACTGTGAGACCGTCCTTGCAGCTGGCCATGGTGGGAGTATTTTCACATGGAACATGGCAAATTTTGCAAATCAGAACACTTTTCCTCAGAGATCCAGGTCATCAATACATCACAGTAAAATCCTGAGTCACCAACTCAAAGGCCCTTAGGGGAGAAGAAGATAATATCTGTCAGTGATTTGTCTGGGTCTGGAAATGAAACATTTCTCGCAATGAAAGATCAAAGCATGCTGGGCCCTAGCTAGGCTAAATGGCTAGGCTAAAATTAATATATAAATAAGGCCAGAAAATTATATTTATCAATCTAAAATCTTTTATTTCAGATTATTACAAAACATTCAGTTCCCCTCTAGAAACTCCCCCATAAATATCTTAAAATGCGTATGCTAGGAAGGCCACCACGATGGACCTTTTCCCTGAATTCACACAGTTTGGCTAAAGATAAAGTCAAAGGTTCACATAAGATTAGGGAAAGACGCATCCCCTCTGAAGAAGTAAAGCTCTAAGATGTCCGTTGTCGTCGTAGAGATGCCAATCCAGTGCTGCTAGATCTTACGTCTTTTCAAGAGAAGCCTGGGTTTTAATGAGAAACTTCCCGCTGTTAAAAGTTGACTTAATTCAATCGGAGAAAGACAATTATCATATGATCTCCCTGATTTGAGGAAGTTGAGAGGCAACGTGGGGGGTTTGGGGGTAGGAAAAGAATAAATGAAACAAGATGGGATCGGGAGGGAGACAAACCATAAGACACTCTTAATCTCACAAAACAAACAGGGTTGCGGGGGTAAGGGGGGTACGGAGAGGGTGGTTGGGTTATGGACATTAGGGAAGGTATGTGCTATGGTGAGTGCTGTGAAGTGTGTAAACCTGGCAATTCACAGACCTGTACCCCTGGGGCTAATAATACATTATATGTTAATAAAAAAAAAAAAGAAGTGTTTCCAACAGATAATAAGAATGTAATATTAGTATTTACAAAAAAAAAGTTGACTTAATGAAAAATAACAACAACAACAACAACAAACAGCAAACCACTGTGGGCCAAGCAAAACACTTACAAGGCTTCATTGAGCCCAAGGGCTACCCCTGTGCAACTATCTGAGACTCATGCATATGGTCATCTCTCTGGCAGAGGGGAGAAGGCCCCACAGGATATGCCAGAAATCAACTTTCTTATAACCCTGGCATGTGGGAGTCACATCCAATTTATTGAAGAAACATTGTTCAAGTGACATGTTTTGTACTCCAGCATGGTAGAGCAAGTGCGCATTGTCTGTATTTGTTTTCCCCACTTGGTTGTGGGGCCCTCTGGGCGATCACCATGATGCCGTCTTTGTATCTGCCATGCGTGTAGTACTCAGGACCGCAAATAGGAGCTCGCTACGCAAGGAGATTTAGAAATATTTTGGGCAGTTTCTCTAGGAGATTGGCGCCTAAAAGATGAGAAGTCCCTTGCTCTTGACCTCAGTAGTGAATCAGTAAACTGGGACTAGAACCCAGGTCTTTAAATGATAGACCCTAGGGCTGGAAAGAGCCCGTGGTTCTCAGGAAGTATTTGCTAAATTAATGAGTACATGAAACAATGATAGAAGAATCAATGAATGTAGGATCAAGTGAACATGATCTGAAATGACCAGCTGGACTTTGGAAAACAATTTGAAGTATGAGGGGTGCCTGCGTGGCTCTGTGGGTTAAGCATCTGACTCTTGATTTCGGCTCAGAGACATAACCTCAGAGTCATGAGATCGAGTCCCACATTGGGCTGGCATGCTGGGCATGGAGCCTGCTTAAGACTCTCTCTCTCTCCCTCTGCTTCCCCGACCCCCAGAAATGAATGTGTAAGTTGGGACTTGGTTTTCGTTCTTCCACTAAGCACTCTGTTGCAATACTTAGGCCCATCCTTTTCATCTCTGGTTTTGTTTCAAGAATTACAAGCTAATAGTAACAGGCGCAGTTACTGAGTGCTGTAGGGCAGCCATTGGGCTAAATGCTTTACTTGAATTTTGCCAGTGCCTACACTAGATCTCTGAAGTGAACACTATTTTTACCATCTCCATTTCAGAGATGAAGAAACAGATGCACAATGCTATAAGTAACCTGTCCACATTCATACAATTTGTAAGTTACCAGTGGAGACGATTTGAAGTGAGGCATTTCATTCTGGAAATGTAACAGTAATAAAAGTACTATGAAAAATAAAAGGATGACACAAATGTCGAATCTGAACATTTTGGGGAGGCTCAAGGCTCTGGCATTCCTGAGTCTCTTGAAAAGAATGATGCTTGAAGCTGACATTCTTTTCTGCATTTCACACTGTCAAACTGACATTAGAATCAACACGGAGATTAGGCCCAGTGACCTCTGGGGAACGTTTCAGACTAATTCAGAGACTTAGTCCTCTTAGTTCTTTGGTAACCTTGAGCCTATTCTCTCAGTTTCACTCTCTATACAATAGACTTGAATGTATTAGAAATTCTTCCAGCTCTGAGACTAAAAGTTTCTCTGAAGAATTTAATACAAAGCTAACATGTGTCAGGATTCTTTTTGGTTGCAGATTACAGAAACCTCACTCAAACCAGCCTCAACTGAAGAGGGGATTTAGTAGCTTAGTAATAAAAAGTCTATGAGTAGCCTTGCCTTAGGCTTAGCTGTATCCAGGGTCTCTGAGGGTATCATCAGGTTTCCATCTCTCCAGCTCCCTCCATATATGCGCAGAATAGCCACCTGTAAGACTGACGTCCTATCAACAGGCAAAACTCAACAGGCAAAAATAATCATCTTGGGACGCCTGGGTGGCTCAGTGGGTTAAGCCTCTGCCTTCGGCTCAGGTCATGATCTCAGGGTCCTGAGATCGAGTCCCGCATCGGGCTCTCTGCTCAGTAGAGAACCTGCTTCCTCCTCTATCTCTCTCTCTGCTTGCCTCTCTGCCTACTTGTAATCTCTGTCTATCAAATAAATAAATAAAATCTTTAAAAAAAAAAATAATCATCTTCCCTGAAAGCAGAAAAGTCATCATGCGGAATTGGATTGACCAGCTTTGGTCTCATATATACCTTTATTGTGGCCCTCATCTTTACATGGGGACAAGTCCAAGGACATGTGTCTATTTCTTTGGTTATGTGGGAAGAGCATCTTGTACCTGTGATGGGTTTTCCACTGAATGAGATGGGTTTTCCACTGAATGAGAACTTTCTGTATGAGAAGAGAGGGAGTACCAGGCAAGTAGAAACACAGAAGTTGACTCCAAGCAGCTTCACCTCCCACTTAAAAGGAAGACTGACAGAACGGGCATCCTGGCTCTGAACTTTCAGGTCAGAGTCACAGGCTGTGGTGACCCTTCTCAGCATTAGAAACAAGACTTGTCCTCTGGAAAGTTTTCCTCTATCTTCAGGGATGCTTGGACTCAAACAGTGACATCAATGAATGTCATGGAGTCATTATTTTGCCTTGTAGTTACAGTTCCTTAGAGAAATATATGCAGCGATGATCTCAACACAGGTAATAAATTAGGAAAGAAATGATCATTCTTGTGCAAAGTTTGCCAGAGCTACATTAATTTATGAGGACCCGGCCAATTAGACAACTTGGCAAAAGCATCTGCTTTAACTCAACACCCCTGACTTGTATAGAGAGGGTTACCAGCCCTTTCTTTTAGCTGGCCCCCCAAGTAGTTACTTGCACTGAGGCAAAGGGGCAGAGGGCAAAGGGGTAGGAAATACCCACCAGTAAGAAGTGATGACAAAACCTCTCCTGGGCAGTGACTCCTGCGAGGCTCATGGACAGAAAAGAACTTGATCAGCCTTCCACTCCAAAAGGTCTACATTCACAGTCTGGATACTCACAGCTTGTTAGAGCTGGAAGAATGTTTAGACATGACCTAATCCAACTCTTTTATTTCACAGCTGAAGAGCTGACATCCAGAAGGGGGAAATAACTTGGTCTAGGTGGTACGGCAAAGTCGTAGCTGAGGCAGAATTCAATCCCAAGCCTTATTCTCTTTCCTGCCTGGCAAGTTCGCTTTGGTTTTGCCCTCAAGACTCTGGTAAACATTTTGAACCATGGAAACTTTGCTCATGAAGAAGCTTCCTTTAATTTGATCTTCACTGGAAATGCAAGGAAGAGAAGTAAATGGTTGGTGCAGTGCCTTGGACTTATATACTCTTAACTGGTACTTCTCTAAGCTAGGAGAAGGAAGGGCTAGCCCGAGACTCCTTCACATTAGAAAACGTAAAGGTAACTCATGAGTCATCAGAGGTGGTGAAGGGACATAAGTTATGTTTACTTTGCTAAGCATTTTTGTGTTTAGTTAGTACAGAAAGAAAGCTCAAGGAGGAGTGTAGGGATCTAAATTCCATTTGGATGTGGGTTTTGATGGATGATGGCAACAACTCATTCTCTCTGGATTTTGGATTTCTCATTTGCAAATTTAGCTGATTCTTAATAGCCCTGTCTATCGATGATCTCAAGCTTTAGGGTGTTGGGGGAGGGGGCCGTCTATATTTTACTGTGCTTTCTGTATTATTGTTATAGAGAGACACAGACCGTTTTGGATGGAAGGTGGCCAACCTAAGCCAGTCCGTGTTTGCAGATGAAAAGCCCTCTTTGCTAATCTGGCCTAGTGGAACAAGCACAGGGCTAAGGGTCTACGACACACCTGTGTTTCCCTATGCTCCATGACCTTGAGCAAATCCTTGACTTTCTCTAGGGCTTTTTATAAAAATGGGACTGACATTTTGCACACTTGCCTCATAAGGCTGTTGCTTGGAGAATAAAGATATTGGAATGCTTTATGACAAGCAGGCTCTTATACATGGGACTTAATACTGAGTTTGCCCTTGGTGATGGAGAACAATGTAAAAACAACCTGTAGAACTAGTCAGAAGTTCAATGCGGCCAAGACAACACCAAGGGTACTGAAATTTCTTTTTCTTGAGGGCATTTTGTTTTCCCGATAGTAGAGCGAGTTGAAACAAGGCTTAACAAAATATCCGCACACCCGGTTTGCCTGGGGATAGTCCTCTTTGCTGTGGTCATCCTGGTATAATTATTAGTAATACACATTTTTCACTTTCAGAAGTCTCTTTTTTGGCAGTGAAGGACATCCTTACCCCTAAACTTAATACCATTCTATTCAACCTCTTCATTTTAAATGCTAGGAAATAGAGGCTCAGAGAAGAGAAGTGACTTCCCCAATTCACCCAGAGTTTGTCCAGAGCCTGAACTTGGCAAAGCCCTTCTCTTTGTACCTGGGAAGAAAGGGGAGGGGAATACAGGGTGAGAGAATGGCTCTCTTTGTCTGCTTTCCAGCTTCTTGAAGCAACTTCTTAGCAAGAACAGCCCCACCCCTCTCTTGATTTCCTGGAAAGTGATCAGCAATAGTGTGGCTGCCAGTGGCCGTGAGGGAGCTGGGGGATGGAGCAAACATTTCCGGATCCTGGAAAAGGAAGCTGTTTTCTCCTTTCTACCCAAAAGAACAACCTCAGGGGAAGAACCTCTGCCTATTAATAACTGGCCCTTATTTAGGTGCACAGCTTTCCTGTGATTATTCATAAAGCACTTTCATATTCATAATCTTAATTGATTGAATTTTCACTGCCTTTGGAAATGATCTTGGAGGTATCCTTACTCCCATTTTGTAGTGAGAAAAATAAGATCTACCGAGACAGCTGGCTTGCTCTAGGTTTTGCAGTAAAGTGCAGTTGGGAACAGACCTTGGTTTCCTGTCTTCTGGCCCCCGTATCCCTTGTACTCCTTGCTTCTGGCAGGGTCTACCCTTCGGCATCTTCTAGGAGAAACCTCATTATAGCCAGGTTTCTTAGTATTCAAGAAACTAAATCTTCTTGGATGAGCCCAGGGCAGACCACCTTCTATCCTGAATTTGGTTTTGTGTCAAACGGTGTTAGAACACAGTCCGTGATCAACTGTGGGCTTCACTCTACAGACACCATTTCTGAGAAAATGAGTGTGTGGATGGAAAACAGTATATTTCATCCTGGGATAAGATTTTTCTCTTTAAAATTGTTCCTAGGATCAGGGGGAATAGAGTCCCACTACAGTACTTAACAGCACTGTGCTTGCAAATCACTGACCCGATTATTTGCAGAATCCCCATTTTGGAGAGATTTGTTCTGGTTCAGAATGAAATTCTTTATTTGGAACTCGACACATCCCAGACTCAGCTTGATCAGATTTTCAGCTACTGTCTTCATCAATCTGCCCTAAGTAGGCACTTAGGCAAGGGGAGAAGCTTTTGGTGGGCCAGAGTCCGGGACCCCAGGTGTGGTCTGGATTATGTGTGTGATTCATGTGATGTCAGGAACACCGCTTTTCTTTAAGGGAGCTCAGTTTCTTCAGTTGTGTTGAGATTGGATTAACCAGTATACTTCCAACTTCTAAAGTCACTGGATTTTTTTTTTTTTTTTTTTTTTTGAGAATGCTCTGGGAACCTAGCATGTATACATGGTGAAAGGGGTGGGGCCGAGGGCTCAGAGCCCCTTCATTTAATCCATTCTTGTGGCCAGGGGACCCATGTGTGGATGCTAGTGTAGAAACCATTGGATAACTTCTAAAGGCCTTTCCAGCTCCGACACTGACCTTAAGAGACCAGTAATGTCTTCGAGAGGGATTTTAAGCCCCTGAGGAGTTGCAGTGAGCACAGAACTCAGGATGTGGAACTGGGTGGACAGGAAGAGAGGTTGTGATGGGGTAATAAAGAGGAAAATGTGGGGTGGAGGGTAGTATGGTACGGGGCACCGCACTTTACAGTTTACGAAGTATTTGCACATCCATCATTTGTCTCTTCTGAGTTTGCTCAACCCTGTACATTCAGGCGATTACACAAGACCTCGCAGGCAGCCCCGATCCCGTTCCTGGCAGTAGAGCTCAGGAACATAAAGAGGAAGAAGAGACCATTTGAGCCTCAAGGAGCTTACCATCCACTAAAGGAAAAGGCACATAAACAAATCACTGTCATGGGCAAACAGCAAGCCTCTAAGAGAGGTGCATGCAAACGCTGAGGAGAGCAAGAAAGGCCACATTTCTCTCGGGAAGGGAGGAATGGGGTCATTCTCTGGGCCCTGAGCTCTGGCAACTTGAGGAGACATGGCGCCCTGGGGGCGAGGGGAGGAGTCCCAGAAACCAGGCCCTGGGGTAGGGGAGCAGAGGTGAAGCCTTAAAGGTACCCTGACAGGGAAGGGCTTTGAAGGCGATGCAAAGAATCTAGAACCTGCGGCACTTGGAATCTGTTCCCTAGATGAGGAAGCAGCCTCCGAGAAGTCAGGACCTTGGCCTGAGACACCCGCGTCGGGAAGGGAGCTGCGGGGCCCCCTGAGACCTGTGTCCTGGTGCTCCTTCTGCTACCCTGTGCTGCCTCCAGCAGGCCTGAGCAGAGGCCGGCCGCGCGCGCGTAGGAGAGGCCTCCGCGCTGTTTATCCTGTTTGCTGGGGCCGGCCCTGGCCCGGAATGGAAGTGGGTGGGGTGGGGGCCGTGCGGGGGGAGGGGCCTGCCAACAAGGGCTACATTCAAGGCCTGCACTGGAGCCTGGGCGAGGAGAATGGAAAGCTACAGTCTGTCGGAGCGGCCAGCCTTGGCAAGGCAGCCGGGGCCTTATAAGGAAATGTTGTTCTCTCTGAGCCAGTGGGGCTGGGACGGAGCCCTGGGCCCACAGGACAGAGCTGCCCTTGTGGTGGTAGGCCGGGGGTGCCAGCCGCCCCTGCACTGGGAGCCTGCGCTCTCAATGGGCCACTTCTGCGGGCTCAGCATTCCCTCGCAGCCCCCACGTGTGAGGGGGCCTCCACCCCCTCCACGCCTTCCCACTCCCCAGCGCCCTGGGCTGATTGGAGGAAAGGAAAAAAACAAAACAAAACAAAGACTTGGCCAGATCCCAGGCCTCATTGCTGTTTGATGCCGAATTACCCAGAACGCAGGCTCAAGTCAAATTCTCTTTTCCCTGAAGGAATCTTGAGTAAAGGGATCGCTCTTTGCCCTCTTTCCCTTCCCTGCACCCTTGTCTGTCTCCTCCTCCTTGTGACCACAGAACGCGCAGGGCTGGGCCCGGTACTGTGCAGGAAGGCAGGATCTGAGACCCAGCAAAGGAAGACATCCGCGGGAGGGCAAGGGCCGCTGGGGCAGCCTTCGGAGGAGAAGGGCGACTCTCTTCACCCTCGTTACCTGGGTCTGGGAGGCCAGAGGGCCTGAGAGACACAGCAGAGCCAGAGGAAAAACCCAGCCAGCCCAGGAAGCAACAACAGAAGAGAGTGTCAGCATTAGTCAGCTCCTGGAAGGAGCGCCTTTCCACAGCATGCCATGAGGGCTGATTTAAAGCATTGATCCCTCAGGGATGTCCCTGAACCCGAGATGAGGGTGGGAGCAGGAAAGATGCTTAGTGTGGCCTTTTGCTTTACCTATTCATAGACTCATAGATACACGAAACCCTGGAGTTAGGAGGGAGCAGGTCAGCCAAACCCGGCTCCGCACCTGAACAAACGTGGCAGACTTTCAACCAGCCTGTGCTCTCCCAGCAACTGTGAACTTGCTCCCTCCAGTCAGTCTTCGGTATCTACAGGTGTCCCCCTGCGTGTCAGCCGTGAAGAGCCACCCTGAGGACACGGTCCAGGGCAAAGCTCTGAGAGGCACACGATGAGCCAAATACAAAGGAGAAAGTAATACGTCCTGGCAAAAACACAAAGATGCTCTTAAGAGTTGTTATGAGGGAGAAATTCCTCGTGACTAGATGTACAGAGCGGTGGACAAGAAAAGGTCTTGTTGAAGAGATGGCATTTGGGGTGAAGGAAAGCTGAGTTCACAGAGTGACATTTGAGAGCCCGGAAAACGGGGGAGTGGCTGGCACGAGCCAGCCCGGGATGGTGGCAAAGCTAGGCCCTTGTTGGGTACCTGCAAGGAGACGGGCATGGCTAGGTGTGCACAGCTGGGAGACGAGGGAGTTAAGGTTGGCAGATGGGTTAGCACCAGAGTTTGGAGGCTCAGGATGCCAGAGGGAGAAGGAGATTCAAGTGCAAGACAGCCAGGAGCCTCCGAAGGTTTGAGCATCAGAGAGCTGTGACCAGGGCAGTGACTCTGGCAGTGGGACCTGGGAGCAGGTGCAGCAGGAACGGGAGGGAGAGGCATCCTTTTCTAGCTTCACTTCCCAAAAAAGTGCTCCTTCCCCAAGCAGAGCTCTGGGTGGGCCACAGGGTCTGGAGGCCCAGGGTCTGGAGGCCCAGCTCTCCCTGCTGCTACCTAGATCCCAGGATGTCAAGTGCTGCTGGGGCTTAGTGGTGCCTTTTGGAACAACCAGTGACCGTTCCCCCAGGGGAGGATCAGGCCTGGCGTTTTGGTTCGTTTCTCTTTTTGAGTTGACGCTTTTTGTTCACAAAGTCATTCTGTTCAGATGGGGTTAAGAAACCTAATCCCCAGTGGTTTTTGGCAGAAAGTTATCAAAGAACACCCAGGGTTAATAGGCAAAGACGCCGCGATGCCATCACAGCTCCAAGAGTCTGGCCTTCTTTGGGCATTCACTGTTCGCACACTTGTGCTTGTCTCAACGCTGCTAATAGCCCTGTGGCCGCCTCCCTGTTCTCCCTTCTATTACTTCCTTCCCTTCCTTTCAAGGCCGGTGTCCACGGAGGCACCATGGCACCAAGGGGGCCAGGGTCTCTGTTGGGAGGAGAGCAGGAGTCGCCCCTCTGGTGGGGAGCCTGAGGCCATCTGGTCCTGGGCTCCGAGGCAGGACTATGAAGGGCCCGAGCTCCCTCCTGTGCCTGGTTCCTGCCTCCCCGTTTTGAGGGCTGAACTGGAGGAACCAAGGCTCTGACTCTCGGTAGCTTCCCACCAAGTTTCCCTTGGGAGCCTGGGGGCCTCAGAGAGAGTGTTAGTCTGGGATATCCAATGGATAGGGCTCATTTTGAACTTGTGTTTGAGGATCATGAATTAATTTCTTCCCTTTTCAGGGCACATGAGAGCGTTTTATGGTGAGGTATCTTCTT
Organism: Lontra canadensis; assembly: GCF_010015895.1. Taxonomy (NCBI): domain Eukaryota; kingdom Metazoa; phylum Chordata; class Mammalia; order Carnivora; family Mustelidae; genus Lontra; species Lontra canadensis. The sequence continues at coordinate 9,468,504 of NW_022631050.1, read as the reverse complement.
GACTCTGAATTTCAAATAACAAACTTAGATGATGGCGAGGGTCCTAGTAAATGAAGCAGGATTCTCCCTGTACCTTCTAATTTTTTATCACTTCAATCATTGGGTGGGCTCAGTCTTCAGTTCCGAGAAATGTCATGAGCAGATCTCTGCAGATTTTCTTTTTATTTAAGTTTACCTAACCATTCATAGTTGCCCATTTATTTGATTTGGTAACGAGTGGTTCAAAAACATAGGGAAGTATAAAGGGAAGGTCTTCCAAGTTTCCCTCTGACTCTTTCTTTCCCCAGCTACCCTGCTATCCTCCCCCAAAGCAGCCTGAGTTACTATTTTCCCGTGTATCCTTCTCCTCTGTGATGCTTTTACGGAAATGCTTATCAAGGGCTTTCCTCGTCCGGGACACATGGCTGATTCAGAAGGAGGCAAGCCTGTTCAGACAAAATCCTCAAGGGACAGTTGCTCTCCCAGGCTTGCTGGCTTGGGATGCTGACCCTGATTCTAGATGCCAGATAGACCTCACCTGATCCAGGTGTCTGTAGAGTGATCCCTGCTGTCCTTGAGCCCAGCCCTTCATGACGAGGTGCTAAGGTGCCCGAACACACTCTCTGGAATGAGATTTAAGTTACCGTCCCCTGCGTGATCTTATAGGAAATGAAACCTTTAGGGACTGTGTTGTGAGTTCAGGAGCCAGAGGAGGAAGGCTCTAAGGGCGATCTGGCACACAGGTTGCTAAGGCTCAAGAAGGAGTCTCTGTGGGGTTAGCATCCTCTTCCTTGGGCCATGCCTTTCTGATTTCTCATGCTCTGATTCTGAACTGAAATGCCCATCACTTGCTCACCTTGGGACCAAGAGCTCCACTAACGCACAGCGGCTTGCAGATCACACAGGGACTTGGTCTTGTTCACTTATCATGCAGGAGCACTGTCTTGTTCACGATGGTGCTGGAGCGAGGATTCATCAGTTGTGGCAGCTCGGCTCTCTGCATGCTGTTTGCTGGGGAGGGTTGTAAAGCCTCTTTGGTGGGAAGAGTCTCTTCCTGATCAGAGTCCAAACTGAAAATGGATTCTGCATTTGTAAGCACAGTGACAGTATCGTTAAACATCTGCCTAGGCCGTGGCAGCCTGGAACATTATTGTTTGGCCACTTCTTGCCCAATATCATGTGGGTTTCACTTGCAGAAGGATCTACATGGTAAGTGAGGTAGGAACAAGTCAGCACAAACAGAGCCATAAATATCTTGATGTATGAAATCTAGCTGGGTGGGGAAAGCAGGTGTAGATAAACAGCTGGGTAAGAATACAGGTTTGAACCTACTGAAATACTAAGAAGATAGTCTATAAAAGATAATATTAAAGAAAAAGTTACCTGTGGCCCTTTTGTCTTTTGTAACCATTTTTATTTTTCATAGCCCCTCAGTCTTCTTGTCCATACTCCATGCACATTTCTATGTAGCTGCGATCCTCTTGCAAACGCTATTCACAATCTATGTTTTTGTTTAATATTATAGGCACTTGCCATATTGCTCCAATCTTTATTTTATGGCTGCAGAAATGCCATTGTGGTGATTCACAATACGTTTCTTGCTTTTACCTATTGTTGCAATTTTACGTCTCCAGCTGCTTAGTGTTATGGATAATTTTGTAAAGAACATTTGCGAATGTTATTTAGCTTTGTGCTTTTGTTGATTTCTTTAGAATCAGATTCAAGAAGGGAGATGACTTGGCCAAAGGGTACGGACCCCCTTATGAGGAGCAGCATTCCTTCTGGTTCAAAGCCAACTGTGTCAGACAGAGCTCTCCGCCTCATACTGTTGTGACTGGCTTGGTGCTCTCAGTCAGTAAATAGCATGTCACCTGGCAACTGAGCAGAAGAGCAGAGGCTTACTAGGTCCAGAGAAAGATCTCTTACTGCACAAGTTCTCTACGTTGGATGGCAGAATATATCTGGGGGCCATTCTAGGGGTCTGCCTTATTTGCAAAGGTTGTTCATTTGTGGATGCCATCTAGGGACCTTTGAACTAAAAATCGGGAGCAAAAGCCAATCAGTGCTGAGCTCCCAGTTCTTATCCTGTGGCTGTAGGGGATGAGGGCTGCAGGAGGTACGAGGGTACAAGTCACTCTATTCTTAGTGCAAGGACACCATGGCCTCATCAGTGGTGCTGACCCTGGGCACAGGCCTCATGGCAGGGGCCCAATTATGTGCAATGTCATTGTCATCCAAGGTCCTTGGGGATATGATTAAACTTGACCCAAACCCCAGTGCCAAGCCTTGTGAGAACCTTGAATTTAGAGCCCCATTTCCACAGGTGCCCACAGATGGGTCATAGGGCCCCAGCCCACAGCGCCTCCTCTGAGCGTGTAATCCAGCTCTGCCCCAAGCAATTCAAGGAGCAAAGCCCAGCTCCTTCCCTGGTCTTCACAAAAAGACCTTCGCACCCAGGACTTTGTGAGCTTGGTAACCTTACTCAAGACAGAGGGCCTCGAGGAGGAGTCCCATCATAGACTAGACAGACTTTTGCTTTCTTGACACCGACTCCCAACTCTTTTTCTCAGCCTCATAATCCTGAGCAATAAGCAAGTGATTTCCCCTAGTCCTCCTCAGGGAAGTGCCCCCATATTCAAGCCACTTCTATGCCCATGCAGGTAGGAATCTTCTCCAAGTAAATACATATCCCTCCCTAAAGGAATTCTGGCGGGTAGGTCTCCATCGGCTATCAATAACCGTGCCCTTACAGGAAGGTGAAGGTAGCTGGTGGGGAGGGTTTTGTTTTTTTCTGTTGGTTTTTTTTTTTTTTTTTTTTTCCAGTGAAATAAAAGTTTCCACAATGACCAGTGGCGTGCAGAGTCCTTGCAGATAATCCACTGAGGCCTCCCGGTGACCCTGACAAACGGGCAGTTGGGCGGCCTTATCATCCTGCGTCACAGGTAAGGAGACCATGGCCCAGAGAGGGCATGATGTCCATTGGGTAGACATTAGGGGGCCCTTGTTCTGTGCCTGCCTTCCCAGATTGCAACGGGAGGGGGCCGGGACTCCTTAGGACCCCAGCAGCCAGCCCTCAGTTAAAACCGGATCAAGCGTGTGATAGGACCAGTGTAGTCCATCCACACACCGGAATATGACTCAGCTGTGAAAAGGAACGGAGTGCTGACTCACGGATCTCAGACACATTAAACTAAGTGCAAGAAGCCAGACGGCATGGGTCACACACTCTATGATTCCATTTATACGCAACGTGCACACAAGACAAATCCACGGAGACAGAAAGCAGGCTGGCGCTTGCCAGTCTGGGGGGAGAGAGAGAAATGGGGAGTGACTGCTTAAAATAAGGACAGGGTTTTCTTTTGGGGTGATGAAAATACCTCGGAACCGGATAGAGGCAATGGTGGAAACACGTTGTGATATACTGTTACTAAAGTGTAGACCTTAAAAGTGTTAATTTTATGTTAGGTGACTTCCACTTCAATTAAAAAAAAAAAAAAAAAAGGAAAACCATATCAGTACACAACACCAGGCATGAATTTACCCTCCCTGTGTGATCTCATTCCTTGCCTGGTTCCAGGTCATGCTGTTCCCTCACTGGACAGGGAACGAAAATGTGCCGGCCCAGCTCTCAATGTTGTCATATATTAGCTGTGTGGCCTTGAGTAGTTTATGCCTCTCTCTGGGGGTTAGCTTCCCAATCCGCACGATGAGGAGATTGACCCAGATTTTAGTCCACGTCCCTTCTAGCAATGGCCTTCTGGGATCTTGAGGACAGAAAGGGGGATGAAATTTGGTGAGGGTGGAGAGGTGCTCTCTGAGTTTCTTTTGAACTGTTTACTTCTCAGCTAGCGGGCTGCAGTGACTTTTAATTTCCTCTGTCCCCAGGCGTGGGAGAAGCAGTCACACAGATAACAGCTTTGACTTCTGACCTGGCTGGCACCGCTGGGGCTCCCACCATGCTTGGTTGAGCAACGTGAGCCCCTTGGTAATCCTGTTAAGCCACCGGGGCCATGAGTCATTTCAATACCACCCAAACACCTTCCTGTCGTGTCCCGGCAAGGAGAGGAGCTCCAGCCAGAATGTTAAGACTTGACCTGCAGCAACGTTCTAAACATAAATTGGAGTTTTAATTGGTTTGCGACTTGGAAACCCATCACGCCTAAATCAGCGCTCGGAGAGCTCAAGCTGTACTCTTTTGTTCACTTATTACCCCTTTTCTGAGCCCATGGGGCATTGTGCTAAGCTGCAGGGATGCATACATACATACATACATACATACATACATACATACATCATGGCCACTGTTTTCAAGGAGTTCGGTGTCTCCTGGGAAAGACAGACTGGTAAACAGAAGGGAAATGTAACACTGCAAGAGTGGCAAAATAAGAATGTGACACAGGTCAATAGGCAGTCTGGAGAAGGGAAGCATTACCTCTGGGGGGTGGAGACCGCAGGGCTGGGGTGGAGGGTCAAGGAAATCTTGGGATGCTGTCACACCTGGGCTGTCTTTTGAACATTCCAGTGGTGCTCCAAGGGGGTGTGGTGTTTAAAGTGGTCTTCCTGGGTGAGGACAAATGTTCTATCCCTGTAGATGTTTGCTAGTAGTAAGGGACAATAAAAAGAAGGCTAAATTTCTGTTAGTTTATTACTGATTTAAAAGTCCTACAAACAATGTTCCCCCTTATTGCCTAGACTGGACTAGATTGTACCCCCCTACCCCCCAACTACTACCTGGCATACAAAATGGGGAAGGGCATTCAAAGCAGCAGGAACAGCATATGCAAAATCTTGCAAGTGTGAAATTTCTGAAAGTATTAATAGAACAGCAAGCGATCAGTCCAAAGGGGCATGGGATATTTGGAGAAGAGCCAAAGAAGAAGTGAAAATGAAACCTCATTCCTTGAGGGCCCACGATATTGTGTTAAGTCTGGGTTTTCTTCTAGAATGCAATGGAGAGCCAGAGAGGGCTGTAAGCAGGAGTATGATGTAATCAACCCTGTTGTTGAGGTAACATTCGACAGCTGAGGATAGATGGAATGGGAAAGAGCAAGGAGGAAGGAAACTAGTCAGGAGGCCCTTGCTGTCACCTGGGAGAGAGGGGATGAGGACTCTAGCAAAGCTGGGACAAGCAGGTGGGAAGCAGAGGATGAGCTCAAGAGATATGGAGAAGTTAAACTCCATAGGCTTCGAGTGTGATCAGAGGTATGGGTGGGAGAAGGAAAGTCTAAGTGGTGACTTGTGCTTCTCATTCCCAGTAATTTTGTCAGAGTTGGAGGGAAGTTTAAGAGCACCCACTCAACAGTCTTTGTGGCCCAGGAAAGTGCAAGATATTTACTATTCAACCTGCTGAGCTGGAGGCAGAGTTAGCTCGGGGTCCCAGTTTTCTAAAGCCCCAGCCCACCAGGGCTCTCTCTGCGACTGTGGTTGTCCCCCTCCTGCCTTGACCCTGCCCTGCACCCCACCTCTGCTGCCTGAGGGCAGCACTGGACAGAGGAGGCCTCAGCTCCTGCCCTCACACCATCCTCAAAGCAGTGACCACCGGGGACTGGGGCGGGGGGTTTGCTTTCTCATTTCCGAATGGAAGGCCTGCTAGTGTGAGCTTCTCCAGTATCTTCTCTTCCTTTTCACTTTTTATTTTGCTGCGTTCCTTTGCCAGTTCCTCCAGTTTTACATACGTTAGGCCCACCTCACTCATTTGTGTGTACCTCCTTGGACCCGAGGGGCGTTTGCGCCCAGGAGTCCCTGGCTTAGATCTCCCCTGAGGCCCCTATATCTTGTTTCCAACAGTTGGGGCTTGTCTCGTCTCTCAGAGCTGTCTCGTTTCTCCTGGGGCTGGGCCACAACCCTTCTTGGGCTCAAAGCCTGCCTCCTTCTCTTCCCTCGCTCTCCTTGGATTCTCTGCCCCTGGAGTGAAGTCACCCAGTGTGGGTGTGTGCATCTGTCACTGTGTCTGCTGGGTCAAGGCTTGGCTCTGGTCATATATTTTTTCAGAAGAAAACAGCCTGTGATCTGGGAAGGCAGGGTCCTTGGCGTGGACGAGCCCACCTTGCCTGCTCTTTTGGGGTCTCATAGTGTCGTGGGTCAGGCATCTCAGGGGCAGAACTCCAGGAGGGGAAGAAGTTCAGGTAGACTTCCCTGTCAAACCCTCTCCCTCCATCTTCCTCTCCTCCCTTCCCAAGTGGCTGGAGACTCAGAATTGCAGGGGAAGAGTTGAGGATACTCAGAGGCCCTGGGGCCACACTTCCGGCCAGTGCCTCCCCCTGCCACCTCCGTAGCTTTCCTGCCCTTCAGGCTCTTAGCCCTCATTTGAACACCTCGTATGCCTCATGTGTAACTGTGGAGAAAGCTTGTCCTGCGCTAGCTCAGAACTGTCTTCCTCATGATGATGAAAGCTGCCCTCTCGTAACTCCCAGGGACAGGTCTGCTGAGAAGGTGGTACCCCTTCCCTCCCCTTCAAGATGGTCTCCCTAGTAGGAAGAAAACATCATCTATTCCACCCCATCCTACTCCTTTCTTTTCTGCAGATTATCACATCTCCTATGTCATATCATCGCCACATCCTTAGGACATGGTGCCTCCAAAAGGTGGCGATTCCAGGTAACGGGTTCACTCACCTATGGGACCAACAAACCAACTGGAAATGCTGGGGACCTAACACAGAGGAGGTTTCTTGATCCCTTAAATAACCATCCCTGGTCAGTCCATGCTGACTTGGGGTCCCAGGTCCCAGCTCACTGGGATCTGCCCCCTCCCCCAGGCAGCCAGTGGACACTGTTCCTCCTGCTGTCTGGCCCGGCGCAGGAGGCTGGAAAAGGCAGTGAGCCCAGCCTGGAAGAGACTCTTAGGCCGGTCTTTATCCCACTGGTGAGAACCAGGCCTGTCACATCATCTCACGCTAACATGAACTGGACAATCCAGTCCCTGGCTGGTCTGCTGCCCCTTAGAGACAGCTGTGCACAGGGAGGGCACCTCTGCAGGGAAGCAGGCCATCCCTGCCAACCGGCACAACTTCTCCACCTCCCACGTCTGAGCCGCCAGCATGGGGCAGATGTTAGAGGCTGGGGATAGGGCTCCCCCTTGTTTCTAAATCTGAAGATTTAGAAAGGCCCCCCTTCTGGGTCTGTGGCCATAGCTGTAGAACACCTGGATTACGATTGGCTTCACATTCTCTTGAAATTGAATCACTTTTTATTGTAGCTTCCCCTGAATAATAGTATGTGGGAAGTCATGGTTTTGATGTGCTAATTATATTTTTCCAATAGACTGATATACTCAAAAATAAATTTATAATTATTCCAATAAGATCATATGTACGTAGACCCTCCCCCCCAATACTTGCACACGCTGGTGGTATGCATTGCACTTTGTGGAAGATACTGGGACTGAGTCTGGATAACACCCTCCGTGATGTGGCCCCTGCCTGTCTCTCCACCTCACGTTCTGCCCCTTCCCTGAGGCTCAGAGCCCTCCAGGTGCACGGACTTTTTTGTTCCTCAAACCTGCCAAAGCGATTCCTACCCCAGAGCCTTTGTGCTGGCTGCGCTGTCTGCCAGCAACACTTCCCGCATGCGGATGGCTCTTTCTGGATGTTAATGTCCATCTATCTGACCTAGTGGTCTGACACCACACCCCACCCCACCCCACACAGCCATTCCTCTCTGTCCCTTGGAAGCAATTTCCAAGGTCTGACATGGTCTGTTTGTTTGCCTGCTGATTTATTATTTCTCTATGCTAAATAAAATGTAAGCTCTGTAAAAACACAGGCTTTGCCTACACTGTTTAGTCCACTTTCCCAGCACTTAGCACAGGGCCTGGCCCATAATGCATGCTCTAAAAATACTTGTTAAATGAACGAAAACTGTAGAGAACTGATACTTAGGTCACTAGTCAAATGATTAAAAGATAGTTTTATTAGTTGGTTGGTAATTTCTTTTTTTCTTTTTCCTTTTTAAAAGATTTTATTTATTGGAAAGGGAGAGAGAATGAGAGTGAGTGAGTGAGCATGAAAAGAGCAGAGGGAGAAATAGACCCCCCGATGAGCAGGAAGCCCGATGTGGGACTTGATCCTGGGACCCCAGGATCATGACCTGAGCTGAAGGCAGTCGCTCAACCAACTGAGCCACCCAGTAGCCCTGCTTGGTAATTTCTAAGAAGCAACTGGTCAACTGCTGAAGGGGGCAGCGTGGAAGTGTGGCTACTGGGGGGCATCCGGCTCCATCCCTGCAATTCACAGGGGCATAGGCCACCTGAGTGGCTCACCCAGCCACAGGAGCTGGCCAGTGGAGAGCAGGAAGGTCAGAGCCACCTCTAGAAGAGGTGAGCAGACAACAGTCCAAGGACCAGTCATCCCAGCCTTAGGCCACAAGTAGCCACACCGGCCCAGAGACTCTGCCCATGGGGAACACGGTGGGAGCTAGAGGTGGGATGGAGTAAAAGTAAGGGATGTCAAAACACCTAAAAGTGTCCAATCCATAACTTGAAATGGGAACTTAGAAGAAAGGTAAAAACTCCCTCACTCATGAAGAGGATGGACATGGTTTTCCTTACAAAAGGATTCAGTCCCCAAAAGAAATCCAAGACAAGGTTAAAAGCCAACGTTTCCCATTTCCCTCTCTCTCCAGAAGTACAACTGTCATGGATGCCATCACATACCACTCTGACCCCTGCTTCAGAACAGAGGCACTCTTTCCAGCCACTCAGTATTGCTGGGATCACAGCTAAGTCTCTTCCCAGGGATCATCCTGCCTTACTTGGGCCAACACCTCCACCCTGGGGACCGTTCATATTCAGTGTCTAGATGATATGGGGTACCAAGGCCTGCCCTTTGCCTCAATCGAGGGTGGTTCTGAAGGGCCATGCCAGCTCCCGACCAAGCTTGCTTCCTTCACGTTCTCAGTAAACTCCCTGCTCACAAAGTCTGAGAGTCTGTCTCCCAGGGAAACCTAGACATATGTAAAACCCTAGTGGACTGTGTCCACCACCATCAGTCGCCATATCACTGACATGAGAACTGATTTCCCACCAAAGACTTGTATTAGATTTGCTTCCTGTACTTGAAATTGAGACAAATCATATCCAAATAAATGACATGTTGGACACCTGAAAGAGTGGTGGATCATTCCTTTAAAACTACTCAAGACAATAAAAGTTAAAATTAAAGGAAGGCCGTAAAAATAGCCCCTGTAAAGTCATATTCGTGTGGCAGTTGACATTTTCCAAATCTGTTTCACATGAAGCACTTGACCCTGTTTCTATGCTTCTCCATTTGCTTGGCCTCACCTGTCTCCCAGAGCCCTCAACATGCTCATGGCAGAGATCCCGACTCTCTGATCATGGCCAGCTTTCTTGGATAACCCCAGACCCCCTCACACCAGGATGGAGCTCTGGCTTGGTCTCCATTACACTCAGTGCATGAGCCCCGCTGTAGCATTGCAGTGACCGGGACCACATAAGCTTGTCTCTTCTCACTGTTTCTAGGTTTAAAAGATGAGTCTGATCCCAGATTCCTAGGGGCTGCCCGGAAGGGCAGGGTGATGTCACCTGAAAGTTCAAACAAGTTCATTCTCCATGGGTGGAGTTTGATCATTGAGAGAGTAGAAGTGGAAGGGAAATGACTATTATACCCTCGCTCTTTCTCTGTCTGCTTTCTGCCTCAACAGTGGACACAGAGCAAGGGTTCCATCAGGTCTATCCAAAGACATCTCACAAAAAAGATCACTGACTGCATTTTGTGGTGATGCTGTGGCTAGGGTGGTACTCACCTTCTTGGACTTGTTTCCCTTCTTTCTCTTTTCCCCTCACTCTTGCTACCCTGAAATTATATCTCCTCCCACCACCAAGAAAGCATGCATCAGTATGTATGCTTAATGTAAGCTTTGTTTCATGTGTTTTTTCCTAGACAACCCAGGGGAAGAAGCAGACATTAACTTATTTGCTTGATTTTCACAAAAAGTCATTCTATGAGGGTAGGAATTACGACCGCCACTTTCAGGTGGGTGAACCAGAGGTAAAATGAACTACCCAAGATCAAATCTACCCACCAAGTGGTAGATCAGGACTTAGTCTACCCATTCTGACTTCAAACTGGGTATTTCTCTTACTTTGAAAGTGAATTTTCACCAAAAGTTGAGATTCAGAACCAATTAACATATTCTTTTCCCGGAAAGGAGGTATCTTGGGGTGGGCGTGGGGGAAAACAATCCCCAGAAAGGAGATTGAAGAACCTCCTGCAAGGAGGCTGATGCGTTGAGATGATACACCCACGGACTCTTACCAGCTTCCACTCTCCACAGGATCATCATCATACGCGGAGGTACCCTGAGGGCTGTGGAGAAAAACATGGCTGCCAGGTACATTCATTTCCTGACTGCCTTGACAAATTGCCACAAACTGGGTGGCTTAAAACAACAGAAATGTAATATTTCACAGTTCTAGAGGCCAGAAGTCTTAAATCAAAGTGTCAGCAGGGCTGTGCTCCTCTGGAGGTTCTAGGGGAGAATCTGTTCCTTGCTTCTTCCAGCTTCTGGCAATTGTCCTCAGTCCTTGATTTGTTGGCCACGTCTCTCTGATTAGTATTCACCTGGCCTTCCTCCTGTGTGTCTGCCTTATCTGCCTTCACCTGTCTCTTACAAAGCCACTTGTGAAGGCCTTCAGGGCTCTCTTGGATAATCCAGAGAGATATCCTTGTCTCAATATACTTAATTAAATTATGTCTGCAAAGACTCTTTTTCCAAAGAGGTAACATTTATAAATTCCAGGTGTTAGGACTTGATCTATTTGGGTGGCCATTATTCCACCTAGGACACTATATAATAGGCCACCTTGCCCGAAGACATTGGCATGTACTTCAACATTCATGAAAACAGTTTCTAGTGTTCCTTTGCGTGATACTATTTGCCTCATGGGCTGGCACCAAGGAGTCTGGGCTGCAGAGGTAGCTGACAATGACGATTTCTGCACATCAGGCAGTGAGCTAGGGTGGGGTAGGGGGCACCAGAACTGAATTTACCCTCCAGGCCCTTCCAGCCATAGGTATGGGAGAAGTCTGTGTCTCCAATGTTTTCTGGCTGGTGTCCCCACCATTCCCCTGCTGCAGGGATCACAGAGGATGCTGAGCTGCTGTGCTTATGTTTGAGTTTTCAGTTACTCAATCTGCCAATCACCCTGATCTAATATTTACGTTTTGCAGAACTGTCTCATGGCAAGTTTGGGAGAAGAAAATTCGCCTAGTCACAAATATTTGCAGTACTTGGCTTCGCTGCACTTCGGCCAGCGATGTTGAAAATGGGGTCAGGTGCCGCCCTGAGGTGACCAATAGATGTGCCTCTTGGAGCAGTCTTCTGGCACAGTCGTCTTCCTTGGCCGCCCCTGGAGCTCATGGAGGTACTGAAAGGAAAAGGAGAACAACTGGGCCTGACTGGGGGGCCAGATGCCCTTGGAAGAAAGGTGTAGCCAATACCAACGTCCTTTCTTTGTTTATTCTTCCTCCCCATCGTCCTCCAGGGCCTCGTCCACATTTGTGAATTACCATCTTTTTCTTCAAGTTCCCTTCACAGTTCCCATCTCCTTGCTTGCAGGAGTCAGCATCATTTCCAGTTTCTAGAAAATGAAGGCACTTGGATTCCCACACCTACCCGGGCCCCGTGACCTGCCTCACACCCTTCTTCCTCTGTTTCTCTTAGAGCCACTCAAAGTCAGGTCTTCCACCTGACACAGAGGTTCAGCCTTTCCTGTGTGCTGGGGGTCTTCTTCCCAAAATTAGTCCTCCTTCTTTTCATCAATAGTGTTACTGTTGACATATATCTCATATCCCATAAACTCCCCCTTTTGAGGTTTAAAGCCAGTGTTTTTTAGTCTATCAATCAAGTTCTGCACTGATCAGCACCGTTTAATCCTATAATCTTCTCTTCTTTTTTAGAGAGAGAGAGAGAATCTCAAACAGACTCCCTGCTGAGTGCAGAGCCGGTTGGGGGCTCAATCCCTCCACCCTGAGATCATGACCTCAGGCCAAAATCCACCAGCTGAGCCTCCCAGGTGCCCCCAATCCTATAACACCATTATTATCATGAGAAGAAAGCCCAACCCATTAGTAGTCAATGGTCCTTTGCATTTCCCACCCTTACCCTATACTCCCCACCTCTGGATAACCACCTACCTCTTTTCTGTCTCTGTAGTGTTTCCTATTCTAGATAGTTCCTAGACTCCCACAACTGGTGATCTTTTTGAAGTGGCTTCTTTCAGTCAGCATGACATTTGCAAGGTTTACTCAGTGTTGCAGGTAGCATGTATCAGATTTCATTCCTTTTTATGGATGGGTAACAGTGGACTATATTTGTTTATTCATGCATCAGTATGTGGAATTTGAGTTGTTTCCACTTTGGGCTGTTATAAATAGCAATGCCATGAACATTCATGAATGAGTTTTTGTGTGGACATATGTTTTCAGTTCTCTTGGGAATATACCTAGGAGTGGAGTTGTGGGGTCATATGGTAATCCTATATTAACATTTTGAGGAACTGCTACACTGTTTTCCAAAGCAACTACACCATTTTACTCCCCATCAGCAATACATAAGGGTTTAAATTTCTCCACATGCTCACTGACATTCATCTTTTTAATTTTCCCATGCTGCTAGGTGAGTAATGATATCTCAGATATTTGTTATTTGCAGTTCCCTACTGACTAATGATATCGAACATCTTCTTATGAGCTTATTGGTTATATGTAAGTCCTCTATAGAGAAATGTCTATTCAGATGCTTTGCTCAATTTAAAGTCCGTCTTTATCTTTTTATTATTGAGTTGTGGGTATATATATATTTTATATATATATATATTATATATTGCTTGGATTTATTATATTACATATTTTAGATATCAGTCCTTTGTCAGATACATGATTTGCAAATATTTTCTCCCATTCTGTGGATTACTTTTTTACTTTCTTGTCTTTTCACGTTTGTTTTCTCATGCTTCTAAAAGCAGTTTTAAAATGTGATGAAGTCTAATCTATCTATTTTTGTTTTTGTTGTTTGTGCTTTTACTGTCCTGAGGAGTCATTGCTTAATCCAATATTACAAAAATTTACTTTTATATTTCTTCTAAGAGTTTTAGAGTTTTTCTCTTATCTTTAGGTACAGGATCCGCTTTGGTTTAATTTTTTTTTATATAGTGTACATTAGGAGTCCAAAATTATTCTTTCATGTGTGGATATCCCATTGCCCCAACCTTTTATTGTTGAAAAAGCTATTCTTTCCCTGTTTGATTTGTCCTGATGCTCTTGTTAAAAATCAATTGATCATAAATATAAGGCATTATTATGTCTAGGTTCTCAAATGTGTTGTTGTCTTGTTTATGGCAATATATACTATCTTTTTTTTTAATTTTATTTTTTATAAACATATAATATATTTTTCCCGCAGGGGTACAAGTCTGTGAATCGCCAGGTTTACACACTTCACCGCACTCACCATAGAACATATACTATCTTGATTACTACAGCTTTGTAGTGGAGTTTTGAAATCAGGACATATGAATTCTCCCACTTTGTTCTTTTTCAAAATCATTTTGGTTATTCTGGGTCTCTTGCATTTTTGTAGGAATATTAAGATCAACTGTCGATTAGTGCATAAAAGCTAGCTGGGATTCTGGTAGGCAGGGGTTGCATTGAGTCTGTAGAACAGTTTGGGTGGTATTTCCCTCTTAATATTCAGTCTTTGAATCCAGTAATACAAAATGTCTTTTCATTTATTTAGATCTTTTAAAATTTCTTTTAACAATGTTTAACAAGTCTTACACTTTTGTTAAATTCTTTCCTAAGTATTTTATTCTTTTTAATATTAAAATAGAATTGTTTTCTTAATTTTATTTTTGGATTTTTCATTGCTAGCCGGTAAAAGTTTAACTGATTTTTGTGTATTGACTTCGTATCCTACAACTTCACTAAACTTGTTATTAGTTCTAACAGTATTTTCGTGGATTACTTCAATTTTTCATTATATAAGATCATGTCATCAATGACTAGAGATAGCTTTACTTCTTCCTTTTCAAACGGGATGTGTTTTATTTATTTATTTATTTTTGCCTAGTTTTCCCAGCTAAAATCTCTAGTGCTACATTGAGTAGAAATGATGAGTGGATGTCCTTGTCTTATTCCTCAAGTTAGGAAGGAAGCTTTTGGTCTTTGACCAAAAAGTATGATTCTATTAACTGTGGGCATTCATAGACACTCTTCATCAGGTTGGGGAAGTTCTCTTCTATTCCCAATTTGTTAAGGGTTTTTATCATGAAGTGGTGCTAGTTTTTGCTGAGTGCTTTTTCTGTGTATATTATCCTTTTTTCCCCTTATTTATTTGTTTGTTTATTATTAATTAATTAATTTATTTTAGAGAGGGAGACAGTGTGGGGGGAAGGGGCAGAGAGAGAGGGTGAGAGAGAATCTCAAGCAGGCTCCACGCCCAGCGCAGAGTTCAATGTGGGGCTCCGTCTCAGGACACTGAGATCATGACCTGAACCAAAAATCAAGAGCTGGATGCTGAACCTACTGGGACACCCAGGAACACTCCCCTTTGTGTTATTAATAAGGTGCATTGCTATTCATATGCTGAACTGATCTTTCATTCCTGGGATAAATCCCACTTGGTCATGGTGTATGATTTTTTTGTTTCTAGAGTCCTTTGTTTTATATCTGCCATATTTTTTTCCCTATTGATTTCTTCTCTCTAGCTGATAAATGCTCAAATTTTTTTTCAGTAATAACAGAGAACCAAATAAACGTGTTTCATGGGTCCTATGCCCTGTCCCTAAGCCACTGCCCCATCTCTTTTCTTCTATTTTTATGCAAGTTTTGGAAAGAGTTGTCCTGTTGTTGCCTTAATACTGATTTGTAACTTAACCAAAATGGAAACTTTTTTTTTTTAAATATTTATTTATTTATTTGACAGAGAGAGAGAGAGAGAGAGAGATCACAAGTAGGCAGAGCAGCAGGCTGAGAGAGAGGAAGATGCAGGCTCCCCACCAAGTAGAGAGCCCAACATGGGGTTTGATCCCAGGACCCTGAGACAGGACCTGAGCTGAAGGCAGAGGCTTAACCCACTGAGCCACCCAGGCGCCCCTGGAAACTTGTTTCATTAAGATCATGAAAGACTTTCCAACCACCAAAGTCCATAAACACTTTTTAGATCTTACTTTATTAGATTTATGTATCATTCTATAGTTTGTTTCCTGTTTTCTTCTTTTTTGAAACTTTCAAATCCCTGGTTTGATCTGTATCTTTTTTATTACAGTTTATTGTTTTCCTTTGTGGGCATTTCCCCCACTGACTATAAATACCAGATTCCTTAAGGTCTTGTCTTTGGTGTACTTCTCTCACTTTATATCTTGTCTGGGAAGTCTCATAGATGCACATCATTTTTATTATCATCTGCATGCTGAGGAATAATGAATCTTTACCTTTTCTCAGATCCAGCCAGGTATATCTCAACACCTGGACATCACTATTTGAAAGTGCCACATGTTCCTTATATCCAAGAAGTCAAAATAAAACTCTGAAGTCTTTTTATCCTGCCCAACCTGTTCTTCTTCTAGCATGAAGCAAATTTCTGGATTTAGGAAAATTTAAGCATCATTCTAAGTGAGGTGAGAATTGACTCAGTTTACCAAGACAGGTGACAATCCTACCTTTTCATTGTTGTGAGATGCTGTGTAGTAGGAAGAGATAATTCAACATTTTACCCTTTCCTCAGAGAACTTCTGGTCTTAACTAAGAGACAGGAACAGATACAGATGACTGGAATCCAAGGCAGTTGAGAAAAGCAAGATAGGGTTAAAAAAAGAATGATGATAGGAACTCAAAGGAGAATGAATTTGATTCTGCCTGGGAAGATGCCATATGGAGGTAGGGAGACCTCCCAGAACTGATGACTTTTGAACTGGGACAGGAAGGTGAGTGGGACTTAGATGGGGCAGGGTGGTAGAGAACTGGCTGAGCTGTCGGGGGGTAAAGCCAGTGTGTGCAGGGAGGAACATATGGTTCGGTGTGTCTGGTGGGAGATTGGAGGGAAGTAGCAAGTGTTTAGGTGGAGGTCAGGATTTGAAGTGCCTCGGATGCTACTATGGAGAATTCAAGATTTTATTCCATAGACAGAAGAGACTCTCTGAGGCCGTTAAGAGGAGTAGTGACAGCATCCAAGTCATGTCTTAGAGACATTCGAAGAGTCCTATGCATCCAGTGTTTACATGATTTTAAAATAATTACTCAGAGTCAGTGAAGTAGAAGAGGTCTTGAGTGATCACCTTGTTCTTGTTTTTGCTTTGGAAGGTGTGGTTTCTTATATTTTGAGATAAAGGGATGATGAAGTAGCATCGAACATTAACCTGCTAAAGTTTGGCCACTTCTGCACAGGAATTCTTCTTCCCCATGCTCCTCTGGCTTTGTCCCTTGCCAATACTGAAATGTGTGTCACTGTGTCCTGAAGGCAAGAGGAAAAAATATACATTAAACAAACAGGAAAAAAGGGGCACAAACAAAAACCCACCAACAGCTGTACAGGGCAGGTGTACAGACTCTTCCCCAACAGCCCTCCCCGACCCCTCCATCCTGCAACGTTGCTGAGGTCAGAGAACTAGGCAAAGTGGGGCTTCCTCAGGGCACAGAACTTGAATTTCATGATCTGCCCCATGGCTGCCTTTTTGCTTCCCTAACAGGGAGACATTTCTCCTTCCTCTGCTTTCATAAATCACTCTGGTTATCTGTGAAGTTCTCATGGCTTCTGTTCCTAGGCTACCTATGAAATCCAAGGGCAGGACTCTGTTATCCATTGCTGTATTCTTTATGGTGTCCAGTGCAGAATCCTGCGCACCCAGGTGCCTTAGAACAGTGATTAGCAAAATGTGAGCAGTCTGGGAGGATGTAAAGAACATTCTGGGGAGTGAGAAGAAAATATAAGAACTTCATTCTTACATTCTTATATGACTTCATTAAGTCAACATAAGAAATGAAGCTTTATTATTCTTGAATGTATAGACTAACAGAAGTATGTACATGTAAAATATAAATAAATGTATTGGGACGAATGTTTAATTTTTTTTGGTAAGGTTTGATTAAAAATATTGCAGATCATGTTCTAGGTTCTGCATTAATGATTGTTGTGAATTAATGATTGTTGTGTGAAGTTCTGAATTAATGATTGTTGTGTGAAGTAACTCTAAAGTATTTGGTGATAAGTAGGAAAATTCATTACCAAAGAAAAGCTGGATCATTGATTTATCTATTTATTCATGCCAACAAATGGATATGAATATTAAATAGTGCCTGTATGAGCCAGGCAATGTGTAGGCTCTGTGCGTTGTTTTGTTCAAAGATAAATATAATGTATGTGGAGGGACTTTGACGAAGTTTTAACTCCACATACTATGAGCAAGGTCATAGGGCAGTATATGGAGAAATGGATACCCTCATTGCCTCTTGGGGGGTGGAGCGTTTAGGCACCACTTTCCTGAAGGACATTTTGAAAAACATGTCAAAGACCTTTAAAAGTTCATACCTGGACCCAACAAGTTCACTTCTAAAACTTTATCTACAGTATAACTAAGGATTTATGCAAATACTTAACTGTAAGAACAATTGTCACAGCATGATTTCTAATATTGAAAAATCAGTAACAGCCCAAATTTTCAACAACATGGGGTTGCTTACATAATATGTGTTACTTCCATTCACATTAAAAACTTATATGCAGATACACATTTAATTACATTACAACTTACAATGTTCTAAAATTAAAATGAGTTATAGAGTATTATCTAATACACAATGGTTCTATTAATATACATGCATATAGGAAAATATATGCTAAGTGTGCTAAGACTTTTTTTCAGTATTAGTTTTGAAATCCACATACTGTAAAATAAAGTTCTGTGAATTTTAACTATGTGTAAGTTTGTGGAACCATTACAACACTCAGGGCAGACAATTCTACAGCTGCAAAACACACACACACACACACACACACACACACACACACACCCTTGTGCTATTGTTTGGGGTTATACCAAAATAGCCGGCAACTGCTAATGTGTTCTTTGTTGGAATAGTTTGGCCTTTTTCCAGAATGTCATATAAATGGGATCCTATAGGATGTAACTTCTAAAAGTGGACCTTCTTTCATTCAGCATAATGCCTTGAAGATGTGGTGTTAATAGTTTCTTTCTTTTATTGTGAGTAGTATTCCCTCTTTCGGCAGTACCACAGTAGTTTACTCATGCATTTGTTGAAGAACATTGGGCTGTTTTCACTTTGGTGCACTATGAAGAAAGCTGCCATAAACATTTGTGCACAGATATTTCTGTAAACATATGTTTTGCTAGTTAAGTGCATGTTTTTCTTTGTAAGAACCTACCAAACTGTTTGCCTTTATATTTTTCCACCACCAAAGTATAAATGGTAGCAAGTATGGGTTATGGTCAGATTGTTTTCTGTATTGTTTTGTTTTGATCTATTTTCACCATTCTAATAGGGATATAGTGGCATCTTACTCCTGATTTTCATTCATTTCCTAATGCCTGATGATGTTGAACACTTCCTTATGTGTTTATTTGCCATCTGTACATCCTCTGTGATGAAGTGTCTATTCAAATCTCTTGTCCGCTTTGAAAAATCAGATGGTGTGCTTTCTTATGGTTTACTATTGAGAGCTCTTAATTTGCAACTATATTCTCCCAGTCTTTACCTTGTATTTTCATTCTCTTACTAATATCTTTCATAGAAACAAGTTTTTATTTTAATGAAGTCTTATCCATGTATTATTTTTTTCTTTTATGGATTTTGTTTTTAGTGTCATAACTAAGAAATCTTTGCTTACCCCAAGGTCATGAAGATTCTGTCTTATTTCACTTATAAAAGTATTACAACTTTATATTTTATATTTATGTCTGAGATCCATTTTCAGTTATTTTTTCTTATAAGACATGAGGTTTAGGTTGATTGACTCATATTTTTGCATATAGAAGTTCAATGATTCCAACATGAGTTTTTGAAAATAAATTGCCTTTGTGCCTCTGCGAAAAATCCATTAGCCATATTTGTGTGTGAGTCTGCTTATGGCCTCTCTATTCTATTCCAATGATCTCTGTGTCTATCCTTTTGCCAAAACCACATGGCCTGATTACTTTATGGTGGGTCTTGAAATCAGTAGGATGAATTCCCTAATTATATTCTTCTTTTTTAAGTTTGTTTTGGTTATTCTAATTCCTTTGCCTTTTCATATAAAATTTATAATAACCTTCATTGTATCTACAAAAAATAACTTGCTGGGCTTTTGACTGGAATTTTATTAACTTTGTGTATCAGTTCATAAAGAATTGACATCTTAAGTATATTGAGTCTTCCAACCTGTGAGTATGGTATATCTCCCTATTTGCATTAATTTAACCAAGTTTGGGGTTTAGAATATGGTTATTTTTTTTGTTTATTTGTTTAGAATATGGTTATTTATTTTGTTTATTTTTTTGTTGTTATTTTTAAATTTAATTAGCAGGTCAATCCATAGGCAATGGAGAGGGCAGATCAGAAAAATGGACTAGAGATTAGAAGTGACAATTGTGGTGAGCTGCAGGGAGACCCAGCTATCGGTGGGTAAGGAATTTCAGTAGACAGACATGACATCTGGAGAGTATGGTGAAAGGTGGCTGTAGGTCAGAATCTGGAAGGATCAAGGAAAGTTGGAGGTTCCAGCAGAAAATCTGCCAGTGATGAGACAATGTTTCATGTTGATTCAGGCAGGGTCTGAGCATCATAAGAGGTCAG
Organism: Lontra canadensis; assembly: GCF_010015895.1. Lineage (NCBI taxonomy): Eukaryota > Metazoa > Chordata > Mammalia > Carnivora > Mustelidae > Lontra > Lontra canadensis. The sequence continues at coordinate 9,448,721 of NW_022631050.1, read as the reverse complement.
GAAACATGGTCCTAGCTACTGGGAACCAGGAGGGGGACATCCAGTCTCTAGTGGGAGTGGAGGTAGTTAATGAAGGCATGGGATAGATAGCAAATGCCCCAGACGCTAAAACTGGAGCGCACATGGGAATGAGGCAGTGACCCAAATATGGATTCATATCACCGTGGAAGGGTTGGCCAGGTATACTAAGTTCTGAGTCTTTTGAGAATCTGGACTAAGGCCCCTGAAATTCTACTTGACTACGTCCTAAACTGGTCCTAGGAATGGTATGGTGTTGATCCCAAAGATGGAATTTGAGTGGCTTCAGTTGTGAAAAGAGGAGGAATGTTAGGGTGGGAAGCCAGGTGGAGCATTGCTCATTTGTTCACTTATTCACCCAACATTCACTACATGAAAGGCATTCTTACGTTATTGCTACAATCCATGGTCATGCTGTCTCCTTGTGGAATGAGTAGGTAGTATGCCTACACACGATCGAGCACACACCCTCTCTCACACACGCATGTGCTCATGTACGCATGCATGGGTGGTTGCACGGAGGAATGGCAAGCATTGGCGAAATGCCAGCTGGGAAACCCACAGTACTAAGCCTCAGGCACTAGGAGCCCTATGCATCAGTTCACAAGGTAGCCGCTAACATCAAAGAGTGTTGGGATTGTTCCAAAACTGGGGCAGAGGGTAGCTGTGACCCTGAGGTCTTGTGACACTAGAGAATAAGTTGATGCATTTCTTTGGGATTGAAAAAAATTCTAGATGGTATTTGAACAGCTGAGCCTAAGGACACAATGAATTGAACAAAGAGGGAAAGAGACATATAAAAAAAAATTAAGTAGTTCTTAATTTAGATAGCAGCATGAGTGGGGGTATTTTTTTTTTTTCCAGCAGGAAAGGGGATTAACAGCTTCTTTCTAGCATCTAAGAACAACAACAACAAAAAACAACAGCCAGTCTCTTGACTTGAACTTGCTTATTCTAAGCCCTTATCATAAAACATCACTCTTCGTGTATTGATTTCTAGCCAACGATTAACCAGATATGACCTTAGAGCCTTGATAATAGCTGGGGAACTCACTCAACAGAGGGAAGCCTGCTAATTTATGAACAGAGCAGGTATTTACAGACCCCCTCAGCCTGGGGTGAGTACTTTTCCATCCAGGTGGCATAGGAAGTCACAAACACAGAGCTCTGATGGGTCCTTGAACGTGAGCTTGTGCTGACCATCGGGAAGGATGAGGTGGTCTAGACCTGACTGGAGATGATTTGATGCAAAAATCATGAAACCAGCCTCCTGCTGTGGAGTACTAAAATTCAGTGCCTAAGTCACCACTTAATAGGATTACTACTAATAATACCATTCACTCCTGTATACATTACGATTTATGAAAGTTTTTTATAGCCATTATCATGGCAATATTTTTTCTGTATGATTCCATTTATAGGTTCAAAAATAAACTCAAGTAAACTATGTGTTTAGAGATGCATACTTAGGTAGTAAAACCATATAGCAAATCAAGGAAATGATCACAAGAAAATCCGGGAGCAAAGACTCTAGAAGGAGAAAGCAGGTGTGATAGGGAAAGTGTGATAGGGAAGGCGCACGTTTAGTCCTTCTGGGTGTTGGTCATTTCTTCTCGTGAGTGCAGCTTGCTCAGGTATTCGTTTTGCAATAATTTGTTAAACTGTACACGTATGACCTATGCATTTTGTGCACTACTGTGTGCTTTATTTTACACACATCGAACAAGCAAAAAGTCAAGAAAGAAAGGAAGTCATTTCCTTCCTCTGTGTCCTTTGAATCATAATTGATTGTTAGTTATTGAGATTCTAGGCTAGAGAAGGCTAAAGCTATGCAACATATAAAGTGGGAATCCCTGGAGAGTACTGTGCATGAATTGGCACATTCCTTATTTAGAAAAATCTGTCCCTCTCTCTCTCTCTCTCACACACACACACACACACACACACACACACACACACATATATGCACATACATATAGTTCTAGTCTGAGGGTTTCATGGAACGACTAAGAGGAACGACGAAGAGGCTTCCTCAAGGTCACCAGATAATGTCAGAGTTAGAATTGGATCTTAGGAGTTCTTCATCTGATGCTCCTCATTTAATGCTCTTGGGTGAGGATCGTATTCCACTTACAGCTTAAAACATTCCCCACATCTGCTTATTTCAGATGGAATGGAGTGGATATCTTGGCTGATTTTCGAATTGTCTGCTGGTTTTCAAACTTTCGTTAAAAGATGGAGACTGTTTGGCTCTGTACTAGTTAGACATGTCAAAGAAAGGTTCACTTGGCATTGTGAGTTAAGCCAGTGGGAAAGATGTGCTTGATTTCCTAGTAACAACAGCGTCTTGAGAAATTAGACCCTCTTTTACATTTGAGATTAAATCTCATTATAGTATTTTCGTATACCAAATATATTATGTGTTCACCGTAAAGCGTTTAGAAAAATTCAGGAGAGATAAATAGGAAAAAATAACCACCTGTAATCCCAACTGCGGACATAAACATTGTTAAACTTTGGTAAGTCTTTTGGTATGTTTGTTTAAAAAGTGTTTGCCAAACTGATATCCTAAAATACAGTTTTGAAACTTGTATTAAAAAAAAATCTTATCAGTGTATTGTGATTCTGTCTTCATATTAATAGTTCTTCTATAACACAATTTTTAAGGTCCGTGAAATATAATGTTGTGTAAGTGAATGTATCATGTTTCTTAAAAAAATATTTCCTTTTGTTGAATATTTGTTTTTTTTCAATTACTGCTTTTGCAAATAGTGTTGCAGTAAGCATCTTTGTAATTAAGTCTTTACACATGCCCAGTATTATTCCCTTAGAATAAATTCCTAGAGGTGAATTCACTGGGTTTGGGTCAAAGGGTGTGCACACTTTAAAGGTTTTTGTTACATTTGCCAAATTGCCTTTCAGAAGGATTATCTCAATTTATGCTCCCCCAAGGAGTGTATAAAAGTGTTTTCCTCAGTCATGCCAATGCTAGATATTCTCATTTAAAATGTTAAAAAATTTTTTTGTTTACTAGTAAGGTTCCAGTTTTTTCCTGTGTCTTTCTAGCCCTCTTGCAGCTTTAATTCTTTTAGCTCATCAAGTAAAATTGTGTGCTATCTCTTCTATAAGAGTCCTGATGATCAAACATAGATTACAGGATGAAGAAACCTCATGGGTATGTATGCACTTAAAATTTTCCACTTAAACCATGGAGAGAATCCATTATTAACGAAAAGAAGAATAGATTTTTGTCCATGTTAACACTATGGCTCTCAGCTGAGTCGCTTATTTACCTAACTAATGCCCCATTAGATGTTCCAAGCACATTCACATATTGTTAAAATACCTAACGATCATTCATAGAAATGAGAAGTCAAACAAGCCCAGAGTATCAATTTGCCAAATCCAACAAACTCCTTGGCAATGTGCTTACAAGACCCTATGGGGGACAGCAGGCATGAATAGGTTAGACAGCCCATTAGCTTATGAAAAGAGCTGTCGAAGCCATCATAATCTATCTGCCAGCATTTCACTGACATTTTTTTCTGAGCTTATGGTGATAGAAAGCTATTTCCCACATTCCTACTCAGGCACTCTGCGAAACGATGGACAGCTTAAATCCCAATAAAACAAATATTGCTACGATGCAAATCTTTCTATAACTGAAAGAATGTTAGGCCCCAGGTGGAATTCCATTTATTTCAAATATTTTTTTGATGTCATAAAATCCTAACACAACAAAATAATTGGGACAATGCTTGGGCCTACATTCTATTGGGATTTGAGTTATTAGTGATCGTTTGATTAACATGGCTTCTGGAAAGAAATCTCCTTTGATTAAAACAGCAGCCTGGGGGAGAGCAGCTTGGGAGAAGTATGGACTTGTTCTTAGTTATTGCCGAGGTCTAGAGGGTAGAACCGAGGTCAGTGGGTAGAAGTAACCGAGTTTGATTATAGATAATCTTAAGGAATACATTTCCAACAATCAGGGTTGTGCCAAGAATGGCTGCCTTGTGAGTTAGGAAATGCCCCTTTACCCGTCAGTGTCGGAGTTCCCACTGGAGGAGCAGTAAGGAGTGCCAAGGAGGCATTTCCTTTATTGTAGGGCCCAGGATTTGGGTTTTCAGAGCAAGTCACATGGACAGAGCTGGGGTGGGTTATTTTACCAATGACTGTTTATTAGTAATAAGAAACATGAGTAATTTCAAGCTAATATTTTTCAAATAGCTTATTCTCTATTTTGTTTTTGAATAATAAGCTAGTCAAAGACAGATTGCCAAGGTGAAGGCCGTCATCATCTGAGTTAGGCCGTACTGCCATGTTAGATTATTTCCTCCAAATCTCGGAGGTATCAGAGCCTTTCTTTCTTCCTTGCAGAAGTTTCACTGAAGGCCAGATGGTTCTCCAAGGTGGCTCCCTTTAGACCAGTGGTCTACTTTAATTTTTGTGCCTCCCTTGTCTCAAGAGAGGACGTCTAGGGCCTCCGTGGCAAGGGAAGACAAAGCCTGGAAGCCTCACAGAAACTCCTCTACGCCTTCATGTGGGTCACTTCCATTTACTACAGTCCATTGGTTAGAGTTACATCGTCACCCTGCCCGACTGGGCTGCAAAACTGTCCTCCTGTGTCCCCAGGAAGAGATAAGCGAAGCAGTCCTTGTGAACCCATAGTGTTATATTTTGCCAAGGTGCCATAGATTTTCTTTACTTTCATATCTTACCTTGAGGGAAACATATTTTCTTTACCCTATCACAGAACAAACTAAAGCATGACTTCTACTTTACCACACCAATGATTGTTTTTTTTTTTTTTTTAAGATTTTATTTACTTATTTGACAGAGATCACAAGTAGGCAGAGAGGCAGGCAGAGAGAGAGAGGAGGAAGCAGGCTCCCTGCTGAGCAGAGAGCACGATCTGGGGCTCAATCCCAGGACCCTGGGATCATGACCTGAGCCAAAGACAGAGGCTTTAACCCACTGAGCCACCCAGGCGCCCCCCAATGGCTGGTTTTAAGTAGCTTTAGCAGTTAACTTGCTCCAGTGTTGTAAAAAGTTTGTTCTATCTGAGAAGTTGGGGTATGTATTCTCCATGACATCCAGACCCTCTCTCTTGAAGCAGTACTTATCTGGAATAAAGTTACCAAAGATGGTTTCTGAGCCTCTTGAGTAATCCTCATGTTTTTCTGACTTTCAGCTCTGGATCCCTCTGTGCTGGGTCACCTTAACGCTCACTGTTGAGGAAAAGGAGTGTGTTAGTTTGTTAGGGTCGCTGTAACAAGGAACCACAAACTGGGGTGGGGAGTGGGCGGGGGGCATAAACAACAGAAGCTTATTGTCTCATTGCTCCAAAGGCTGGGAGTCTGAGATCAGAGTGTCCCTTCTGAGGCTGTGACGGAGAGTCTGTTCCATGCCTCTCTCCTAGCCTCTGGCGATTTGCTGGCAGTCTTTGGCATTCCTTGGCTTGAAAAAGCATCTTCCTGATCTCTGCCCTCATCTTGACATGGCATTCTGCCTGTGTGTGTGTCTCTCTCCGTATCCAGATTTCTCCTTTTATAAGGACACACAAAATACTGGCTAAGGACCACCCCAATGACTTAACTTCAGCTTGACGACCTCTGTCAAGACCCCATCTCCAAATAAGGTCACATTTTGAGGCAAGAGACCTGAGTTTCGACCCACTTTTCTTTTTTGAGGCTCTGTGCTTTGATCTGTTAGAAGAGGGGGTTGGGCTGGTGAACTTGGAGGTTCTAGCCTGCTCTGAGACTCCATTATATGATTGACACTGTAAGGTATAAAGGCATCATGTTAGAAGAACCCATGGCTAGAAGGGTCTGTGTGGCTTTCTGGGTCCCTAATCTACTACTTTGGCATGGCTTAGGTGCAAGGAAGAGAGGCCACACATTGTGGCTTATGTGCTGAGGGACTTATTTTGGCAGGCAGGTTTAAATGCAGGGTCTTTTCTCTTTCACACATATATACATATATGCACACAGCTTTGTTGTTGGGTAGGGGAGGGAGGTATTTTTAAGAGCAGAGTCTTTTATCCCCTCTTTTTTTTTTTTCCTGGAAAAAGATGAAATCATCCATTTATTCTGGACCAATTACAAGCACTAGAAAGCACAGGAGGAACAGAAAGCCTGATCACAAATAAATATACACTGGGGGAGGGGGAAACAGAGGAAACTGTTATTGATTGGCCTTGTAAAATCTGCTGCTGAATCGATAGCAATTTCTGGAAATGCCAGACATTTATTTTGTGTGGCTTGAACAGCGGAGATAATAATAAACGTACTTATGAAGTGAGTCTCTTGACACCATTTCCTTGAGCCCCTTATAACAACACACATACATAATGGGTCTGATAGCTCTACGAGCCATAGCGAGTGGACTTCAGACTTACGGCCCCAGTTGCCCACCACCAGCCTCCCCTCTGTGCCAGGCACAGCATTGAAATAAGTGTCTTAAGAAAGCACGGATGACCGAGCTGCCTGAAGAGATGGGAGAGATGTCCTCATCAGCTGTGGATAGGCAGGCCGGGGTTTGTTCTGAGACTCAGAGAAGAAAACCAGATACTAAAAATGCTGGATCCTGCCTGGCTATTAGGAATTTCTGAGCCTGCCCTCTCACCTGTCCTCTATGAGCTCTGTTCAGCGTTTCTTTCTAACGATGGGCAGCTTCCCTGAAGTGGATGCCCCCTCATCCCTATCTGTCCTCTGTGGCCAGTCCCTTCTCTCTACTCCATGTGCAAGGACAATTGATAGCCTTGTCAGGGCCGTTACGTCTGAGAGAAGTGTCAGCGGTGTTACAGGAATCAGGAAGTTGCTCAATGTGCTTCCGTGTAGTCAAAATAGCTACCATTTATTGAGCACCTATTATGTGCTATGTGCTTCACACTCAGGGCCTCATTTATTTCTTCACACAGCCTTTGAGTCACTATTATCCTTTTACCAATTTTTCTGGTAAGAAACTGGGGCTCATAAGGTTAAATATGTTACCCCAGCTCATGAAGCTATTATGAAAGAGCTGCATTTGAACTCAGATCTGACTCTAGATTCCATACTCTTTCCTTTCTGCTTTTGCCTGCTTAATGCAAGCCAGGATGTTGGGAGATGGAATTGTAACATTCAGAGGGCCTTGAATGCCTGGTGAAGGCGTGTCACGTTACTCTTGTGCATTAAGGATTGTATGAAGTTTTCTTGGAAAATATAAATAGGCCGATCAGAGCTAAGTTTTAGGGCAGTCATATTAAGGATGGATGGATGCAGGGAAACAGGCTAAGAGATCATATGAAAGGGTACAAGAGCAGATGTGATAAGGAGGTTCGGACCAGGAGAGGAGCAGTGGGATCACCAAGGGATGGATCTTGACAGTCACAAGACTGGAAAATGTTTCCCCTTCTCTCCACTTTGTCTCATCCCCGCCTCTGCCTCCCTTCCCAACCACTTCACCTGTTCCTATTTTGGGATGGTGGGAGGATTCCCTGGAGAATATTCATTCCCAGCCTGGGCCTCTTGATGCAAAGTCATTCTCAATGATACTGTTGGATACAGATGCCTGCTGAGCTGGGAATAGATGGAGATCACTTTTCCATCTCACTTCCTTAATATATCTCCATTTAGTATGGTACTGCAAAGGAGAATTTGAACTTCTAATTTGGACGGCAGGGGAATGTATTCTTTTTGTAAATTGGTAAATTTCCGGATCTCTGGCTATGTCCCATCTCTTCATAATGAACCTGTAACTTTGTGAGACAGTCTTCACGACTCTGAAAAACACAGTGTGTCTTTCCCTTGATATCTGAGCTGGCGTTGAGAGTGACTCTTTCCCTCCAAGCACTCAAGGAACTGGCTTTCTTCAGATGTTAAGTCAGTCCCTGTTTCAGAAAAATAGCTGGGAGGGTCACTTGACAGCTTCAGTTGGTAGAGCATGTGACTCTTGATCTAGGGTTTATGAGTTCAAGCCCCAGTTTGGGTGTAGAGATTACCATAATAATAATAATAATAATAATAAAATATTTAAATAAATAACTCAGAAAAAATATCTGGGAAAGAGCTCTCTGAAAAATTGAAAGTAAAAGTGGCTTCTTGGGTGACTATCATGTGAGGACCCACGTGAATTAGTTCTTCAGATGTCCTTTGGGCATGTGTTTTGTACCATACCCCATTCCAGGGTCTATGGGAGAAGCCAAGAAGAATTGCACAAGGTTCCATCCTTCAAAGAGCTCACTGTGAATTAGGAGACATAAGTTCATGTTCACAAACAATATCTGTACAAGGCAGTCTCTGGTTCATGCCATAAAACTGCCATAAAAAATAGAGGCCAGTAAAGATCAAAGGGAAATAGAAAACATAGGTTGCAGTTTTTTTAGTGGCCCTTGAATAAGAATGGAAAAAAAAATGAAAATTTGGGGTATTCCAGGTGTAGAGAATGACGATGGCAAGGTGTGGCAATGAGAAAGCACAGAGTGTGTGAGGAATCCCAGAGAAGAATCGAATTCACTGAGATCCCAACATGGAGATCCATTGGACCTCAGTGGAAGGAATGGGTAGAAGATTGAAAAGGTGGATTAGGGGAAACTTTAAATACCAGACAGATGCAACAACTCCACACACAAAAATCTGTCAACTTAGATGAAATGGACCAATTCCTCAACAATACCACAACTTAAATAATACAATACAGATAACTTGAATAACCCTATAATTACTAAAGAAATTGCATTCATAATTTTAAAACTCTCAAAAAGGAAATAACCAGTGTCAGAGGGTTTCAATGAAGAGTTCTGCCAAACATTTAAAGAAGAGTTAACACCAATTTTACACATCTCCTAGAAAATAGAAGAGAAGGGAATAATCCCCAACTTATTTAATGAAGATAGAATTACCCTGATATTGGGGCGCCTGTGTGACACAGTGGGTTGGGGCCTCTGCCTTCAGCTAAGGTCATGAACCCAGGGTCCTGGGATCAAGCCCCGTGTGGGTCTCTCCTCAGTGGGGATCCTGCTTCCCCCCACCCCCGCCGCCTGCCTCTCTGCCTACTTATGATCTCTGTCTGTCAAATAAATAAATGAATAAATCTTAAAAAAAAAAGAGTACCTGATACCAAAATGATACAAACAGTGCAAATAATGGCAACTACAGACTAATGGGTTTTATGAATACAGAGGAAAAAATATTTATAAAAAATACAAAGGGTGCCTGGGTGGCTCAGTGAGTTAAGCCTCTACCTTCGACTCAGGTCATGATCTTGGGGTCCTGGAATCGAGTCCCCGCATTGGGTTCTCTGCTTGGTGGGGAGCCTGCTTCTCTCTCTCTGTCTGCCTGCCTCTTTGTCTACCTGTGATCTCTGTCAAATAAATAAATAAAATCTTTAAAAAATACAAAATATGAAATAGAATTCAACAATTATGAAAAAATTATATGCTATGACCAAGTAAGGTTTATTCCAGAGGTGCCAGACTGGCTCCAATACTAACAAGTAGATTAACATTAATCCACCATATTCACTGTCTAAAGAAGAAAGAAAAATTGATCATCTCAGTCAATGTAGAAAGAACACATAATAAAATTCAATATTATTCATGATAAAAACTTTCAGAAATGTATGGTTAGAGGAAAATATCAACTTGATAAGGAGTATCTGGAAAACCATACAACTGCTATTATATTTGATGTTGAAAGGCTGCATCCTTTGTCTTTTAGATCAAGAATGAGGCAAGAATGCTCACTCTCACCTCTTTTATTTGTATTGTGGGAAGTTTCAGCAAATGCAATGCATCAAGAAAAGGAAATGAAAGGAATAAAGTTCAGAAAGAAAAAAAAGTCCCTATTTATAGATGACATGATTAGCTATATGGAAAATTACAAGGATTCGAAAACAAAACAAAACAAAAAACAACCCCTCTTAGAACTAATAAGTGAGTTCATCAGGATTGCAGGATATGAAATAAACATACAAAAATCTATTGTATTTTTCTATACTAGCAAAGAACATACAGACATTGAAATTCAAAATATAACATCACTTACTATCACTCAAAAAATAAAATATTCAGATGTAAATGTAATAAAACATGTACAGGACTTGTATGCTGAAAAGTAAAAGATGCTGAAAAAAGAATCAAAGGAGATCTACATAAATGCACAGACATACTATTTCTGTTCATTATTTATAAGACTCAACATAGCTGTACTAGTTTTCTATTTCTGATGTAAAACATTACTATAGGCCTAGTGGCTTTAAAAAATGCAAATTTGTTTTCTTATAGTTTTGAATTTCTGAAATCTGAGATTGGGCCTTATGAGGCTAACATCAAAGTATTGTCAGGGTTGGTTCCTTCCAGAGGCTCTGAAGGAAGAATACACTTCCTTGCCTAGAAGACACCAGCATTCCTCAGTTTATGGCCCCTTCCTCTATCTTCAAAGCCAGCAGCATAGTACCTTCCAAGCTCTTTCTGTCCCCTGCTTGCATCATCACATGTCCCTTCTTCTGACTCTGATCCTTCCACCTCCTTTGTAAAGGGACCTTGTGATTACATTGAGCCCGTCTGAATAATGCAAAAGAATGTTCCCACCTCCAGGTTTTCAAACACATTGGTAAAGCCCTTTTTGTCATGTAAAATAACAAATTTATAGTTTCCAGGGATTGAGATGTAGAAATCTTTAAGGGCCCATTATTTTGTCTACCATACTAGTAAAACCCTCAATTTCCTTCAAACTGATGTAAAGATTTATCACTATTTTCAAAATTACAGTAAGATTTTTTTGTTATGTATCAATAAGATACATAATTCTAACATGATACAAATTTTTAAAAATTTGTATGGGAAGGTAAAGAAACTTGAAAAGCTAAAGCAATTTTGAAAAAGAAGTATCAAGTCAAAGGAATCTGCCCACCCCATTTCAAGACATATTATACAGCATGGTAAGCAAGACTGCATGGCATTTGCAGAGAGATGGACACACAGATCAATTGAACAGAATAGACAGCCCAGAAATAGACTCACACAAATATGACCATCTGTTTTTTTGACAAAAGTACAAAAGCAATCCAATGGGGAAAAGATAGGCTTTTCAACAAATGGTGCTTGAGTGATTAGATATCCAAAGGCAAAAACAGACAAACAAACAAAAGCAAATGAAGGAACAGACCTCAACCCATGTTTCACATCTTATATGAAAATTAGCTCAAAAACAAAGACCATGGATTTAAATGTAAAACATGTAATGTCATTTACAAATATCTTGTCCGATTCCATGGATTGCCTTTTAGTTTTCTTGACTGTTTCCTTTGCTGTGTAGAAGGTTTTCATCCCCAATGTTCATAGCAACAATGTTCTCAATAGCCAAACTATGGAAGGAGCAAAGATTCCCTTCAACAGATGAATGGATAAAGAAGGTGTGGTCCATAGATACAATGGAATATTACCCAGCCATCAGAAATGAAGAATTCTTGCCATTTGCATCGACATGGATGGAACTGGAGGGGATTATGCTTAGTAAAATAAGTCAAGCAGAGAAAGACAATCATCATATGGTCTCACTCATATGTGGAACATATGGAATAACATGGAGGACATTAGGGGAAGGAAGGAAAATTGAAGGAAGGGAAATCAGAGGGGGGAGATGAAGCATGAAAGACTATGGACTATGGGAAACAATCTGAGGGTTTCAGAGGGGAGGGGAGTGAGGAGATGGGGTAGCCTGGTGATGAGTATTAAGGAAGGCATGTGTTGCAATGAGCACTGGGTGTTATATGCAAATAATGAATCATGGACTGTACGGTGACTAACATAACATAATAAAAAGCAAAAAACAAAACAAAAAAACAAACAAAATCCCCCCCAAAATGTAAAACATGAAACTATAACACCTTTAGAAAAAAAGATAGAGAATCTCCTAGATCTAGAATTAGTATCTAGGATATATCTAGGATATATCTAGGATATATAGAAATATATCAGAACTAAGCAGAATTCTTAGACTTGACACGAAAAGCGTAATCCGTAAAAGAAAAAAAAATGATAAATAAGACACCATCAAAATTAAAAAAAAAAAAACTTGTTCCATAAAAAGCCCTATTAAAAAGATGAAAAAACAAACTATTCACTGGGAAGATGATATTTGTCAGATATTGAAAAATACCTGCCATAGAATTAATATCCAGAAAATACATAGGGCTCTCAAAACTCAAAGGTTAAGAAACAAACAACCTAATGTGAAATCAACAAGAGACATGAAGAGACATTCTGCCAAAGATTATGTGCAAGTGGCATGGAAACACACAGAAACATACTCAACAGCATTGGGGTTCAGGAACATGAAAATTAAAAACAGATGTGATATCACTCTGCACCTATCAGAATAGCTGGGATAACCAAAGGTCAGGACAACACTAGGAGCTAGCAAGTAGGCAGAGAAACTGGTTCACTCACAAATTGCTGGTGGGAATGTAACATGATACAGTCTTTCTGGAAAATAGTGTCTTCAAAAAGTAAAAATTGTCTTCGAAAAGTAAAAAGTTAACATGTAACACGGTCCTTCCCAGCAACTGCACTCCTGAGCATTTATTCCAGAGAAACGAAGACCTGTGTTCACACAAAATCCTGACCACGAGTATTTATAGCAGACTTGTTTGTGACAGTCCCCAGCTTGAAACAGATCAAGGGTCTTTCAGGGTGTGAATGAACTGTAATATAGTCCTACATGGAGGAGTACTCAGTCATAAAAAGGAGCTAACTTGACCCTTACACAACCTGGGTAAATCTCTTCGTAAGAATTATCTTGGTAGGAAAAGAACAATCTTAGCAGGATACATATACTCGGATTCCATTTACATTGCATTCTTGAATTGACAAGATTTTAGAAATGGCTAACAGAGCGGGGGTTGCCAGGGATTCAGGAGGAGATGGGAGAGGGAATGAAGCGTGTTTGGCTATAGAGGGCCCCCTCAGAGATCCTTGGGGGTAACAGAAATATTCTCTGTCTTGACTATATGGATACCAACATATTAGTTATGATATTATGCTATGGGTTTGCAAGATGTTGACATTGGACAAAGGGTACTCAGGCTCTCTGTATTATTTCTTACTTATGAATCTACAAGTACCTCTAGATAAAACATTTGATTTAAAAAAATGCTCAGAGGAGACTCAAACAGGATGCTGAGAGTTTTGGAGGGAGGTGATACAGAAAGGTGTGAAGGAGAGCAACAACTCAGGAGCTCTTAGCTTTCCCCTCCCCCACCCTGATCATGACTTGCCTGGGTTGACTGAGGTTGCTGGCATGTGTCTGAGTAATAGCATCATCACTCTTGTTTGTTCACTTACTTGATAAGCATGGTGAGGGACTTCTCCACCTACTGTCCATGGGTGACTTGAAGTATTGTCCTATTCTGATCTGCTTCAGTGGTTCTGGAGGGAATTCAAGGAGACATTTATAAAAGACTCTGTGGGACTGAACTCTGCATTGGTCCCAGTGATAGAGTTTGGGGAAGTCACACCAAGAAATCGTCTAAAACTCTCCAAAGCAGTGGGGAGGTGGTAATGGAGCATTATGGGCATGAGTTGCATATGAGCTTGTCCACTGAGCCAGCAGGATGAATAAAGACAAAGAATAAGAAGTGAAAGAACATTGGCTTCTAGATAGTGAGGCCATTCTCTCCCCTCCTTCACATCCCCATTTACAGTCACAGGAACACTTTACCCTCAAGGATGAGCCACGGTCAAAGGCAAGTGTCTGATGGACTCCTGAGTTGGAAAGGGAACTTTTGCAGGGCTGAGCTGATAGCTTGGATGGTCTGTCCCCGCTGCTTGGGAGGGGGCTCTACTTAGAAAGCCACTGTCCCTGGGAAGCCCGGGGAGGGGAGGCTCAGGAGGGTTTGATTCTGCTTTCAGCCTGTAGCCTGAGCAAGGGAAGGCCTGTCCAATGAAGCCCAGAGCAACAGGAATCTAACTGAGTTCTGGGGCCCAGGCCTAAGCTTGTGGTAATAAAGTTGCTCCTCTGCCTGACTTTGCCACTGCCTGGCTCCCTCAGGAAGTGGCCCTGGCAGTTGGCTTGAGGGTTTGGATCCTGGATCCAGATTCCAGATGAGAGAGAGAGGGACACAGCCACAGAAAGAGGAAACAAGTAAAAAAAAAAAAAAATACATGTATGGTCACTTCTTTCCTTTCTCTTCCTTTCTACGTGTCCCTTGCTTATTCTTTTCCTGTCTTCCTTACCAGCCTTAACCTCCAGTACGGGCTTCTATTGTTGTTTTGTTTTATTTCACATTTTTTCTTAAAGACTTTATTTATTTATTTGACACAGAGAGAGAAAGATCACAAGTGGGCAGAGAGGCAGGCAGAGAGAGAGGGGGAAGCAGCCTTCCCATCGAGCAGAGAGCCTGATGCGGGGCTCGATCCCAGGGCCCTGAGATCATGACCTGAACCAAAGGCAGAGGCTTAACCCACTGAGCCACCCAGGCTCCCCTTATTTCACAGTTTAATCCTTGTTTTGTTTTATATTAATTTTTTCTGTTTGGTTGGTTGTTTGATTGGTTGGTTGGCTTGGCTTGGGTTTTGAGTAAATGATAGCAAATTCTCTCATCGCTTCCACGTCTGAATAAATGTACGCAGGACTCTCCCCAGCCTCCACTCCCTGCTTCTTCCCCCTGCCCCCTTTCTCCGTCAGGCCCAGCCACACCTGACTCCTGTTCCCTGCACGTGCCAAGGAGGCACCACCTCAGGGCCTTGGCATTTACTCTTTCTTTTGCAGGCTTCTCCACCCCACAGATCCGTCCACAGAGCCTGCTTGCTCACCGCTCCAGGTCTTAACTTAAATGTCACATTTTCAGGGAGATTGTCACAGAGCATCTTGCATAAAATTCAGTCACCCCTACTTCCAACACTTCTTACCCTCTTCTCGGTTTTCTTTATTCTTCAAAGCATATACGACTCTCCAACACTCTGTATTTTACTTTTATTTTATTTCCTTTCTCAGTTCCTCAGTTCAATGTAAGCTTTATGAAAATAGGGCTTTTGGACTGTTGTGTTCGCTATGGAATGTGTCTAGAATAGAGCCTGGCAGAGAGTGGGCAGTATCAATAAATATTTGATGAATGAATGAATGGAATGAAGGAGTGAATAAAATTCTCTTTGGTGTTAGGTAGAACATACATATATATGCTATATATTTTTAATATTTTAAATTAAGTATATTACTCATTAACTTAATTATTAAGTACATTTTAATTGTAGTGTATTATTTATATTAAATAATATAAATTAATTATGTATAAATATGCTATAGTAGGGGCACCTGGGTGACTCAGTGGGTTAAGCCTCTGCCTTCAGCTCAGGTCATGGTCTCAGGGTCCTGGGAGTGAGTCCCGCATCTGGCTCTCTGCTCAGCAGGGAGCCGGCTTCCCTCTTTCTCTCTGCCTGCCTCTCTGCCTACTTGTGAACTCTCTATCAAATAAGTAAAATCTTAAAAAAAAATAAGCTATAGTAACAGATATATTGAGTTGAGAATATATTTATATTTTAAATAAATACACTGTGTGTATGGATATGTTGATCTATGTAATAGATAATATTATAAGCCTTATTTGTTTTAAGTCTATGATGTTGAAAATAACCCCAGACTGGAGTTTGAAGGGTTGGGGTCAGTTCTGGCTTATTCAAAAACAGATCTCATGGGAAGAAACATTTTTGTACTTGTGAAACAGGCCTAATATTCCCTGTGTGCCTTACAGGATTATGCTGGGAATCAACTAAAATATTGGACAAGGATGTATAGAAACCAAAAGGCAAATCACACACCCCCTCTAACCTCTGCGAGGATGAAGCCCTGTTATAGCCGCGTTTGGTTAAAGAATTCGAACAGTGCCCTTCCTTGTCCTGGTGATACGACAGGACCGCCGGCTATTCCGTGGGCCGTAATTTCCCATGATCCTGTGAGGCCGTCTGAGAGGCTCATCTTCTGAAACCCGAGTGTGATTTGGGAACTTATCAGGAGCGTTTCATGAGGGGAAAGGAGAGCAGAGCCCAGCGGGTCATGGAATATTCCTTCCTTTCTTCCATTCCCCCCGAGCCCTGCGCCGTTGCATTTCTTGCTGTGTATTATTGACAGAGGAAATGCTGATTCATGGTCTGAGTTACAGGAAACCTTGTTTCCTGGTGAAGAAACAAGCCGGGCGGTGCTGCCAGCAGGCTGCTCTGCCAGTTTCTGTCCCATGCCCTTCTCCTGGGCCTGCACCCAGAGCGACTGAGAAAGGGTAGGGCCAGCTCAGGCTGAACCAGTGAGGTCACTTTCCCTTGGAACTGAATCCGGCACAGGTTCCTCACTGTGCCTCTCTAGCCCCTTCCGGCTCTGACCCCACGATGCCTTTCCATCTCATCTCCCACCACTCCCTCCTTGCTCTCTGCGCTGCGGCCACACATGACTACTCCCAGTTCTCTGTGAACACCTTGTATTTTCCAGTCGCTGTGCCTTGGCTCACGGTGTGCCCTGCCTGGAATGGCCCCTGACCCAGTGTCGGCTCATTGAAATCCTACCCATGCTTCACCTCTGCTCAGGGCTGCCTGCTGGGTGAAGCCTGCCAGGTTACCCTCTATTATTTTTCGTTCTGTCTTTTGGTAAAGGTATTTTCAAATATGCACAAAAGTAGACAGAACTATCAGGCCAACATCCACATACCCACTTCCCGGCCTCAGCAATGAACTGGTTTCTCTTCAGTAGCACTCGATCCCTCCTCCTTTGAGCTCTGCTAAGAACTCTCATCTTCTGTGCTTCACTCAGCTTTGCTGAATTGCGTGGGAAGAAAGTGAGTCAGTCCATTTAGAATGCTGTTTACTCACCTCCCACAATGGGGAAACTGAGGACCCAAGAAGTGAAGTGAGTTGCCCAATCTCATAAGACAGGTAGTGGCAAGCCGAGACCAGATCCTTCCAAAGGGCCTCACAGTCTAATTGGCAGGTGTGGATAATATACTCATAACAAGTATGTGCTATTGATCTCGAGTACTACAGGAGTTCAGGTTAAGTGATTAATAAGTATATGTTGAATGAATAAGTTAATCTTCTTTCCAATTGATTAATAAGATAACCCCTTCAGCTTGGCCCCAAGCAGCCCCCAGTCCTCTCCATGCTATAATCTGATGTCAACATGCAGAAGGCTCTGGAGATACCTGATTTTTGTGGAGAGAAAAGCCAGTGGGAGTTAATGAGAAGCTTAAAATGATGAATAGTTTCGAATAAGCTCTGGGTTATTCCAACATGAGGTAGAGAGTAGGTATTCTGTACCTCAAGAACTAAATGCTGCTGACTTAATTTGGGCTAGAAAGGAGGAGGAGAAATTAAGAGAGCCTTGTCTTCTGTGACCCGGAGTACCTGTGTATTAGCTTATCTGGGAGGAAGGCATGGAAAAAAGGGTGGAGAGATAAAGCAAGAAATAAAAAGCCAGCAGAGGCAAAATGGCAATTTTTCATCTCGATCCAGATTTGGCTCAAACTCTGATTTTGGAAGTACAGCAAGAGGTCATCTGGATGTCCAGTCTGTGGCATCCTGATTTACTATCTCAGAAAAGAAGAGAGGGATCTGGCCATCAGCCAAGAAGTTGTTGCGAATGGGGTCGAAAACACAATGTGTGTGGATTTTCCTTGTAACATAGAGTTAAAACATAGTTTGATAATGCATTCCTTAAAAAAAAAAAAAAAAAACCTCTTGAGTCGGATTCTTTTTAAGGGCCACATATAATCAGTGTCTAATCACTGTATTTCTTTGTGGGGCAAGAGAGAGAGAGAGAGAGGGATGTAGGGGGCTGTGTCAGGCTGCCATCAAGCACTCTGTTTATACTGTCTCACTGACCCATTAAAACAGTGACAGTTAAACCAGCAATGCCTAGGTTGCAAGGAGTTTGTGAAGTTCACCAAAATAGTGGACAGAAAGTGATTTGTAAGCTGGGAAGTGCCTCAGTAAGGTCATGACATCTGCCATTTCTAGAAGCATGCTAGTAGTAATTTGATGGCAGAGGAGACATTGCCCTGAAGGCAAGAGAGGAGAAGAAGAAAGGGACAAAGAAAGGTTATTAGAATGATGGGCTCATATTTCACATTTTTGTATGGGCCAGAGACCTAGGTAAAGAGAATATAGGAGAAAATTCTGGAACTTTTGTTCCTCCCTCCCATTCGTCACTCTCTGTTGGTATCCCTGTGAGGATCATCACTAAAGACATCAGCACGAAAGCATGGTCTCTGGATCTGTTTTGGGGGCAGCAAATCAAGGGGTGGGTATACAGAGGATGTGGGGTAGCGAGAACTGTTTTGCATTTGGTAGATAGTCTGGAATTGTGAAGAGAGGAAAATGGGTTGAATTTATGGATCCTGTGAAGAAAAAAAAAAGGATTTAAGGTTTAATGGACAGATGGATGGGGCATATTCCCATTTGGGCTGTGAGAATACTTCTGAGTGCAGGCAGGAACCAAGTACTATTAAAAGGAGACCCAATATATATACCATGGAATACTATGCAGCCATCAAAAGAAATGAAATCTTGCCATTTGCAACAACGTGGATGGAACTGGAGGGTATTGGGCTGAGTGAAATAAGTCAGTCAGAAAAAGACAATCATCATATGATTTCCCTGATAGGAGGAATTTGAGAGTCAGGATGGTGGGTCATGAGGGGTAGGGGAGGAAAATGAAACAAGATGGGACTGGGGAAGATAAGGAACTCTTAATTTCAGGAAACAAACTGAGGGGTGCTGGGGGGTGGGGCGATAGGAAGAGGGCTGTTGGGTTATGGATATTGAGGAGGGTATGTGCTATGGTGAGTGCTGTGAAGTGTGTAAGCCTGACTATTTACAGACCTGTACCCCTGGGGGAAATAATACACTATATGTTAATAAAAATAATTAAAGTTTAAAAAAGCAACAACAACAAAAGGAGACCAATGACAGTCACTAAGATAGATAGGGTTCTATTACAGCAGAGGATGATTTGTTTTCTGAAATCCATGAGGAAACATTTCCTTCTTTTTTTCTTTTCAAAGATTTTATATATTTATTAGAGAGAAAGAGAGAAGGGGAAGCAGGGGAAGAAGGGTAGAGGGAGAAGCAAAACCCCTGCTGAGGAAGGAACCCAAAGTGGGGCTAGTCCCAGGTCCCTGGGATCATGAGCTGAGCTGAAGGCAGACGCTTAACTAACTGAGCCACCCAGGTGCCCCAGAAACGTTTCTTTCTAAAAGAAAAAAAAAAAAAAAAATCCCTTCTCCACATCATCACACATGCTCACCTGCCTATTTATTTTCTTAAAAGAGTCTTTCTTCAAGGGCATATACAGGTAGGTGTGGCTGACACTAAGTAACCACTACAAATTCCAAAAGTAGTCCTACGTACAGCAAATTGGAATTTAACACCTCTGAGGAGTTAGGTGCTAGTTCAGGCCTCTGAGGGACACAAATTGGAAAAGGATTCAGGACCTCAAAATGCTTACACCTTAGCAAACACGTGTGGTTTCGAGTCCTCAAAACAAGGAGGAAAGGCAGGGCTTCCTTTTTTAGCTTCACAGGATTCATCTTCTGCCACCACCGTCTTTGCGACAGGACACCAGTGTTTCCAAGCCAGAAGCATTCAAAGAGTGGCGTGAAGGTCATGATCATTTAGGGCCTGGAAGATTTCCATCTGAGAGCTCAGGTGAAGGTCTCGGCCCCCGGAGCCGGCATCACCAGGAGGGAGCCCAGCAGGAAGAAAACGCTTTGGCTGGGCTGTGCAGAACTCATTAGCGGTGGGGTCAATCCCGAGGTTAATGTATATTTGTTAGACTTTTTTGTTTCCTGGAGTCATGTTTCCATGCCTAAGCCCAGAGTTGCTCTGTAGACTTTGGCATGGATTTAGTGGCCTTCTTGCTGAAAGGCGAGGCCAGACTATGTATGCAAGACGACTTCTGACGTCTGCTCTTAAAAGGACTACATGTGATTGTTCAGATCAGGCAATCAGGCCTCGGGAAGGTATACAAAGAATGAAGGATCCACGCTAGTGTGCTTGCAAATGTTTCACAAGAGACCCTCCAGGGGAAAGAGTTTGATTGGAGGGTTCGCTGATGTCAGTGGTGTAATAGTCCCCCTACGGCCAAGTTCAAGCCAGCAGCATGATGGTCCCTGAGTGTGGAATGTGGGAGAGCTGCCAAGGACCAGCACACCAGCAACCAGCAGTCAGAGCAGACGTAGTGGGGCTCACTCAGAGGAGCAGGGAGAATTGGAACTCAGAGACCAGATGAGACTGTTAGGCAGATGTGGGTATGGGCAGTGCCAGCAGCATCTGAGGACAGGAAGGAGGTGACAGGCCAAGTGGCAGTCAGCATCATGCCAGCTATAATAGACGGTCATCTGCAGAGAAACAGCTACTGCTCACTGAGTAAGACGGTGTGATCAGGCTTGTGCATGGTCACAAGCTGTCTCCCAGCATCTCTGTCAGGCTATTTTTATTCCTATTTTGCAGATGGGGAGACTGAGGCCCAGAGAGCTCAAACAGCTGGTCAGGGAAGAAGTGGTGGAGTGAGAATGGAGTCTATTTTCCTCTACACTATCAAGCCAGGGAGAAGCTGGGAGTGAGTCCCGTCCCCAGATGTCTTGGACAGGTGTGTGGTTGCTGGTGGCTGACGGTGATTCCTGGGAGTCTTGACAGCAGTGTGGGAATGAGGACACCGGTGCATTATGGAATCAGGGATTTGGTGTCGGGAGCTAGGCCCTACATGGGATGACTACAGACATCTGTGTTTTATATCAATATGATGTCTAGAATACTTCAGAACTGTAATCTAGACTATGGAAGCTCATTTGAAAATGCAAATGTGCATTTAGTTAATATATCACTTGTGACCCTACATGACTCGCAGGCAGAGCAGAGGCTGCTGCGAGCTGTGTGCCGTGGAAGGCATGCAAGCTGAGTGAGGGGAGCCATGCAACCACTGTGGATGGAGGGCCAGGTGAGTGAGCTGTGGTGGGAGGGGTACAACAGAGTGTCCAGAAGGTGGTGAGATAAGGGATGAGACCCAGGAAGAGAGAAGGAATAAACTGTGTTAAAGAAAACCAGAGGAAGACCACCTTCCATTTTGGAAGATCAAGAAGGTCCAGTTCTGGAAGAAACTATAGGGCCTCTAGGGACTTAAGGTGGGGCTAACTCGAAAGATAAGCCTGACCGTGAGAGGTCACTGAGGGATCAGACTTCACCAGCATTTCTCATCTGTAGATAGTTTATGTTCTGAAGCTCCTTTCCTGAGTAGGAAAGTTCACTTGTATCTCTTAACCCTAGTACTTAGGTGTTAAACTGCAGTGGCACAGGGTGGGAAATGCGGGGAAAATATAAAGAAACCCCATGGGAGACTGAGGTGAGCTGCTGTCATTATGGATATCCTGTCTATGAGAGACGAGCCTTCCTCTTCACTCTTGGGTATGAGTATAGCCCAAATCTGGGCCTCTATAAGGGTGATTTCATTTCACCCTGCTAGTAAGTGGCAAAAGGAGGGTCTAACCCTCGGATACTCTTCAGAGCCAGAACCTATATTATGAGGGCGAACCCCATAAAGTGGTCTTTCTTTTACATCACTCAGATTGAATATTGGTAATTCTATCTCCAGCTATTTTGACCTCTGGGCGTTGAGTGTCCTAGGAGTAAACAGATCTCGTTGTTCCAGTGAACAGACCCAGGAATCAATCTGAGCTGCAAGGTGACGTCCTGTGTCTCGGGTCCCATGTGATGCCAGCAGTAGGAGAGAACTTCTTCAGAAACAGAGGTGATAAATGCATAAGATCTTTCAAACCTGTGGAAGTTCCCGGAATGGATTCCCTTCAGGTACTGGACATTGGTTAGAGACCCAGAAAGGGAGTGCCCAGATGGTGAGCTTCTTGAGAACCAGCATGGTTCCTGGCGCAGAGTGTTGAGTACATGGAGAACAAAGAACTTATGCTTGCGGAAGATTTCACACTGAGGTTACATAAGCATACAGCTCTCCCCTGGTGAGTCCACTCACCACTCACCAACTCGGCCTCCAGGCACATGGTCGAGACTTGGGACCAGAGCAGATTTTGGCAGGGCAAATGGTGCTGAGGTGGAAGCGTCAGCATTTGCCTAAATTGTTCTTCCATTGGCTGAGCCAGGTGACTTCAGGAATATTGCCTACGCTTCCTAGGGCCTCTGTTAAGTGGGAAGGCTTATTCTTTCCAGCATTCTCTCTGGATCATTGGGAGGATCTTAACAGCTTAGAGAAAGTAAGTCTTTGTGAGCTTGGAAAGAAAAAGCAAAGCAAAACGCTTGAGATAGGCAACAGAAGGTTTCACCTTGTAGGCAAAAAGACGGACAACATGGCAGCTAGCTTGGAAGTCTGGAAAGGCTCACCATTAGTGAGATAGTAGTTAGGTCAAAGGGGAGAGTGATAAAGCATTCCTGACACTTTGCCCAAACCTGGCCCAGTGCCTGAATTTCTACTGAAGCCACATTGCCGGTGCCTGCGGACTCTGACTCAGGAAGTTCACCTGCTGCAGAGGGCGATTAGTGGCAGTGCCCACCACCACAGCTGTGGGCTTCCTGCCCCTGCCTGCCCCCCGGGGCCCCTCTCAGCCTCATTCCTCTCGACCTCCCTCCCCCTTTCTCCTTTTTGGAACAACTGTGCATAATCCCCTCTCCCCTTCCTGCCCCTTCCTCAGCACCCCCACCTGCCCTTTCTGATTCTGTGCCAGCAGCTGGCCGGTGAGCAGTGCCAAATCAAACAGATGTGTGTGGTATTGGCCCTCACGTGTCACCAGGCTCTCTGTCCAGCCCTGTCCCTGAGCAGGGCTCTCCCTCCATGGTCAAGGGCTGAGCACCCCATCCCCTGTCAGGGGCATTGCAGGGTCTGAGCAGAGAAGTGGCCGGTCACCATGGCCTCCTGACCGCCTTTGTCTCCCTCCTCCTCTTGGCAATGTTTTTATTTCTTTCAGTGTAGCACCCCTTCCTCATTCTTTGTTGCTTGTCTTGTATTTTTGTTTCTCATTGAAAAAAAATTCTTCCTCATTAATCAAACTCATGAGACTTCTGTACATTGCATTAGAAAAGAAGGCAAAACAGGGTATTTTAAAACAGGTTTTTAAAGTTCAAGTTCTCCTAGGTGAATCAAAGACATCACAACAGGCCAGAAACCAGCCAGAAGAAGAATAACAGCTGGTCGGCCTCACCGCAGCCCGCCCAAACCCCGGGCCTTCAATATGTCACTTCCTTCCTTCCTTTCTTAGTCAGTGGCATGCAAAATTCATGGTAATTCTCAGAAGTAGGTACCCTTGCAAGCAAGTGTCTTTGATTTTTTTGTACAATTGCCCAATTCTACTCACTCCCACCCACCTAAGTGGGTATGACCCGCAAACAGCAGCAATTAAGCCAAGAGAGCTCTGTGACACATCAAAGCCCTTTGGCATAGCGAAATCTCATTGAAAATAAAATGAGCCGGTCTAGCATTATGATACAAAAATTGCTCAGAGTTTTAAAGTATATATATTTCAAGCATATATATTTTTTTCTTATAAACCTACATTCTGTCTAGTTGCTGGCTGAGAAAACCGTCCCAACAGAAACGAAAAACAGCAATAGTACAATAGTAATTCCAACTTCAAATCATAGTCTTAAATGTTGATAATGATTAGTGGCTTACTTGAATGTCTCAAAATTCCAGACGTGCATGCCCTTGGCATTCGCCAATTGAATAGAAAGTACCAGATTATTGAAATAAGACCTTTCGTGGGTTTCTGTATATTGCTTAAGAAAGTGGCCGCATTAAAGAAATAATAAATTATAAGAATGAGTTTCCCATTTTGCCCTGACTTCCAGGAAGCTCAGAGAAGAAGCTGAATCTGATGCTTAACCCAACAGTTATATTAGTCTTGCCATTTCTTCTTGTTTTAATCCAAGTTTCCAGTTCTAGGTTTGTTTATTGTTCAGTGTACATCTTCTTTTATGTCATAAATTGCCCCAAATTCTTTTTGGGAAAAGAGGATGGTATACCAAGTATGGGGAATCCCATAAAAAGGACTTCTAATAATGATGATGGTAATGATTCATGACACTTCACTTTCTACCTTTAATTAGTTATTTATGTACTTGTTGTAAGGTTCTCATTAGACTGCTGAGTCCTCGAGGGCTGAACCGGGCTTCAGGGAGCAGCATCTCCCCTGGGGTGGGTGTTTAGCAAGATTCCGCTGGATAAATACAGACTTCAGGTGAATTTTGGAGGAAGTAGATTGAGGTTTTCTTCCCCTTCCATTTCCATTCGTCTCCTCTCCCTTTACTCTTTCTTTGGAGAAGACTCTATTGATGTAACTTCTGCAGACAGGGAGCTCTGAGCTAATATATGGGGCTGCTGCTGTGGTGCTGGGTGAGAAGTAATTTTCTTCTCTTTCTCCTTTGAAGACCGTCGTAAATTTTTCCTTTCTCTGCATTGTTCTCTCCCTCTTCCTGAATAAGACTCAGTAATGTTCTCCTACATAAATAATAACCACTTACATTTACATAAGCACCGGTAACATTGGCACATCCCTTCCAGAAAGGATTTGAGATGGGCATCTTAGAGGATTTTAAATTTTACAGAGTACTCTCAGCTGCGGTGGCGGCCGTTGGTAGCTAATATTTATTGCGTGCTCACCGTGTGCCAGGCACTTGGCAAGGACTTTTTGGACACTCATTTAGTCCTTACAATGATCCTTTGGGGGAGCTACTGATGTCCCCACTTACCATAAGAATAGATGGTGTGGAGAGGGTGGTTGGGTTATGGACATTGGGGAGGGTATGTGATGTGGTGAGTGCTGTGAAATATGTAAGCCTGACAATTCACAGACCTGTACCCCTGGGGCTAATAATACATTATACATTAATAAAAAATAAAAATAAAAAAATTTCTCAAAAAAAAAAAAAAAAAAAGGATGGTGAGGCTCTGGAACTTGCCCAGGGTTGCATGGGTTGGAGGGAGCAGGACTGGGGTTTGACCCTTGACTTCTGAGTACAAAACCCAGGCTCCTACCCTCTTACATATATACTCCCTTAGGTTCATTGCTCCAACCCAGTTAAACAGTCCCAGTGGGGGCAATGAACCCTGTTGTACAGATGAGAGGAAAGAGGAAGAGCCGTGTTTGAGTGCCAATGACACCCAGGCCATTGTGCTCCGCTCACAATAGTTCATTTGCTCCCTCTGGTCAGCCCACGAGGCAAGCAGTGATGGCTGTGTCACAAAGGAGGGGGCCCGAAGCTGCAAGCACTGAGTTGGCCCAGGTGCCTGGACGAAAAGGTAGGATTCGATCCTGAATCTGTTTGGCTCTAAAGTCCATGTTCCTTCCCCCTCCGCCCCCCGGACATGTTGAAGAACTGCCGTTAAGAAAACAACACCAAGTTTGGTCTAAACAAGAGTTCTTTAAAATGCCCCTTTCAGGTTCTGGTGTCTTGCTGGGGTCAAAAAGTGTAGTGTCTGTCTGGCTACTGAGTGTCTTTCCCCATGTGACCTTGGGTGGGGGGGAGCATCTTATTATGACTTGACAAGGCAGATGCAATTGAATTTCCATCTCATTCAGAGCAAAGAGAGAGAATAGCTTTGGGAACGAGGCTAGTTTGAAACAAGGGCCCCTGAAGCTAATTAAAAGCTAGGCTGGAGCTGTGCTTTTCATTCCTTAAGAATGTTCGACCTCATTAAATAGGAAAAAGCAAATGGAATTTTCTGATTTTTTTTTTCAGTTTCTGCAGGGGGTGGGGACTTGGAGCAAGTGAGACTTCTACAGCTTCTAGATTGCACATTATCTATGACGACATCACTGTTGTGATGAAGGTTTAACCCTTCTCGAGTGCTTAGCACCCTGGGAGAGTGCAACTTGGCAAAGCGGACACGGAAGGACGTCCTGGGTCGTCCTGCTTCAGGCTCCTGGTCCCCTGCACTCCCTTCCCCCTCAACTGAAAGGGATGGAGAGAGTGGTTGCAGGCTCCAGCACAGTGGAGGAAAGGGCTGGCCTTTGGAAAACCCTCCCTTTCAGACTCTGGGAGCTGGCCTGCTGTCACGGCCACAAGGTTCCAGCCAAAGGAAACAGAAAACTTTGCAGGCTTTCCATGTGGCCTCTGGATGGAATAGAAGAGTCTGAAACATTGTTCTGATGTTTGGACTTGGGACTCCCAGTGGCCAGCAGGAAGTCAGGGACCACATGCTCAAGCCACCGAGATGCCTGGGACTGCTAAGACAGAGGTCAGGCTGGCAAAGGCTTATCCCAGAAATCGTTAGGTTTTGATTTAAAAACCTCCACCTATGGGACCCCTGCGGAGTGCCAGGCACTGGGCTAGCGGCTTTGCATATATTATATCTAATCTTTCCAGCCACCTTGCATAGTAGGTGTTATTATCCTCATTTTAGAACTGAGGAAGCAGAGGTGTCAGCTATGATCTTCTTCATGGCTCTTGGTCCTGCTAATAGAGCACAGTTGGAAGAGTCCTAGTTTTGTGAAGGATCTGAAATGGAAGGAATATTAGAGGTCATGTCTACCTTCCAAGGATAATGATGAAAAGAGATCGAGAGCCAGAAATGTAAATCAGTCTGCTCAAGGACACACAGCGGAGCTGAACACTTTCATGTCCATCTCTTCTTTCCCATGTCCTAGCAGGAGAACAGAGAGATGTGGTTGCCATCTGGGATGAATGGAGCAAATGTCAAGGCCTGCTCTGGCCCTAAGAAGCAATGATCACCACAGACATGGCAGGTTTCAAAAATCTTCTCACTCAATAGGGTCAACATCTCTTAAAAATGAGGGAAGGGGAAGCTTGGCAGTTCTGGGAGGAAAAAGTAACTTGCCAATGATAAAAATGGATATCCATGTGTGTAAGACGTTTTCAGCCTTTCACAAGAAAAGTGCAGGAGCAGAGTCGGCGGTTTTAGAATTGTCTTTTTCCCATCATCTCGTAATCACCAGTGTCACGCACAGCTAAATCTTTGCTTCCAGGGGCTGACAAGTTTGCTTTTCTCTTTCTTCGGTTTGCTCCAGATTGCTCAGGGTTCCAGCAGAAAGCTCTTTTAGAAATGTCCCTGTATTATCTCATGAAGTCTCCAGGGAGTGTATAGCCCACATTCAGTGCTGTGACATAAACACCAGATTCTTGGAGCCACATGCGGGATGGCCCAGGCCCCGGCATCTTGGAACTCAGACATGGTGTATGTACTGGGGTCTGGCATTGGCACCAGATACAGAGTACTTAAGAAGCATTAGGGCTGAAAGGGAACTTGGAGGCTATTTCAAACTCCCATTCTCTGAATTAAATCATACCTATTTTTCATCTGACCAGTGAGTGGCCTTCAGAAATTCTCAGATAGTAACCTCTTGGTTCAGCGATTTGGTCATTTACAAGGGCACAGAAAAAAGTAGTTGAAGTGATTGGTTCTATTTTTCATCTTGAATGTTCTTTAAGAGACATTTTTACTTATCTGTGTGTGAAAATAATAGTGGATAAACCTGTTTATCAACGGAACAAAATACAAAATCGACACACATTCAAGAGTTTCTCCTACCTAGTCTTAGCCATGCTTCCTACACTTCAGCCACTGGATGACTTGCTGGTGCCTGATTATGTCACGATGGTGCCCAAAGGAAATAATAGTAATACCTTTTTCAGTGTGCTATCTATGATTTACCCTCTTATCAAAAAGGATTTGATACTTGCTAGTTAACTTTTCACATAGTATTGTCCCACTTAACCCTAGAAAGGACCCCTCGAAAGGGATCTCTGTTCCCATTTTCTGTTGCCAAACCCAGGCACAGACAGGGGAAACATCTAGCTCAAAGTCACTTGGTGTTTTAGATGTAGGAGCAGTGGGTCTCCTGAGTTCCAATCCAGAATTCTTTCCTCTGTATTGCATGGGATAAGGCCTTAGTTCTCCCAGATTTGGTGGAGATATTTGACCAGTGATACTTGCTCCCAAGGTGGGAAAAACACCTGCTGTTGCTTTGCCATAGCACAGTACCACATACCTCATGTGCACACAAGCTTCCCTGCCTTGATTCATCCTGTTCCCTCTGCTGGGAATGCCCTCCCTTCCTCTTCTCCAAATGACCAACTCTTCCGAATTCCTTTTAAGCCTATGTATTCTCTGATTAATTTTCTTTTCTTGGTCCCATGGTGCTTTGCATGCCTCCACGACAGCACGTTAGTGGGCAAGAAGCCATAGCCAGGTGTGTCTCATGGAGTCACAGAGGGGACAGAACCCAGTGACCAATTAGAGGGAAAGCTTGTTCGGATGCAGGATCAAGTCTTCGTTTTTATATTTTCATCACAATGCCTGGAACTCTGGGTATTTGGTCGATGTTGGACCTGAAGTTGCTCAGAGCCAGAACGTCAGCCTGCTCCTAGAAAGAAACAAGGTGGCAGGCAAGGAGTAATGTAGTAAACATGGAACCCAGGATCTCAGCTTTCAGATTTCAAAGTGAATTTCTTGAGGCTACAGAGAACTTCCTATAGTGCCTATGCATTTCAGATGGTTATGAACACTTTGGAGGGACTCTTGGAACTCTGGGAGATGGACCTACCAGCAGTTCGTCTCGAATGAGCGTTAGCTCCCTTAACTAATGCCTACCTGACTGCTGGTGTACCACGCATTGTTGCCTTAGCCTGTATTTTTCTTTCTATGTGTCAAAAACAACATTAGATGGAGAAAATGAATTGAGTGTGTTGGAGGGCAACCTATGAGCCCCAGACTAACCTCCCGTTTGGTGATGATGTATCCTATTTCATTGCTAATTTTGCAATTAAGCAGGAGGACTTTATAAGCCCAAATGACCCATGGATTCTATCTTAATCAAATAAGGTGTCTATAACATAAGACCGATTCAGTGCTCAACTGTTAGAACAACAAATGATGCAAAGCCTAAATTTTCTCCTTCTCTCCTCTCCCCACAAAACCCTCCAACACGAAAGGTCAACTGACTGAAAAGCTGTTGCTTTGAGGGCTGACATGAGATCCCATTGGTTAAAAATGCGAGAAGGCTGGCTACTTCCCCTCACCCTACTTCAAACCAAGTGTATGTGTGTGATAGTGTGTGTGTAAGTTTGGATGAAAAAAAATTGTGGTTAATTCTTCTTGTTGTGTACTTCCTGCCCCTGACATTTGTTGCTGCTGCTGTGTAATGTAGTTGAGGCTGAGTGAAAGAATCAGATGCAAATGACTTAGAGATGTAGTCCTCAGTTATGCCTGTTCTCCTCAACCTCTGTTCTTGGAAAACCTGGAAAGTAGAAAAAGGTGACCAAGGAAGCCAGCTACACATTCATCACCCTGAAGCAACCCCTTAGGATGTTAGATCATTTTAGTTCGTAAGTAATTTGAAAAACGTACAATTCTGTTTAATAAAATGATATATGTTTTAAGACTATAAGTCACAAATAATGGTTTCTTAAAAAAAAGATTTTATTTACTTATTTGTCAGAAAAAGGGAGCACAAGCAGGGGGAGCAACAGACAGAGGGAGAAGTGATGTGGGACTTGATCCTAGGACCCTGGGATCACGACCTGGGTTGAAGGCAGACACTTAACTGACTGAGCCACCCAGGCACCCCACAGATAACGGTTTCTTAAGGAAGACTTTGAGTCAAGGACTAAGACTTATGTTTTCCTGGACTTGATTCATCAGCTCTTAGAGGGACTTCAGCAATGGTTTCCCATCCTCAGCTGATCCATTTTCCATGATTAGTAGAGCATTTCTTAATGTTTATCAGGTCACATGTCTTCCCTATTTAAAACCTTTTAGTGGGTTCCAATTCCACTAAATTCAAAGCGCTTGCCGTATGTACAAGGCCTGCATAATATGACCCTTCTTTGCCTTCTGAACTTCCCTTCCCCCCCCGCTACACTGGTCAGTTACTTGCCAGCCACAGGACCTTTGTAAAGGCTGTTTCTACTATTTGTTTGCCCCTCTGCTCCTTTCCTGGCTTACAGCATAATGGTCACCTCTACAGGCAGGACTTCCCTGACCCACCAATGAAAACTATGCCATTCTTTCTGTGAGGTCTCTTCACACTTCCTGACACCTTCCCTTTCGTGAATGTATCATAATTTGTATCTTTGTATTTATTTCTGTACTGAATTTTTATTTAATGGCTGTTTACTCACTACTCTACAAGCTTTACGTCTGTTTGTTAAGTCACTGTATCCAGTTCTGGGCATACAGTAGAAGCTTAATTAATAGTTATTGAAAGAGAGAATGAGCAACCCATTGACTTTCATAATACTTAAAATTCCTTAGCCTCAGAATGGGAGTAGTCATCTTTATTTTACAACTAGCTATGGAATTCAACTTGATATTTTTCTTACACAGAACTTTAAGATATTAACATATTGGTTGGCCATGGAAGCCATGTGAGACTGAGAGTTTTTTCTTTTGTTTTTTTCCCCTCTGTTGAGAGTTCAGTGGCTCATATACTAGGGATTAGGCACAGCCCCTCTTCTTCATCTCACGCGAGGCCAGGCTAGTTGCATTTCTTCTGAATCTCCTTTCCTTTAGACCCTCCAGTCATTGTCTCTGCCTTTAACCAGCCCAGGAAATCATAAGGAACACATATGTCAACAGTTCAAGGCTCACTCCTCACCAGTCCGCCTTTCTTTAGGAATTTCTTTTTGTCTAAATAATCTTGGAGAGTTTTAAAAAGATGCTCAGAGGTTGTTGAATAAGATGCTAAGTGCCAAATGCCACTGTTCTCCCAATCCCATCTCAGCAGGATCCAGGTCCTGTCCTACTTTCTGCTTCGCCTCCCCTTCCCTTTGTCCTTCTCACTCAGTCCTTAGATGCCAGAGCCCAAGTTTTTCCAGGTGTGTACATATGAAACCCATGGCTCTGATTTCTTTTCAGTCCAAAAATTTCTTCCAGGATGGATACAGACACCTGAGAGAAGGTGAGAATAAAAGGAGTCATGTTTTCCAAAAAATCCAGTGAGTATTTCTGAACTTTGATTTATCTATGAAATGGTAGCTAAAACCATCAATCTGAAGGGGCATTTAATACTAAATTAAATCACATATATAATAGTATTTTTACAATGTCGGATATTCAATGCTCAGAAATGTCTACCGATTATTCACCTACCATTTTCACTCCTCCTTACCCTTCTTTGATCACTCCAGAATCCTTGAGATTCCTTTAGCCCAGAATGGGAGGAGAGTATCATTACAGTTGGTCCACCTGTTTGTCAAAAAAGTGGGAAAGTGTGCTGTGTTTAAAAGATGAATCATGGAGGAGCATTGACCTCACATAGGATTTTCCGTCTCAGCTCTGTATATGTGCTGGATTTCAGCCTCTAGAATTCCAGTATGCGGAGGGGTTTTAATGGTAAGCAAATTCAATCTCCCCCACTCATTCATAACTAGCGGTCTAGTGAACAAAGCAGTCTTTGCTAGAACCACCTCACTGTCTGATTTTGCAAACATGCTTCATTTCTACTTCCTAAGGGAGAAAATCCTAGAAAGAATGTGAGATGACCAGAAGGGGAACAAGATGCAACTTAACTACTGGCAAATCCTACCATCAAATTAGAATTTAAAGAAAAAAAATGGGTTCTCAATCATGGCAGTTTTTGTTTGTTCATTTGTTTGTTTTGTTTTTGTCGGTTATCTTAAAGCAGTGATGTCCCTAACCCCCAAGAAGCTAAGAGGATGAGGGGTGTGGAGAGATATTTATAGAAGACCAATGATCTGCTTTGGAGTATGATGCCTGCCTGGAAAAAGTGACGAGACTGGCAATGTCCGAAAAGGTGAGAGAGCCTCCTGGTTTCCAGCCTGTTTTCTCCGATTCCATGTGCCTTCCAGTAGAATTAGTTTTGGGCGCTGCTGCCTTTGTTATTTCCCATGTCTGCTAAGTGGGGTTCTGCTAAGGTTCTCAGGCTGGGAGAGAACTTACTTCTCTGTGCCAGACTCCTCTTCTGGGATTTCTACTCCTTGAAAGGTGCCAGCCTAGAATCAAAGAGTTGGCTAATTTGAGTTGGTGGATCTGAGTTCATGTGCCAGCTCTGCCATTTACAGCAGTGTGACCACAGCCAATTGCTTTACCTCCTGTGCCACAGTTTCTATATTGGTAGATGGAGGAAGATAGTGTGTACCTCACGGAGCTGCTAGGAGAGGGCATGGAAGGTGCTGAAGAGTGCCTGGCACTCCTTCTCCTAGCCATCAATAGGCTCTGTACTGTCAAGGCTGGTTGGTTCCCCTCCTTGTCAGCCCCCCACCCTGCCCCATCTTCTGCTGTGTTCCATGCTATGGAAGGAGCCTGGCAAGCATCAGGGACTAGGAGAAAAATGAAAGAGAAAAACTTCAGGAGGAAATGGTCTTAGGGACTTCAAGAGGGAGGTGAGGAGCTCCCCTTTATCAGGTTCATTTTGTCTATGAAAGAGTCTCATCGTTAGAACTTGCATCAGAGTTTGGTTGTGCAGGACTGGGGCCTGGAATTGAAATTGAAGCTGTAGACAGCTTGCCTAGTTTTGGTTTACGGTACTATTTTGAAATACACCTAAAATCCCAGAGGAAGAATTCCATTACAAAACATATATACAATTTCACAATTTGTAGAAAGTGGTCTCTTTAGCAATGCTGCAGGCACATTGAAGTTTATCAGTTAATACTTGAAAAAATAAAAGACATACCCACTCCTCTGCTGCTGACTTTTCAGCGGACAAGACAGAATATTGAATAAGTAACAACAATACATTGAGCAAATGCTTCAAAAGGGGTAGCACACAGTGCCGAGTACCCATAAGAGGGGCACCAACCTAGTTGGGTGGTTGGGGTGGGGGGGTCAGGAGATGTAGTCAGGGAAATCTTCCCGAAAGAGTGGCACTTAAATTGAGACCTGAAGGGTGAGTGGAGGAAATCTACATGTAGGATCAGAGGATGTCCCAGGTAGAAAGCCCAGCCTGTTCAAAGGCCTGAGGTGAGAGAGAGCACACCAAGGTCGAGGACTTGCTGGATTAGAGGTCATTAGGTGGGGATTAGTCATCGTGGTAGGCAGAGACCAGCTTGCGAACTTTCTGGTAAGCCAAGCTGAGGGATTTAAACCCTTCCAAAACCATGAAGTGTTTTGCTTGAAGAGTGATCATAAATCAGCAAGGTTGGCCGCTGGGTGGGGCACATTTTGACACACGTTAAGCAAGAGACCAAGGTGGCCTGGACTCAGGCAGTGACAGTGGAGCAGAGAGAAGAGGAGGGATCGGAGATGTTTTGGGGAAACTTTGATAGGACTTGGGCATGGGTTGGATGTGGCGTGCTTGTGAAGGAAGGAAGTGTCCAGGAATCCAGGAATCTGGGGCTGGGTAGAATTCAGTGGGTAAGAAGCAGGTGTGGACCGAGAAAGGGTGAAATTCAACGTGTGAGCTGGGTTGGAGGGTTTAGTCTGTAGGCAAGTGCGAAGATGAAGATAAAGATTTTGGGGTTATCAGCACATCGATCACTGTCTTTCAAATTCTATTCCAGGTACCACCGGCATCAGACCAACCTGCCCTATTTGATAAACAAAGACTACTGGAGAAGGCTGGGAAAACAGCTAAAGAGTTGTTCAATATTTTGCCCATGAAATGTGCATGGAGAACAGAAATTTGAACATCTTCCAAAATAAGTGGCACTTAAAGGAATGGTGTCCGCATATTGCTGGTGTGGAGCGAGGGCAAAACTGCTGGTGAAGCAGGAAGGGTCTCTTTCATTTGCCCTTGTCGCTCCTCTTCTTCTTATCCATTCAGCACCCCTGGACCCCCGCATAGACTCATCTTGTTTGTTTTGTTTTTTGGGGGGAGGAATAGTACCAATGAGGCCCAGCCCCTTTCAATTTTTCTTTTCTTCTTTTTTTAGTCTAATTCAGGACAAAAAAAGCTTTCATCGAAAGAACAGATGTCATCTGCTTTGGTCTTTTGTGGTGGTTTTATTTTATTTTATTAAAAAAAATAAACTTTCCTGCAGATGAGGCTCATTTAAACATAATGACGAGGCAACAAAAGCCCTCGCACAGAGAAGCTTCAGATTCGGTTTGACTCAAGGCAGGGAGAGCAGACAAGGAGATGTCCTGTCCACTTGGCTTTCCTCCTTAGGGCCCCAGCAGCTGCATTTCAGATGCAAATGGAAGCTGAGGGTGGGGGCGGAGGAGGGGATTGGAAATGCCCAGTAAGCTGACGTGCAGGTGTTGAGGATTCCAGACATCGTTACAACAACAGGCTCTGCAAACACAGAGCTCACAGAGAGCGGGCTTGCGGGTGCTAGCTGGGAGGGCTCAAGTGGACCCGCAGCTGCGCTGGGCATTCCTTCTCCTAGCCATCAATGGGCTCTGTACTGAAACTATGAGAGCCAACAAATGGCATGTTTGGAGAAAGGAAAGGCTTTGGAAATGGAAGCGAGCATCAGGCTGAAGGGGCTTCCCCTGGGCCACGCTTATTATTTAAACCCACGTGCTTGCGTGAAATAGACATTTGATACACGGCGTTGGCATCCCAAGGCTAGAAGGAATCCATGGAATTGTCACATTTATCCCTCTCCTTCTACAGATGAAAAATATGTGCAGGGTCTGAGTGACTCGAGTCCCTGAGTGAAATGCAGGCGTTCTGGGGGGAGTGACATTTCTGGAGCCGTCTGTGTGCTACACACAGTTCAATATTTTGGGTGCATGATTTTATTTAATTTGCAGAGCAGATCTAAGAGAGAGTTTTCCTTATTTCCATTTGTGATGTGGAGAAATTGAGGCTTCTGTGAATTGCAAATTTTCCTGAGTCCAAAAGCTGATAAGCCGTAGTCAGGATTTGAACAAGGGTATTGAAGTCTTATCCTAGAACACATGCTTTTTTTTTCATTATACTTCATTCCTAACTCCTGGGAAAGTATTCTTTACTCTTAAACACACATGTGTGTGCAGGCACGTGCGCGCGCGCACACACACACACAC
Organism: Lontra canadensis; assembly: GCF_010015895.1. Lineage (NCBI taxonomy): Eukaryota > Metazoa > Chordata > Mammalia > Carnivora > Mustelidae > Lontra > Lontra canadensis. Next base: position 9,413,790 of record NW_022631050.1, on the reverse strand, counting down.
ACACATCCTTATACATATGTAAATATTGTTTCTATTCCCATATGTGTAAAATGCATGAACATGCATCAATACTAAAACCTCCGAACAAACATGGGACTTGTCCCATTTTATAGGTCAGGAAACTGAGGCTCGGGGAGATAAATAATGTTCCCAGAGGAAGCTGGGAGGAGAATGCAGATCTGCTCAGGCCAGCACACTGGCAGAAGCTGTTTACAGAGGGGCAAGGTGCCCAGGAAGGTCAGAGGAAGACAGTCAGCCTACAGAGGCACCTGTCTCCACCTGCTGAAAGACGCTGTGGTCCAATGTGTAAAACTCCAGATTTGCAGACAGACAACCCAGCACCCTGTGGGTATGTGAGTGCGTAGGTGGTGCTGGAGGTGTGGGGATCATGGGGACAATGACCTGGGGGAGGTGAGACTTTGTGGGTGGTTCCTTTGCACGGATGCGTCACCCTCTGTGCCTGCCCGAGAACTGTGACAATGTCTGTGTGAGTGCCCACGAACAAGCAAGCACCCATGTGGGTGGGCAATGGCCACGAGGGCGCTGGGGACACAGCTGGAGTCCCGGCCTGGGACAGCGTGGGTCCTGGGTTTCTGGGTCCCTGTGTGGAGCCCTGTCTTTGAACAGTTCTGTGACTTCAGTCGGAGCCGCTGAGACCAGCCATTTTGCTGTGTGGGTGGACCCACAGTCCCACTCCTTCCTTGGGAAAAATAACTCAGCAAAATCTCCTACTACTGAGTGGGCCAAGGATGTAAGCTGTGTACTTGAAGGGTGATGCAGTATGAAATCGGAGGCTGGTGGCGTTAGAAGGTATCTGGTTCAGATACCTATTTTATGGATGGAAACAAACGCTGAGGATCAAGGGACAGAACTAGTTTGTTTATTACTTCATACTTGTCTTTGATATTTCATATACTAAAAAAAGAAAAAAAAAGATGTTGAGTAGGCATTCTGTGGAAGGACTCACCTTTGAGGATTTCCCAGTCTAGTGGAGAGAGACATGTAAAAACAAGAAGTCACAATGCCAACAGGTGTTTACTGTGAGTGACTATGTTTTGATAGAGCTCACAGAAGGAGCTACCAAATCATTTCTGGGTGTCTAAGAGGGCCACCCATCGGAGATGACACTTGAGCCAAGTCTGGTAAGAAAATTTTTTTCCAAAGACACAGAAGGGCTTACCTGTGAGAAGGTAACATGTTCAAAGACCCAGAGGTGCGAAAAGCACAGTGTGATATGGGACTTGAGGCTGGTTGGAATCTAGTGTGTGTCTCTGTCCACTTGCTTTTGTAGGGTGGGGTCAGCAGGTAAAGCCAGGAGGTGGGGAGGGGGTGCTGGATCAAGAAGGGTTTTATATGCCAGACTCAGGAGTCTGACTATTCCCCGCAGGAACTGAGAAAGCATTGAAGGATGTTAAGCAGGGGGATACCAAGATTTGAAATAAGGCTTAAACATATCATTCTGCGGACAGTCTAGAAAGTGGTTTGGAGAGAGACTGGAGGCAGGAAGGCCAGCTGGAAGATGCCAGAAAGAGTCATAGCGCACGATGATGAGGGCCTGGCCAGTTCCAGCTTCAAGGAAAGGTGGAAGTGAACGTGAGAGATTCAGGCCCTGGCAGTGACATGAGTCCTGGAGCGATGGGTTGGGTAGGGGTGCGGCAGCACCTGGGTTGGTGATCGGGTAGATGGCGGTACAGTCAGCCAGGGGAGGAGCTGAGTGAGGCAGGTGCGGAGGCCTTTGTGTGTACAGTTTTAAACTTGTTGCTTGTTCAGTGCTTGGGGATGTCAAAGTGGTAATGTGGATGGAGGAAACAGGAGAGAGGCCAAGGTTGGAAGTCAGGTAGCTGTCAAGATTTGAACCCATGCGCATTGATTTCAGTGAGATGGAATGCTATTTAAAAGCCAATTCATCAAAAGTGGTATTCAGTTGTGTCTTAGCACTTGGACTGAAAACCTCCAAAGGGCAGAAAGATGCCCAACATTTGCTCTGGCAGATCCCTCTGGGCCAGCAGGGAGTTTGCTAAAGGGTGAAATAGAGGATGCCCTGGAAAGGCACTCAGGCCCCTACTTGTCTGTTCCGTATCAGAGTCAGAAGCCCAGCAAGGCCAAACCCCTTCTCATTCTTCATCAGATGGAGTGTTCACTTATTTTCTCTCCAGCCCGTGTGCCCTACCTGCCACCACCACCTCCTCGCCTTAGTCACTGGAGCTGAGTCATCCATCCTTTCAGCCTATACCTATCACCTTTCCCTCCCTCAGGACAAAGAGGGTTTGTTTGGACAGGAGCTGCTGGGCATAGGGGTTCAATTGGGGACAAGAGGAAGGGTCTCAGACTCCGGGTTCCAATCCCTTTACCACTGTTTCTTCCCAGGAGACAGAATGAAGAGTGAGGCTGGCCATTCTCAGTGACTCCCAGGAAGGAAGGGGGAAAAGGAACAACTCCAGGGTGCCAGGCATATGCCAGATGTGTTAATATCTGTTCTCCATCACGGTGGGGAGCAGCATTGCCCTCAGATGAACATGAGGCTCTTGAGATGAAGGCATTTCTCCAAGGTCACAGAGCAGGTATAGCTGAAATATTTTAAAGCTTACACTATTTCTTCTACATTGCTCTACTCCGTGTTGTCTTCAGGAGAGGATGGCATTGAAGGAAATTTGTCAGTGAGTGCCTACTATGTGCAAAACCCTACACCAGGGACATTCTTCTCTCAAGAACGCAGCATCTCGTGTTGGAAACCCTTGATCTTTTGATTCATTCACTCAATATTTTCTGAGCACCACCTACGAGCAGGGCCTGCACAGGGGCTGTGCAGGTGGGTAACCCAGCATCTCAGCCCTGCCAGACTGCTACGCTGATCGCGGATGCAGGGATCAAACAGTGAAGGGGTATTTCATATTCTGTGAGGAGTTCAAGGAAGATTTCTCAGCGTTACTTTGAGGCTGATGACGAAGGCTGAATCTGGGGAAGGGAAGCCGGGACTGTAGGAACTCTAAGCACACAGTGAGAGCAAGTACAGGGAACAGGAGGTATACAAGCAGAGTAGCATGGATTGGCTACTCTGAATTAGATGTTGGGTAGTTGTTAAGTTGTCGAGACAAGCTTTTATTTTTCTTAAGATCTTATTTATTTATTTGTCAGAGAGACACAGAGAGAGAAAGAGAGAGAGAGAGAAAACACAAGCAGGGGGAGAGGCAGGCAGAGAGAGAAGCAGGCCTCTCACTGAGCAAGGAGCCTGATGTGGGATTTGATCCCAGCACCCTGGGATCACAACCTGAGCTGAAAGCAGACGCTTAACCAGCTGAGCCACCCAGGCGCCCCTGAGACAAACTTTTAAAGCACTACTAACAAGAGATGAATTACTGAAGATTTGACTCTGCTTATATCCTGCTGTTGACCCATCAGCTCTTTGTACCATTCACCCGTTTTATTGTTTCCATGGTACCAGATGCTGGGCAAGAATGTGGGGGTACGATGGAAAGCAAAATGCAGGGACTGTGCCTGAGTGCCTGACATGAAGGTTAGAGACTCAGAACAGATGGTCACAATCCCATGGATGTTTATTTTTATTTTTTAATTTTTTTTTTTTTTTTTTTTACCCATGGATGTTTAAAGAGTGTTAAAAATGAAAAGAAGATAGTGTGAGAGACTATAGATTAGGGGTACCTGTTTTTGGGGGGTTGTAAGGAAGGGCCTCCTTGAAGAAATATCACTTAAGCTGAATCTAAAAAAAAAAAAACAAACGAATACAAGTAATTAGATGGTGTGTGTGTGTGTGTGTGTGTGTGTGTGTGTGTGTGTGTGTTGAGGGTGTGGTGGAGGGTGTGGAGGTAGGGGGCAGGGATGGCATTAATGAAGAGAAGACAAGTATTCTAGCAAAATAACAGTGCAGGATGGTCTGGAAGCTGGGGAAGCTTGTTGGGGTGATTGAACCCACGGCCTTGTGCCCAGCCTGGAAAGCTGCAGCTGAGCTTGGAGTAGGATCTTTCAGCCACGTCCACTTCTGGGTTTGCTCTGCGACTAGAACCTCTGTGTCTTGACGTCTTCATCTATGAAATGGAAGAGCACACAACAACGTACCTTTCAGAAAGCTGATACTAACAAGAAATGGCAAAATACAAGTCATCGGCAGGTATTCTCTCAAGGGGTAACAATTCAAGGTTGAGATAAAAGGTCAGCAAAGAACTGTGGAGGGATGGTTAAACGAACGCGCAGCCCAGGATTTCACGTGGTCAGCCGCTAGTAGACAGCTGTGGCTTCCCATTCCCATGTTTACCCATCTGTAAAGGAAGAGGAAGGGTTTGAATAGATAGATGCTGGGTACTGACACTGACACTGTGCTTCTTGGGGTGCCCCTGAGAAGAGTCAGCTCCCTTCCTTTTCCTTATTTCTGACACCCTTTCTCTTCCTGAGCGACAAAGGGGCTTTGGGCTGGAGCCAAAACACATCAGACACTAGGATTCCTGTCTGAGTTGGGCCTTGAATCCCCATTTCTGCAATACTGAGCAGCGACTTTCTGAGAGCTGAAGGCCTGGCAGTTTTCTGGTTTGTCGTACAAGAGGCTAAGCACACTCAGACCCCTCAGCCTTCAGAGGGAAATTAGGGAATGTGTCTATGCCTTTTAATAAGTTCCCATCTCTTGGGGAGGAACAGTCTTCAGAATGTCAGAGGGTATTTTGGCCTTGAGCCTCCGTTCTGCCACATATTGACTGTGTGATCTTGGGCACAGTCACTTCCCCAGGCTGAGTCTCAGTCTCCTCACCTCCACAATGAGGTGGTTGGTCCAAGATTTCTGGGTCTTTGCAGGCTGACATACTGTATTTCCGGGACGTGAAGCCCTGATGGCAAGACCCTGGGTAGTACTTAGCCTGGATTTCGGATCACCATTTGCCTCTGTTCATGGTCTAGAAGGGCCCTCTCTCTTTCTTGCTGTTGTCCTGTCACCCAATCTGAAGCTGCAAATAAGCTTTCTCCACAACACTTTCAGTACGAGCATTTCACAGGTGGCTTCTACATCATTTCAAGATTTTCTGTTGATGAGGGCCCAGTGAGTCTGAAGTGATGCCAGATCAAGTTTGATTTATAATGCAGGTAGTGCAGTGATCAATCAGGGTAGGCCAAATGGAGAGCGATGGATAGCATGATCAGGAATAGCCAGGGTAGGGATGGGCAAGTTGGTTTTCTTCTACCAGTAATTAAAGCTTTCCCCTTCATGGCCACGATGCAATACTCTCCTTCCCCGTTCCTAATTGCACATGAATTTCGCCGACAGAGTTTGCTTGTTAAATGTGCTAAGTTCTTCAAAAATATATTTACAATTGTGCGTGTGTGTGTGTGCGCGTGTGTATGCATAAGTATACTCTGTGATTTGTTCCTGTGTATTCCTTGATTTTGATGCATCTTTGATTCCTGGGGTTTGTGAAGATGAGGAAAGGAGAGTGACAAAAGCCTTAGTGTTGTAAGAAAGCCTAGTATCAGGGAACTTTCTCAGCTCTCCTCTATGAAGGATATTTATTTATTTATTTATTTATTTTTAAAAGATTTTATTTATTTATTTGACAGATCACAAGTAGGCAGAAAGGCAGGCAGAGAGGGTGGGGAAAGCAGGCTCCCCGCTGAGCAGAAAGCCCAGTGTGGGGCTTGATCCCAGGACCCTGGGATCATGACCCGAGCTGAAGGCAGAGGCTTTAACCCACTGAGCCACCCAGGTGCCCCTACGAAGGACATTTAGAAAATAAGGGTATAGATTTCATTCTCCCAACGTGAGTCTGGGCAACCCCCCGAATCCTCTTGTTTTCTTTGGATGAGCATGATGATCCTGGGAGGCAGATGGGCCTGGACAAGGAAAGATGGGCCCAGAAAGTCATCCAGCCAGCCAGTTTTGGTGCTTGGATTCAACCACTACCTTAAAAAAAGAATAATATGTAATTGCCTAAGTCTCTCACAATGCACATATGAAACCAGCTTTGTCGATGAGGAAACAGAGGCTCCAGAGCTCATCTCCAGATTGTTCTCTGGTCTGTGACTCGGCCTGGCCTCTCCCCAGGACTTGGGCAGAGTCCCATCACATGGGGGTGCTTCTTTTTGCTCCATTATGAGTGTTACCACTCTGGTGAGACAGTTTTAGTCACGGCTTGCACGTTTGTCATTCTCTGTCTCTTTGAAAACTCATTTCATGGTCCAGTAGAGCAGAGTTTCATCCAATAGCACTCTGACTTGGTGGCTTCAAAGTGTAGTGTCTGCCCCCAGCTCGGTTTGGGGCAGTAATGCTTAACAGTTTGGTAGTTAAAGTAGAAGCAACAATAACATGATAGTCAGGTTTTGCCCGACACCTTGACGATTCCCAATCCTCACACTACCAGTGGAATGGGTGAAAGGGGATGGCTGGGTTTGTGATATAGAATTCCTGCCTCTTCCACTACAGCTAGACAGAACAAGACAATTCACTTAGCCATGGACCAAAATAGTACCTTATGGTTCGGAAAAGTTGTGCTGTGTAGATCACTTCTCAAGGTTCGATGCTAACAGGCTAGAAATAAACGGGAACACTTAATTCTAAAATTATCCCAAGGGCAAACCTTTTCTCCAAAGGTCTAAGTTGGTTTAATGTGTGGAGTATGTGTTGAGTTTTTTCTTCTAAACAGTAATACAATTATATGTCCAGCTCTGGCCTACAGAGCTCTGGAGTCCCCAGAAATGGAATGTCCTAACTTGTGTCTGTCCCTGTTCCAGGGGAGTCCTTGCATGAGTGCACCAGTGTGATGAGACAATGGACTTTCAGAGTTCAGTACCCTCAGATGCTCCAGCCATAGAAGCTTGGTTGCCGGTTCAGCTCAGGACAATGCAAACTGAGCTATGCATTTACTGTAATTCTAATCAGATGACTCTATAATTGGAAGAACACCAGTGGCGTTCTGTCTTTGGAGTCTTCTCCATTAAGCGACTGAACGAGGGCCAGGGGACTTTTGCTTGTCCCAAATGCGGTCCTGATAGAGACTTTGGGATCTGGGTACTATGTTCCATTCTGTAATAGGTTCAAGTTCTTTCCCCTCTTTTGGTAAGTCTCTTAATCATTCTGGAATTGGCACATCAGGTGTGCTGCTACCTCGATAAATTCTGGCCAATTGCTCTTCTCACGGGAAAGAACAGATGGAAAAGGAAACAGAGTAGGTGTGAATTTGGCGGAGGGGTGTCTGTGCTCATGCCTGGTGATGGTGACTGGATATTTTAGGTAAACAGTTCCAAGTCCATACCATAATCATACGTACTAATGGTTGTCTAAATAACAAAAATAATAATGTGAATTTCTTAATTGCTCTGGACACCTCAATTAGAGACAGAAACATTAAAAATGAATGTATTGAAGAATCAGTTTGTGGTAGAAACTTTGCAAAGTCATGTGTGGCCTTGGGAAATATAGAAATGAATCAGACCAGATCTTGATCTTGAAGGGCATATAATTTAGAGAGGGAAGTAAAGTATGCTCAGAAAAATCATAATCCAAGACAGAAAGTACGTGGCCTGGGATATGGGGGTCCAGAAAGAGGAAAGATCACTTCCTGGTGGGAAGACCAAATTTGGCTTCTTGGAGGAGGTGGTGTTTGAGCCAGATTTCGAAGGATGGGAAGGATTTGTCAGGGGAACACCAGAGGAAGAGATCATTGCAGGAGCCAAGGTGAGAGGGGAAGTGTGAGGATGGGTGGACTGGTAAGTGTTGCCTTCAGGCAGCTAGGGTGAATAAGGACTTCACCCCTGGGGACAGTGATCTGGGTCATATTCTCTACATCAAGGTTTCTCAACAATCACATGCAGACCTCTAGGGATTTTATTATAATACAGTTTCTGATGCAGTAAGTCTGGGGTGGGGGCCTGAAGTTACGCATTTCTAATAAACTTTCAGGTGATGCTGACGCCTCTGGTCCCTGCACCACTCTGAGAAATAGGGAATTGTTGAGGGTTTTGAACAGTAGGGAAGGAGTTTCTGCTACACCCAACCTTATACTTCCCTTTGACTTTCTGAATTCACACACACACACACACACACACACACACAGAGACACACGCACGCTGTAAGCTTGTGCTGCAAGCTGGGCTCATGTGAGCAATTGTTTCTTATCATCCTTTCCTCAATTGCACTGACTCAAGTAAAAATCCAGGTAGCGGGTGAAAGTGGACTTTAGTCCTGGCTTCTAGAAGCCAGATACAGCACAAACCACAATGTAAATGCGTTTTGGTTTCACAAATGGTTTCTCCCCCTGAACTGTTTATTGGAGGGCAGGAGCAAGCCGATGAGTGCCTTTATATTTGAAAGTGATTTAAATACTGGACCTCTGGCTTGGTCATTAATAGAATGTTATAATAAAATGATAATGTTTTAATTGTACTACAGAGAAAGAATCAGAATTGGAGTCAAAAGATCTGACCTTATGTCCTTCAACCTCTCTGGATCTCACATGAGCGTCTTTATCGAGAATGCAGGAGAATAAGCCTTTCTCTAGCTGACTTTCAGTTCTTCATAAAAATCAAATGAGCTAATGGGTGTGAAAGTGCTTTGCAGACTGAGAAGTGCCTCACAGGTGAAGTGTCTTGCAGGTGTAATAGCCACCTTTTCTTCCTACCGATGGAGATAGTGGTCTTTTTTCTGGTCCTGGGAATTCCTGGCAGAATGACTTGGCCTCAGAGGCAAGGTCCCAGGTAACGAGGTAGAAGACATCCTCCTGTGGAGTCTGCTTCACTGTCAAAGCAGGATGCACCTGCTGCAGGGTCAGACTTACCCTTGCTTCTGGCTGTGTAGCTTCTTGTGATCTCTGGAGAAGGGTTATTGGCAGCAATATTAATGTGCAAATCATCCTCGGGGAGTGACTTCTGGGGTCAGACTCAGGTGCTCATGAGCCATTTCCCAAGTTGTGTCCTGTGTTCTCTGCAGCTTGGTGAAGGTTTTTCTGGCCCCATCCCCAGGGCCAGTAACACAAGCAGGTAGGGATATTTATTAGGTTAGGGAAGAGTCAAGAGCATCAGGGCTCTATGGGTTAATAAAGAACAGGTGAGTCACCAAGAAGGAATCCTTTAGCAAGATAGGGAGGAGGACCAATACATGGCCTTCAGGGTATGGAGGAGACAAGGAGATAACTCCTATGAGCCTGGCCTGCAAAGTCAGTAACTGGGATCAGAGAGCTCACTTTTAGGGAGAGTTATACTGCATTTCACATGTGATAGAACTGGGTGTTCCTAAAACAAGAGAGAGTAGAAGTAACTGTGGGGGTCAGGTTTGTGTGTCATTTTGCACATAAGGGGCTTGTTCTGGTTACTCTGAGTTAATTGAAGACCCCAGGTGAATGCCAGCTCTCTTGACTCTCTATTGCTTTCAGAAAAGGGTCATTGTTTTTGCCTTCCTGGCATCAGTTTCCTCTTTTGGAAAATGACGGTGTTGAAAGAGCCATTCTCTCCTTACTGTAGTCTTCTAACTCAAACATTCGACGAGTCCCAGGGACCTAGGCTTCCCTCTCAGCCTAGAACCTCTCCCCATCCAGGCTGTGCTCCTAGGAATCATACCCTCCCTCTGGCTTTCCCCAGGGAATCTACAATAATGCTTAATCCCTGCTCCCACACTCACTTTCAAAGAGGAAATCAATAGATTCTTTAAGCGGTTGGACCACAGGATGATGCCTGGGCCCATTTTGTCAACCAGGTGGCTCTAGTGAGGGAAGTTGTATGAGTCATTGTCGGCCAGAAATGTAAATCTGGCCTGAGGCTTCCCTTGCAGCAAAATTTAGGTCATTAATAATAGTGAACGTCTGCATAGCACGTTACAGTTACAACACACCTTACATACCTCATTTGCTTATCACAGCTATTCAAAGATGTAGATGTTATTGTTATGCCCATTTTGCAAATGAGGAAAATAGACCCTGGAAGTATGGTGACTTGCTCAGGGTGACAGGAAGTGTGTGAGTGGCAGACTGGGTACTTAGTTAAGACTTTGGACTTTACCATCCACACTCCATATACTCCATCTCATTGTGTCAGGCTTCCTGTCACCTACTCAACCTCCATGGAAATAAGAGCAAAGTAGGTCAACCAGCTCAGGGTCATTTACGTGGTGGTCCTTTTCTGAATAAGGGATAATTGCAGCATCAGTGTGGGTATGCCAGTCACCAATCACATCGAATGGTCTGGGAACATGGAGCTGACAGTCATACTATCTCTGTCCCCACACCTTGCCTCTGTCACCTTCTCTTTCTCACACTGAAGCCCAAGCCTCTGGATTCCCAACCAAAGTTCCCCCTCCAACCCCTGTTTTATAAAATACGAAACATTATTCAAACATGTAAAAAGAGATGATGAAGACTATAACAACCACTCGTTACAAAAAGACTTCCTTGTCATTAGCCAAAAAATTTCCAACTCTTCCCACTTCTGGGCTCATTGTGGAATTGCATGTTGTGGTCTCCTTGGGCAGGGTAGGCCCATATAACTAGTTCTGTCTAATTAGTTGCGAGAGGAGGTAACTTGGACAATGTCCAGGCTGGACCACATAAATTGCTCTTTGTTCCCCTCTGGTACAGCCAATAGCAAGGAGGTAGTGGACACTCTCAGTTTTAGTTCCCGTGTGACGACAATAAGCAGAGCCCCTCTGCCAACCCACCATGTATGAGTGATAAAGAAATCCGAGTCACTGAGATTCAGCAGGTTTGTTACTATAGCAAAACTGAACCTCTCCCGACCTTTACATTGATATTCCCATCATCCTGACTTTTAAGAATGCTAACATTTCCTTACACCTTCAGTTTTTTATTTTATTTTTTTATTTTAATTTTTTTGATTTTATTTAAATTCAAGTTAGTCAGCATATTGTGTATTATTAATTTCAGGGTACATCAGTTGCATATAACATCCAGTGCTCGTTATATCCAGTGCCCTCCTTAATGCCCATCACCCACTTACCCCATCCCTGCACCCACCTCCCCTCCAGCAGCCCTCAGTTTGTTCTCTACAGTTAAGAGATTCTTATAATTTGTCCCCCTCTCTGTTTTTATCCTATTTTATTTTTTCTTTCATTCCCTATGTTCATCAGTTTTGTTTTTTAAATTCCACATATAAGTGAAATCATATGGTATTTGTCTTTCTCTGACTGACTTATTTTGCTCAGCATAATACCCTCTAGTTCTATCCATGTCATTGTAAATAGCAAGATCTCATTCTTTTGATGGCTGAGTAATACTCCATTGTATGTGAGCGTGTGTGTGCACGTGCACGCACATGTTCATGCACCATATCTTATTTATCCATTCATCAGTTTGTGGACATTTGAGTTCTGTCCATAGTTTGGGTGTTGTGGACATTGCTGCTATAAACACTGAGGTACACTTGCCCCTTAAAATGCTTTTTAAAGAAACAAACATAACCAAAGACAGCTGAGTCCTTTCAGAGCCCATCTTTTCCCAGCCCTATTCCTTTTCCCACAGAACAATTACCACTCCAAAGATGGTGTGTCTCTCTCCCATCTATAGTTGGCACATAAGTATGTGTCCAAGACAATAAAGACTGCAGTTTCATGTCTAAAATTTGTATAAATTATATAATACCAATTTATTCTAAAAATTGCTTTTTTCATTCAATATTATTGTTTTAAATGTGTATCAGTTTTATTTCATTCACTTTAACTTCAATGTCATATTCCTTTTTTATGAATGTGTTACAATTTATTAAGCATTTCCCTACTAATGAAGTCCTAAATTTCTTTTCTCTCCTATGAACAACAATGCAGTGAACATCCTGTATAAATCTCTTTGTGTACAGGAAAACAATTTCTCTCAGTTGTATACCTGAGAGTGGAATAGCTGTGAGATAAGGTATATGTAGCCTCAAACTTAGTAGATAATTACAGAATTTCTATCCAGTTCTGTTGTGTGTTATGCTTTGCTGTTGTTTTATATCTTCATATAAACATCTCATATTTTCAGACTTTAAAAATTATGGCCAATCTGATGGATGTGAAATGGCATCTCTTAATTTTTAAATTTGTGTTTCTTTGATTATTAGTGAAGCTGAACATCTTTCCATATGCTAAGGATCATTTTGTTTTCTGCGATGTGCATGCTCATATAATCTGCTAACTTATTTCTGTTGTTCTCCTTATAATGGATGTGTAGGATCCCCCCTCTCCCCATATTCTGGGTTTTAATCCTTTGTCAGTTACATACATTGCAAATGTTAATTTTGTTCATTGCTTCATTGCCCAGTTCTCATTCTCTTGCAAGCTACTGGCTCCTGCTTTTGCATATACTTGATTTTTGGGTTCATAGCAACTACATGGTGAAAATGGCTTAGGGGTGTATTTTGAAAAGCTTATGTGAATAGATGTTCCCTGACTCTAAATTATATGTAGTAAGCTAAGGAATGTGTCTGTGAAAGGCCTATTTTGCTTACTCAAGGATCTCATTTGCTAATATAATTGTGTGGTGAAACCAGAAGAATCCGGTGTAAGTGGAAAAAAAACCTTAGTCACTGAAAGTTATTTGGGTGGCTCAGGGCTGAATATCAGGGGTGACTGGTTGCCCACTGCCATGATGAATCCTGGCATGATTTGCCTGGTTATTTTGACATTTTGTAGACCCAACATATGAGGAAGGGCACCCCGGAGAAATTCCATGCCCAAGTTGTCTTTTTTCTGCCCCCACACACCTCAGAGAATCTGCACAAGAGCGTATTCATGGGAAGGGCAGACGCATACATCAGAAGGTAGGGCAAAGCAGTGTCCTGGAAGTGCTTTGAGATTTCCAATAGGGAGAGTCCCTTTAAAGCTTTGTTTATCTCTTGGTGCCTCAGCTAACCCCAAGAGAAAAACCTTAACTCAGGACAGGAAGCTCAGAGCACCCAAAAGGATGACTACATAGCTCAGGACTTTTTATGTCTGCCTCTTACATGTCCCTCCATGCTATCCCCAGGATGCCAGGCTGTGCTGATGCTCTAAGGGGACCTAAATATATCATCACTCCCTAGGAAACCAATGGGTATGGTAGAAACTGAGCTCTGGGATCAATTATGTTGGTAAAACTACAAATGCAAGGGTGAGCCAGAAGTGTTATGGCTTAGAACTACTTGCTGCAAAAAAAGAAAAAAAAGAAAAGAAAAGAAAAAAGGAAAACAAACAAACAAACCCAAACAGCTTGATGTTCCCTAGTATCCCTAGTAGAACCCCACGGCCCCAGGAGAGGTAACCCTGGCTGTCTGGTCGACTAGCCAGAGAGCTGGGCCTGAGCGGCTAGACATACCTTCCGTTCCAGTTGACTCACTTGAGTGGCAAATTCTTCTCTCCCTCACAGTCCTCTCATCTTCAAAGGGAATTCATTAAACCCCACAATGCCATCGGCACTTGGCCAGGTGTTGTGCTGGCCCATTAGGTGGACACAGGCCACAGCCTCAGGAGTGTGCCAAATGAGGTGCAGGATGGCAGCTGAGAGCTGTTGACATCCCCCAAGATTGCCCTCAAGCACTTTCTATAAACCCTCCAGCTGTTTCAAACTATTTGTGTGTGGCTCTCTGCACAGGCTGTATTCTTCCTGCAGCACCTTGCTTTTGCTCACTCTGTTCCCTTCGCCGGGAATGCTCGTCTAGTCCATACACTCAAACGCCGACTCCTGCTTGGGGTCTTCTCTGAGAACTGCAGGCAGAATTGAATGCTCTGAATTCTGTGTCCCCAGAGCACTCTGGATCATTGTTAATATTGCACATACCATTTTGGGCCAGCATCAGCTGCTCAGTGTTTATCTCCCCCAATGGACGTGATCTCTTGGAAGTGGATTTGCTGGTTTATTCACCCTTGTTTCCCTAGCAAGGATTTACTAATTTAGTAGATCCTCATAAATGTGTGCTGGGTTAAGTGCAGCAAGGGACACAACTCATGCTCCTATCTGATTCTATCCTCAATTATGACTGGAAGGAGACCAGTCTCTCTGAGTCTTACCTTCCTTCTCTGTGAAATGAATGGGGAAGGGTAAAGGAGAAAAATGGTCTCTAAGTCTTCCTGGCTCTGTTGTCTGTGATTTTAAAACTCTGATCTCCTTGTGGAAAACTGAGGGTTCTTCATAATTCTTTAAAACCCAGAGGGATATTTTCACTTATGTGTATTAGAGAGCCTCGTGTTTCTTCCCCACCTCTAGTCTGACATGTTTTTAAAAAAATGTGTATTACTTAGCATTTTGCAAATTCTCTGACTAAAGTTACAAGATATTTCTGGGATTGGTTGATTGTAGGAAGGATATAGCTTCTATCTCCTCTGTTGAATAAAATAGTTGAACTGATTCTTTTTAAAAATTTTTAAAAGATTTTATTTATTTATTTGAGAGAGAGAGAGAGAGCATAAGCAGGGGGAGTGGCAGAGGAAGAGGGAGAAGCAGGCTTCTTGCTGACCAGGAAGCCTGATATGGCACTTGATCCCAGGACCCTGGGATTATGACCCGTGCTAAAGGCAGATGTTTAACCAACTGAGCCACTCAGGTGCCCCTTAACTCATTGATTCTTTGAAAGGAATTCCTGACTGTATTTTCTAAAGACTGTTGTCAGCTCGGATGTGTGTGGAAAGGGGTCACCTTGTCTCTGTGTGTGTCTCCCCAGTGTCTCTCTTCTCACTCATGTAGCCATGTTGCTCATGTCATGCTCAGGAGCACCCGATCCATGAGGCCCATGCCACCCACTTTCTATGCTACCTTTCTGTCTCCTGAATTGCAGGTTTGGAGCTTCCCGGATGAAGAGGATTCAGTAGGCCTCATATTCCTATTTTAGAAGATGCTATTAATGCACAGCTATGATCTTCATAACCAGCCTATGAGCTGAGGAAGGACAGAGGTTATTATTGACCCATTTTGCAGATGGAACTAAGGCTCAGAGAGATGAAGTGACGTGCCCTCAGGCCACATGGCTAAGAAGACTTTCTGAGCCTGGCCCAGTGAGACCTATTTATCTTCCACCGTTCTGATTTTCACTGACTCCTTGAAAATTATTTAGATTTCTGCTGTATTGCCTGGCCACTCTGAGGGAGGTGATTATATCCGAAGGAAAGAAGAGGTCCTAACCCATTACTAATTTTGTGGGATCAAGGGGCTGTACTCATTAGTGAACAGGGAATTCAAATGAGCTAGAATTGTCCATTTGGTAGTTTCTATCATTAGCATCTCACTATGCCAGTAAATAAGTTGCTGAAGGCTGGAAGCTTCAGAGGACTGGTGGTGGGGGACCATTTTAGGACCACAGGATCTTAGAGCCCTCCCCTGAATGCTATGAATCCTGTGCAGAGGGAGCACAACTTACTGGGGTACCTCTCTGAGATGCAGCTTCTGTATCTATGAAGTAGGAATAATAAGTGGCTCCTGGCTTGCCTCAGGGAGGTTGTGGGGGTCACCTATTCTGATGGAGGTGACTGTGTTCCCGAAGCTGAAAGTGCTGGGCTGACATTCAGGAAGCACCATGTTTGCTTTTGTTATTCTCCTGCCTTAATTGTGAATGGTCTCAGTGGAGGGAAGTAAGCCCAGCCCAGTGTTATCTTCCTAAAAATGGCTCCAAGAAACATGATGCAAGAGGACACATCGCTGTAAAAGTGTGAGTAACCACAGTTCCTGCCCTACCTGCCAGTCAGAACATCGAGGTGGATTAAGTTAGGTAATGTTGTCAGAGCATTAAAAAAAAAAAGTTGCTATTATTATGGCATATTATTTTTCCTCAAAGGCTAAAGGTAACCCTTAATAACCTGAAAGGAATTTGTCCAAACCCTCTATGATGCTATTTCTGCTGTGGCCCTGCCTCATGTTGGGAGTAGAGAGCGCCACGTAGCTGAATCGGGGGAAAGGGCTGGGCTAGAACTCCTCTGCTCAGATTTTGCTCCTCATACCCTTTCGATGCTCTTTTTGAATCAATAGCTCTAGCTTTCTGTAATGATCTGTAAGCTTCTAGCCCCCTTGGTTCTAACTGCTCTCTGAGGATCAATTCCCTTTCTGAAGAGGGCCTTTTTTGGTTTTCTTTCTTATACCTGGGAAGAAATAGTTACTCTCATAGACTGTAAAGAGGAACTCCTTCTCAGGAGCTTAAAACACGTCTGAAGTAGATAGGAACCAACCTTGGTGAAAACATACTTCTTATTTCCAAAGAGAAGTAGAGGCAACTTATAATATCGGACATACACTGAGAAGGATATACTGTAAATAAAAAATGAAAGCCATAAGAATGGCAGGAAAGCAAATATGTTAGTTATAAGATTTTGTATAGTTATTGCAATGGAGCCTTAAACATAACTCTGAGCTTCCTGACAGGCAGGACAAAAAAGTAAACTTGATGACTTACATCATTTTCTTTTTCTGATTGAAAGGGGTGTCCTGATGGAATTTTTTCTTCTGGTACCAATTTTAAAAAGGAATTTAATGCTGGATGACTCTCAAGGGTGATGAATATGTCTATAGCAAGAGTTTTACAACAAACGCAAGCAAGTTCTTAACGTTCCATCTCATTTCCCCTTTTGAACTCCAGGCTCCTCATAAATATTGATGAAATTTCTTCACCTACATATTCTAGAGTCACCAGAACATATTCCATACTGAACTTGTTAACTTTTTTCTGAGACTAGTTCATCCCCCTGTGTTCATTACCTCTGTTAAAGCATCACATACACAAGGTGCCCTTGCCAGAAACGTCAGCTTATTTCGATGACTTCTCCCCCAAACCCCAGCCCATGACCAGTCAATCCTGGGGACTCTATGTCGTTGATTTTGCTTAAACCCCTCACTCCCTCCCCACTTCCAACACCACTACTTTGGGCCAGGGCACCCCATCTCTCACCTGGGCTACTGTAATGGCTTCTTAACTGGCCTCCTTCTTATTTCAACCTATTCTCCACACTGCCTGTCTTGGGACAGATACATAAAAAATGCAAACCTAATCCTTCTCAAAACCTTGCCAAGGCTGTGCCTTGCATTCAAGGTGAAGTCTAAATTCCTGACATGGCCAAGAAGGCCTTTCACATGCTTACTTACCAGCCCCAGCTGCTGCCACACCTCATACACACTCTCTATGACAGGCCACTTGTTTCCTCAGGACACACAGCCCCCCTCCTGTCTCTATGCTTTGTACGGGTTTTTGCTTCTTCCTAGAACCTACCCCTTCTTTAAAAACCTGGTGTCCTCCATTCTGGGAAGCTTTTGTGATCCCCTTTTGACACTCCCCATGTTTAGGTTCTGCCTCCTCTGCTTCCCTCAGTACCTGGGATATTTCACTTATGCTTAACCATGTGCTGCTATAACTGCTTAGTTCCTGAGTCCTCCGAGAATATCAGCTCCTTAAAGAGAGAAATGGAATCCCACTCATCCTAGATTTCCTAGGCTCTGTACATATGCCTGACATGGTTGGAGTCTGATGAATAACTATTGACCAAATGGGTGGAGGGGAAAATAGAACCCTTGAGGTAGAGTCTGGGATGTGTTGATTAGTAATACAGGGATCGACGGAACTTCCTTTAAGATCTCTGGGGGAGCAGGTCCATAGACTGTGTTTTAGATAAATCTCTCTGAGATCATCTATCTCTCTGCAGTAATCTTTGATAGGATCTGGAGGCAGACAATGAAGGATTTTGCTATTGCACAGTCCTCACTGGATGACCTACTGTGTGCCTGACCTGGTAACCTGCATACCTTGACCATCCTGTGCGTGTGTATGTGGGTGGATGGGTGGGGACAGTCATATTATGTTAAGGAAGGCAGAAACCCAACCAAGAAATGGATTATAAGGGTGTTTCCCTGCACACCAGCATTTCCCTTAAGAGAGATTGCTTTCTATCAAACACTTGGCACACCATCAATGGAGAAACCTTTCTTTGCTTCCCTCCATCAAGTTTCACATCATAAAGAGTTTTTGTCAAGTGCACCTGAATTAAAGGGGACCTTTTTTTAAAATGCAGATTTCTCAGTCCCTCTGACACTCTCCCCAAAAACACCACTGCCTCAAAGATGGTCTCAAAGTTGGCTGGGGAAAATTTTCCAAAATGCCGCATTATCTAGCTCCTTGGTGGTACTGTGACAACTCTGTATTGGCTGAACCTGGGATCCATCTTGCTTTTAACCTCCATGGGCCATTTGGAGTGTGGACGTTTGTAGGCATAAGCAGTTTCTAGTGCGGTAGAGCTAAGCCTGGTGCAATAAAACTGAGTGATCCCAGAGGCTCTTGGGGGGCATTCTTGGACTACACAGGTCTCACCTGAGCATGGCTTTCCTTGGCATAGACACGACAGGGTGTCCAGATGGAGGGTGCTAGTTCCTGTGCAGGATTTGGCCAGCAAAGCATAGGTTGGTAATTAATATGAATAATAATGTCTAGCCATCACTATTAGAAATAAATGAGAATTGCTCATGGCCCAGATAGGATTTTGCTGTTCTCAAAACTCTTGAATTTGCATTATATTCTGTTATCTCACAGTAATCCTGTAATGCAGGGCTATTCTCTTTTTACAGATGCAGAAGCTGAGACTCAGAGCAGGCAGTGAGGTGACTTGTCCAAGTTCACAGATGGAATTGCTACCATTTGATGTCAGGTTTTTTCACTCTGTTTCATGCAATGTTCCATTCTGCCTTGCCTGCTGATCTCTTACGTTATCAGATTTGAAAATTGAGGAACATTACTAAGGATGATAGAACTATATTTGAGGGCTCAACAATGTCCACAAAGAAATTTATGATTATGATTTGCTGTAAAAATGTCAAGTATGAATTTAAATAAAAATAAGAATTCCCATTTTTTTTTTGAATTATTGCAGGAACAGACACTATGGCTCTGTTAAAACTTTAGTCCCATGTGTCAAGAAGGCTTCCAAAGCTGTCAGCAACATTTCTGTGGTGTGCTGCAGCTAGCTTGTGCCTGTTAGTGAAAGCCAGTTGTGGGCATCTCTTCTTTACTTCATGGTTTAGTGATGTCACGTTGCTAGCTTGAAATCAACCGTGGAGCAAGAATTTACACCATGGAAATCAGCAAATGCTACAGTTTAGGGCTTTTCCATCCCAGAGAACCAGCAATTAAACATTTACCAGCATATCACTGCTTATAGTTAACAGTGAATTGACTCAAACTAGAAGTTCAAAAGTTCTTCTCTGTCATCTGCGTGGGACCATCTTCAGTGTTGATTTTTCTTCTAACCACAAGTCATACTCCATTCATGGGGTCATGCCATTCCTTAAATAGGAGGCTCTTTCTGTCCAAGCTTGCAAAATCAGATGAATGGGTTTCTACTAGTAAGTTCTCAGATTTGTATAGTTTGCAAAGTGTTTTCATATCCCTAATCACGTCTGCACTCTGTGTGGTCTATGGGACAGATGCCTTCTCTTGTTAAAGAGGAAGAGCCTGAAGATATGACAAAAGATGGGACCTCTTCCAGAATCACAGGCCTAGCAAGTGGAAGTCAGGGGCTTAGGCTGGGTCCTCTGCCTTCTTGTTTTGTGATCTTTCCTCTTGTACTTCGTCCCTCTGTCACTCATAACTCTTGTCATAGTTACAGCTCAGGTTGCTATCTGGGACAAAGAGAAGGGATCCCTAGCAGCAGCCTGGGGTATACCATTTGTCCTAGCCCTTCACAGAAGAGGACAGACATGTTAGCTTGGGAGTGTCTGCAAACAATTGCTAGCCCCACTTTACTGATCTCATGCAAGGAAAGGAGTCTACTTTCACTCTCCCTTTGTTCTTGGTTCTGTCTTTGATTCCTTTAAAAACTTTTATGGGGATTTTGTGTCTTTGGAGTCCTGCTGTAAGTCCTGCCCTCAGCAGGAATTTGGAGCCTCCTAAGTGACTGGCATTAATGCCCTGCTTCCCCTGTTGCACAACTCCCAGCTTCTCTACTGCCTGGTGATGGAATTATTGATTGGCAAGCATTTCACAACACATTTTCAAAACATGCTGAAGGTCAAGAATGAATGACTCATGAGCAGTCACATTTCTTTCTGCCTCAGCCCCTCTCTATTATATTGGTGAGGTTGGTTAATAGAAGTCACTGAAGAAACTGAGGTCAAAGTTAACTGTGCCAATCCATGACCAGTAGGACTCCTAAGTGACTTGAAAACACAATTTTTGATCTTCCATTTGACGACTAATCTGCTGAATCGCTTTGGTCTTGAATACCAAAGACTCTAAGGTGGAAATGAAAGGATTTCAGTGCTGATTTTGTCACCAACTTGTCCCAGAGTTTTAGAGGACTGGAGTATGAGAGAGGTACTCATCTGAAGAAAAAGGCTTGGATGATATGTAGGGAGAACTTTGCTCTGATAGCTGTGACTCTGTATTAGCCCTTTGGAGAACAGAGCCAAATCCCTGTGACAGGCTTGTAGATAATTACCCACGTCCATGCTTGAGGCCAGAAAGAGCTCTGGATGGGACAGGGTGGAAGAATGCTTTAGAGCGTGGTAGCAGAGAGAATTCCACATCAGGAGGCAGGGCATATGGATTAACTCTCAACCTTGCCACCTAGGATTTGGATATACCAACAAGTTGCTAGACCTGTTAAGGCCTCAGTTTCTTTACCTATAAAACAGAGACAGTGACAAATGCTTTCTTTCTTTCTTTTTTAAAATATTTTATTTATTTATTAGACAGACAGAGATCACAAGTAGGCAGAGAGGCAGGCAGAGAGAGAGGGGGAAACAGGATCCCTGCTGAGCAGAGAGCATGATGGCGGGCTTGATCCCAGGAGCCTGGGATCATGATCTGAGCTGAAGACAGAGGCTTTAACCCACTGAGCCACCCAGGTGCCCTACAAATGCAATCTTTCAGAGGGCTCTTTCAAAGGGCAAGTGATATAAAGCATGTGAACTTTTTTTGATACAAACTATAAAGCGTGGAGAGACCTACAGTATAGTCCTACATGGGCTAGTTGAAAGTTTTGGAGGAATGAATATCAAGGGCACATTGTTATTCTTCTTGATGTAAATGTCCCCACCTTCCCTCTGCGTGCTACCCCCCAAAAATAATCCAATTTGCAGAATTAGTTCCTAAATGCCTTTTCAGGAGAAATCATGGGATTGGAAATTTCTTGATAGTTCTCCTATAGGTTGTTAAGCTTTAAGTAACACTGAAGGTCCTGTAATTCAATATAATATAATCCCAGAACTAAGAAGTATGACGAAGTGGAAGTAATAGTGATGTCTGCAGCTCCATGACTCAGCAGCATAACCCCCACCCCACATATATTCCCACAGGTTCGACATCTCTAATCTGTGTGGGCACCATTTCTCCCCTGTTCCTGACTAGAGAATGAGCCAGTAAAAAAGGAAGTAAATTCAGCTATGTAAAGCATATCCTGGGTGAAGAAAGGCAAGTATGTGTCTTGACTTGATTGAAATTGCTTTTTTTTCCCCCCACCACTTTGTCCTCTTGTCAGGGCAGGTCAGAAC
Source organism: Lontra canadensis (assembly GCF_010015895.1). NCBI lineage: Eukaryota > Metazoa > Chordata > Mammalia > Carnivora > Mustelidae > Lontra > Lontra canadensis. The sequence goes on along the minus strand of NW_022631050.1, from coordinate 9,392,383 downwards.
TTACCGAGCACTTGGCAGTCCCTGCTCTCACCCCCTCATTGTACTGAAAAGCAACCTAAGGTTTAGTGCCTAGAGGTAACTTCACCAGGATCACAGAGCCAGCTTGGGGCAGAATCAGGATTCAAACACCTGTCTCCCAAATTTTCCTGTCTTCTATCTCCATTACACCATGTGTGGAAAGAATGCAGAGAATCTAAAAGAAGAAAGAAAAAAAAATAGATCCTTATGGAATATCTTGGGTTACTGGTTTTCAAGGACAGTGTTACGGCTATAACGACAGCAGTGGTGCCTTAAGAGCAATGGTAACTAGCTTGAGTGAACTTATATAATAAATATTTATCATAGAACATGTGTCATCCAACACCTGCTAGATCTGAGAGTTGGAGCCAAAGTGGCTTTTATTGTCAAAAAAAGGAAGGGGAAAAGGAACTTGGCTGAACAAATCTGGAAGACTTTTTACTAGAATTTTCAGAGGCAATTTCTGGAGGAATGGGAACACATTTCCAAAGACTTCTAAAATTTATGTAAATGTGATTGGGAGAATTTAGTTGTTAAAGAAGTGAAGGGCACTAAGGATCATTTGGGGCCTGAGGCCTCTTCCAGACAGGTCTCTTCTGTCTGCCTTGGTCACAAGGCCCTAGCAGCCTCAAGGTGGGCAGGCCTAGAGGTTTCCCCGAGCAATGTCTGAGGTTGCTGGTTTCCATTTAAGCTCCCATGCAAACACATACCGAAATACTCATGGTTCTCACTGAGTTCTCTTCTCATTAACAGAACATGACCAAAGTCAAAGAGACATAGGCCATTTGTCTCTCCAACTGAGTCCATCCAGACAAAGTGGATTCTTCAGCCTGTTTTGGAGGTCAGCCTACATCAACAGAATGGGACATTTGCCAAATACATGGTCATTTCCCTTTGGCTACCCACAAATTTTTGAACTGAAAGAGCTGTTCATTTATTTTCTCACCTAATAGTTATGATTAAGGGAGGACTGAACTAGAAATTCTCTGCAGGTATAATGAGCTCTCCACACCTCAGTTTTCCCACCCATATGAGACTACCCATTTTCTGCCTGGTGTACCTCACATTGTTGCTGTGAGCATCTAATGAATGATATGCGGAAGTACTGTTTCAACTCTATAGCCTGACAGGAGGGTGAAAGTTTGTTGCTACCACTCTGTGCCCAACAGTGGGTTAGGCACCAGGTTGGTTACAAAAGAAGAAGAAGAAATGGTATCTACCTTCCAGGAACTTGCAGCCCTGGGTTGGGAAACCAGCACACACCCAAACAAAACAGAGATGCAAAGATGTATTTACTACTTCAGTAGTAGCTAATGACGCTGAGACCTCTAGGACAGTAGAGAAGGGGAAGATCATGAACAGGCTGCAGAAGTTGGGAATGCCTCTTGGAGGAGTTGAGTTGAATGATGAAGTAGACAGAGAAGACAGAGGGGTTCTTTTTGGGTGTGGTGCCACTGAGTCAGCTAGTGGAGGGTTTTCTTGGTAGCTCAATCTACTTGGAGTTGAAACTTCCAGTCGAGCTGGAGTTATGGATTTTAGAATTTGAAGAGAGTTATGGGAAAGGGAAAGTCAGAGCATTTTGCAGACCAACTATAAGTTATGATGACTGGGGAGGCCTCACATGTTAAGGATAGACTTGTGAGGAAACAGAGGAGGGAAGGGGGTTATAGCAGGGGGATGGTGTGTTTCTGCACCAGACCAATAGAAATGACAAGAGGGAAAAAAAATGCATGTAAGTGAAAGATAGTTCTGTTTTTAGAGGGAAGACAAGTCATACTATTAACCTTTTCTCCTCTCTTGGTGTCTATACATTGGATTTGAGTTAAATTGGGCAAGGAGGGCCAAAAAAATGGAAGTGTCTTTATTTGTACATTGGAAGATTTTTTTTTTTTGAAAACCCAGCTAGGTCATACAGTGGCTATTTGTCTACTTATCAAAAAGGATTTGAAGTTGCTGGCTCATCCATAGAATGACAGGTTTTCAGAGTCAGAGAGGATCTTAAAGTTTAGCTGGTCACATGATGTTCAATGTCAGAATTTCCGCTCCGGTGTCCCCAGCAAATGCTCATTCCTCTTCTTCTCAAACATCTCTATCAAGGGAGTTCATTAATACTTGAAGAAGACCTTCTCAGGACTAGATATATCTTGGGCTTAATAATATTTTTATTTGGAACATTCACGAATTTCCCTGACTGGCTCTCTTATTGGCACCAGGGTCACACAGAACATTTAAAAGTCCTTTCACAGCGTCTGGAGTCAACCATTTAATTGAACATGCAGGGCCTGTCTTCCCGAATGCATCTCATCAACCTCGTTTATAAATTACCTTTTACATTGGATAAGTAAAGTTATACAATTTCATTATTTCCATTTTTATTTATCACTTGATCCAAAGACAAGTTGGATTCTAGATCTTACGGGGCGGCGGGGGGAAGTAAGTAAGTAAATAAATAAATAAGACAGACTCAATTGTGGGATCCTTCTTATCTTTCTTTTTTTACTTTAAGAAAATAAAATGGGGGATATTTTTGTGGGAAAGGGGGGCTTGCACAAAAGTCAGGTTCTGTGAACTTGTGAAATAGGTGTTTTCATCTCTTTCCTTTTTGAGCTGATCAGCTGGATATCTTCCAGGGATTTGGTGTCAGAAATCAAATCTGATGAGTGACAAGTTTGACTGGATTCAGAACAGCCTTGCCAAATTGCAAATAGAGTGAGTGGAGTCAGATCTGTTAGAGGGGGTAGCAAAAAATGAAGCCTAGGATGGACAGAGTGTATATTTGAGGCACACAAGGGCTTTGGTCAGTAGAGGTGGATACTAATAAGATACAAAAACAAAAGTATTAACAATAGTAATCAACAGCCAGGCAAACCCTGAAACTTCTTAACTCATCTGGAGGGAAGGAGATCTGTATAAACACACCATTGACTCAGGATGGTCTTCCTTGTTGGTTAAGCAAGTGATATGGCCATATCTGTTTCAGGCTGTGTTACAGCAAAACTTCAGCACCCGCTTTAGAAGTTCAGAGTAGAAAAGATCATCTTTACCAGACCATAGAAAATGCTCCATGATGTCAAAACACACAAGCAAACAAACAAGAAGCAGGTCAGTTTTCTCTTTTTGGCACTGTGTGGGACCATATGCTTCCAGAGATGAGGATTTAAAAATAGCCTGTCACACAGCTCACATTGTAGCCCCAGGACATGCTGGGGGTGGGGAGGATTGCCTCACACTTAATAATAGTGACACTTCACGTTTATACCAACCTCTTCTCAAAGTAGCTGAGAGTACTTTCCAGTTACTTGTTTTCTTTAAAAAAAAAAAAATCGAATTGTCCTTATGTCCCTGTAAGCTGAGTACAATTCTTCCCACTTCACAGAGAAGGTGACTGAGTTATCGAAAGGTTAAGTCATGAGCTCGGGATCGTAGACTGACTTAGTGCTGTGTGGTTCTGAACACACTGGGTTGAGGGCCGCAGCAACATCCTGGGCTGTGAGAACCACGAGTTCATAGGATGTTGCACAAAAGAAAAAGACACTTGCTTCCCATTGCTTCTGTTTTGAAATGCGCTTGCCTTTCATTGCAAGCATTTCATCAGTTTCCAGTTCTAAGGCAAATTGCATATAAGCCATGATGATCTGTATTTGCAGACCAATTTACAGAGTCTTAATAATGTGATTAATAATGTGATTTCTCTTGTCTTCCTTACCCTCAAGATGGTCTTACACTCACCATCTCATCAGATCTGTGAAACAGGTTATCATTTAGGCAGGGTCAGTGTTATGAAGAGCCAGATCAGAGGCCCAGAGTGTGGGGGAGACTTTTTATCTGGTAGGGGGAACAGACGCTGACCAACACATGGGTCTTCTCTCTGCAGGTCTGAGCCCGTTTCCCAATGCTGTGAGACTTGGCTACACGATGTATGTTACCAGGGAATATGTCTTCTTTTGTACTCGGGAGTGACTCTGCCACCCAGTTTGGTGTCCAGCACTCAACAGCACCTGAAAGAGGGGATTCTAGATGTGGCAAAACCAAGTTAGTGACAAGCTCCCTTTTTGGAGGAAGCACAATTCTTGGCATTCTGATCATTCTGGCAGATGATTTAGAGTGAGGTGGAGTCCAGTGAGGTTGTGTTACTGACCAGTCTTAGCCCCTATTCTGACCCGATCTCCCACTGCTCTACCATAGCTATTCTCTTGCCAAGATGCTAAATTCCTTTGCTGCTTTCCCCTTCATTGGGCAAAGCCCCAGTCCTGATAAAAGGTAACCATCCTCTCCTCCTTTGCTTGTATCTAAGCAGTAAAATGTTGTTAAACATTGTACCCATGCTGGAAGCCGCTTACTTTAAATTTATGGCTGTAGCCCTCAAATGGGCCTGCGAAGGGCCCTATAACACTTCTGGCAAATTCGTTTTTTTCAATCTTTGAATCAACCCTTTTACACCTTACCCTTCCTCCCTAAATCTCCACCATGATTTCCCCTTTCCATCTTCTAGGATGATGACTTTCCTTGTTATTGGAGGACATTTACTCCATCTTTCCACCACCAACTTGCCTACTTGCATCTGTACCTGCATATACTGCCTTCTACAGGTACTGTTGCTGTTTCTAAATAAAGGTGACTCTTCCATTTGTCTTCTGGATTCTACCTCCTTTTACTTACTTGTCTCTAGCAACATCATTTTCCGTTGTCCTGTTACATCTATGCCATCAACATACAAAGATGCCTGGGTAGTAACCATTAAAAAACAACTCTCCCTTGGTCCTGCTTTCCTCCCTTGATCCTCCAGCTTCCACTCTTTTCTTTGATGCCTTTATAAAAATCTTCAGTATCCATGTTCCTCTCTCCTTCACCTCCCATCCTCTCCTCACTCTCTTTCCTTTTTTTTTTTTTCAGATTCTATCACTGTACTTAAGCAGTCCTTATCAAGATCACTAAAAATCTACCTGTTTCCAAAGCTCACATGGACTTAACTCACTGGACTGCTCAGTAGAATGGGACATGATTGATCCCTAGTACTTTCTTGAACATCTCCGTCTTTGGTCTTCTGTGATTCCATGCTCACCTGGTTTGACCTTACCTTCCTGTCTCCTTGTCTGGCTCTTCTTCCTCTACATCAAATTTTGAAATGCTCTGAGGTTCTTGTGTCTGCTCTGTCTATACTCTTCCCAGATGAACTCATTGGGTCCCATGGCTTTAATACACAATCTATATGCAGATAACTCCAAATCTCTATCTCCACCTGACTTCTCCCTTGAGCTCCAGACTTGATAACTATAATGGTATATCCAATAGGTATTTCACACAAACTATCACCCAAACCAAACAACTGATGTGCCCCTCCCCCATGTCCAATTCCTCCTCATCAAGTCTTCCCTTGTCAGCGTAAGTTGTCCTGAACCACCCACATATTTGTTCAGAGAAAATACCCGCATCATTCTGATTTATTTTTATTTCCCTTAAATGCCATGTTTAGCCCATAAGCAAGTCCTATTACTGTACATCTAAAATATATGCCAATTTAGATTATTTTTCATCATCTCTACTGATGACCATCTTATTCCAAACTGTCAACACATTGTTCACATACAGATTTTTGTTCCCTATCCTCGCCTTTCACACAGTAGCCAGAATAATGTCACCTCTCTGCTAAACTCTCTGACCATGAGTATAAGACTACAGGGCTTGGCCCTTGACTACTTGTCCAGCATCATCTCCCTTCACCCTCAGCAACATCCGCAACGTTCACATTTTGTGGCTTTTTTTCCTCCCTCTAGTCTGCCAACACTTTCCAATCTGAGGACCTTCGCACTTGCTTTTCCTCCTGTTTGGATGTTCTCCTTCCAGAACTCCAATGGCTGCTTCATCTTGTCATCCTGGCCTGAGAATAGATGTCCTTCCAGTAGACAATCACCTGACCGAAGCTGCTAAGGTATTCTTCTCCAGAACCAAGTAAATGAGTCTTCCACCTCTATCTGCACACCCCCCCCCCCCACTGCCCCAGGAGTGTTTTCCTTTAGTTAAATCCTAGTGAATTATACCCTCAACTTCAGTGGTGACTCAGTATAAAAACTGACATTGCAATTTGGGACTACATTGTCCCTTGGGGTTTCTGAAGACATTATTTGCTCTGTCACTCAGTAATATTTTCTATATAGCCCTCTATGAGGAATCCTTTTAGGTCTAAGAGCTACTAAATCTTTGCTTCTCTTGAGAACCTGGTCATGACACAACTGGCTTTGCTTTAGTTTCTTTCTCTCTCTCTCTCTCTCGGCTTAATAGCACAAAGCTCAGAGCCAAAATTTTACCTTAATTATTGCAAACATATAGGACTCTAGGACATGGTTACCTAACTAGATAGTTTTGCCCAACAGAACTTTCTACAAACATGGCAATATTCTGTATCTGCAATGTCCAATGAGTAGCCACTAACCACGTGTGGCAGCCGAGCCCTTGAGATGTGGCCAGTGAAACTAAGGGAATAAATTTTTATTATATTTATTTTTTCTTAATTCAAATTTAAATAGACACACATGCCTGCTGGCTACTACACTGGACAGTACAGGCCTGGATATCCTAGTCTAAGATACTAGAGTTTATTTTTATGCACACTTCATTATTCATTATCGTATTTCCGATAAGTTGCCTCAATCCTCTGTGGTTGGCAGGAGAAAAAGAAAGGAAGAAAACACATCTAAGTGAGTAATTGACTTCGCAGGGCCAGTCAGCATGTTTATAGGTTTGGGTGACATGATCGGTGCGTGTGGACAATGAGTCTTAAAACCTATTTCCCTTTGTGAGCTCTGTGGAAAGGGCGCCTACAGCAAGTCTGAGATCCAAGTTCTAGTCTTCGTTTTGCTGTTGAACATGATGTGTGGCTCTGAGTGAAGCAGGGATTCAGTGTGTTCACATGTTAAATGGAACTTCTTGGATTCATGACCTGGTGCCTTTGGCATCTGGATGCCAGATGTGTAGCCAGTCCCATTCCCATTACTTCTGAAGTCAAGGAATCTGGCCCTTGGCTGCTGACTTGGAATATGAAGCAAACCTTTAGAAGGTCATCTCACTCATGCCTGCTCCTAAGGCAGGGTTATTGGTAAATGAATTTAAAACAAATATGAACAGTCCAATCTTTAAAACATCATCAAGAAAGGAGAACCCACCCTAAGTACTTAGGAAGTTGGATGCTTTTTAACACAGAGTGGCACATCATTCCCTTTATTATAAAAAAGCACAGAACTGAAATCAGAAGACTCGGAAACTAGTCTCAGCTCAGCTACAAACAAGCTGCATGATTTTGGTCAAGTCAGAAGTTCCTTTTCTCTCAAATGAGAGGATTGGACCAGATGACCTTTAATTTCCTGTCTTGTGTTAGCCATAATAATAATGGGCAAAATTTATTGAATCTCCAGAGTGTGCTGAAGTGTGTTATCTTATTTAGGTTGAGAATATTATTATTTCCATTTCCAAGACAGAGTGTTTTAGTGTTAGTTTTAGTGTTTAGTTTTTAGTGTTTCCCAAGGGAACAGAATTGGCAAATGTAGGATTCCCGACCTGAGTCCTGTGATCTACTTTCAGAACTCACCTTCCTACCTGTTCTGCCTTCTCTAGAATTTTGTATTTTTTCAGTAGGCCAGAACACCATTTTTCTTGCTAAACAAAGAGTTACCTCAATTTTTTCAAGCAGAGCTTCTCAAATATGGGCCCAAATATTGTCTTCCCAGACTTTGCAAAGCCAGCAAAGGCCCAGTACAGCCAGGATTAATGAGTTGGTTAAAGCTGGGCAAGAGCAGCCTTATTCATTTGCCCAGTATGCTGTACAGATAATACCCATTTTAAGTATGCTGTGATATGAAAAATGCTGGGAAGCATGTGGGTGTGGGCATATGTAACTGACTCACTGGTAGGATGTAGGCTTGGTCTTCTCATAAGTCACATCAGACACATTTCACAAGATCCTATCATGAGGGGATGCTCTATCGCCAAACTCTTAATCATTACTCCCTGAGAGTGGGATATCTCAGTCATCCCTATATCTCCAACAGGTCCATCTTGGAAACTTCCCTAAGCTGATCCTCAGTACAGAGCTTATTTTGCTAGTTGATAGAGCAGTATCCTTATGGTGGTTAGAATCCTCCAAAGTTAGGGTCACAAGGAACTTTTGAAACATTAAGTCAAACCTGAAGAGGGTAGAGGATTTTCTCAAGGTCAGTTCAAAGTTAGAACCAAAATTCTGTTTGCCCTCATGCCCAGTCCAGGCCCCCTCCTTTTCAGACTAGTAGTCAGAACTACGTCTTTAGGAAATGAGGAAGGGACAGCATAACTGAAGTTTCATCCTGCCTCTGCAGATGTCAGGAGCAATGGAGCACCAGTAGTAGGAGAACAGACCTCCCCTGGCTCCATCAAAGGCCACAGACCCATGAGAACCATCCAGCTTAGCCTGAGCCACATGCCCTGAGGCCACAGCAGTGCGCAGGAAAGTGAGAGGAAGTGGAAACGTGCGAGTGGAGGGCTCAAAGCAACGGGCTCACCACCGGAAAAAAAAAATAAAAATAAACACGCTCAGAAATAGTGTAACTGATATGCAAAGAAGATCAAAACAAGGGTTTTAAAATATCTTGGCTGCTTTAGAGGAGGTGGGGGTGGTAAATGAAGCGAGGTTGCAAGTGTGTGTTAGGGGAGGGGAAAGGTTATGTGGAAGGTTCACTGCAGCCAACTGGGCCTCGGGAGCCTGAAAGCCTCAGATTCTCAGATAAGAATGTGGGATATATACCATCCCATTGGTAACTTGGAGGGAGGCATGGACGCAGGAGCAAAACCCCTGGAACCCCTCAGCCCCAAACTCCTCCCTCCCTAACCTCGTTGCTATTCCTTGAAAATCTGTCCTATTTGGAGTCATGGCCATTTGTCCTATGGCAGGGCATTGAGGCTCAGACAAACTGTCAGTGAAGGCACCCTGAGTCCACCCAACTTGGCTGAACTTCAAGGCTCAAGTAGCAGTTTGGAACAAATGTTCCAGGGTTAAGGACTGTGGCTGAGCAAACTCAGGGAAGCAAATTCTCTAATCTTGCAAAGTATAATTCCCTTTCCTTTCAGTCTGTTGGGAAGAGCTACCAAAATGCACTCTCTTTTAAGGGAAAGGTTTTATTTTGAAACTGGTTCCTGAAATGAGAAACCAGAAGTTTGGTGATGGCCATGCTGCCTGTTTATATTCTCCCTCTGCCAATTTAACCAAACCTAATAATAGCCCAAGGGTCATGGGACATTTCCAGCATCAGACAGCCATCAGTCAACAGCATAGGTACAAAAGGGAGTGTTCACTCTTCTGTGAACCCAAATGGTCTCACAGATTTTCACAGAGGAAAGACACTGGGCAGGGCTGGGCTTTGGAAATTAACCATCCTTTGTATAGGTCTGATACTGACAACAAAGCACATTTACATGTATTACCCAGTGAGATGGACAGAACAGGGACATTTTCCACTTGAGAAAATGGACACTCTAATCTAAAATGGCACAAGGACTCTACTCCCAGTGGTCTATGCTCATAGTAGGGCCCCGAGGAGCCAGAGATGGGAGTCAGGCTCCTTGGGTCTGCACTTGAGCTATCTCTCTCCATATCTTCCTCCTCCTCCCTTCCTCCTTCCTCCTCTGACAAAGAAGGGCACATTTAATACTTTAGGGATGAAATATAAGGGCTTTTTTGTTTGTGTGTTCCAATATTTTTTCTATTGTGTTTTTTGTTTGGTCATGAGAAGACACTTCCTATCCCAGACTCTTCGTGAACCTGATGTGTAGTAGATAACCACCAACAGATGCCTGTGATGACCCTTTTCTAGCATGCAAAGCCCATCCAGCCTTGAGCTGAGGTGGAAAACAGGTGGTAGAGTCGAGCTTCAATTTCTGTTGAGAAGGTTTGCTCCGTAGGTCCAGAGAGCAAGGTGATTGACATGGGCTGTGGAATTTCACAAGGTAGAGTTCACTGTGGGCCAAGGCTATCCAGGAGAGACTTTTAGCAGGAGGAAGCCCTACTGAAGCAGCATCTGAGAAGGTACATGTGGGTTGAAGCATGGGGAGGTCTAGAGAGGCAACAGGATCAAAGCCTAAAGGTTGAAAGTATACAAGGCATTGTAGGGAATTTAAAAAAGATCTACCAAGCTGAAGACTTGGAATTGATGTTGAGGGGACACTTTGGAGTCACAGTGCGGAGGACATTGAAGACCAGCTGAATTATCATGGTTTTATTCTGAGGGTATTTAGGAGGCTCAGAAGCTTTATGAATGTGAGGGTTGTGTGAGAAAACTGATGTTCTAGAAAGCTCCTTTTGTTGGGTATTCGAGATGGGCAATAAAGAAAGCAATTGGAAAAAGAAAGTCAACATGGGCAGTGTATTTGGGGTCAGGGGACTGACTGTATTGCTTTCTAACCATGTAAGCTTGCTCAGATCAGTTCCAGATATGTGCAGAAATATATAGGTTTAGCTACTTCTCTAATGTGAGCACCTGCCCTGCCTATCCTTTAGAGAGGTCCTGGATATCACTTGCAAAGAGGCTGAAATGATTTGTAAACTATACAACTACAGAACAAACGTGGGAGATAATGCCCCGGACTGGCTGGATGCAATGGAAATGAGAGTCGGTTGGTGGCCATGGGGATGGGTGATTGGGGGTATTATTGAGTCAATGGTAAGTCTCTGTTTGGGATCATCTTCCCTCTGGAGGGATATCTTGTTTCCTCCCCGGCACATCCTGTGTCACCTGGCACAGACTGGGAGCTAGCTGAAGATTAAGGTGTGCTGAGCTACTAGTCAGGAGTCAAAGACCAGAAGTCCCTTAAGTCCCTACTAACTTCCTCAAGGGAAAGAAAGAAATACAAAGCTAATTTTTCAATCTTGAGTTTGAAGTACAAATAAACAGTTGAGTTACTGTTTTGCAGAGTTGCGAAGTAATGATGAAGGGCAAGGAAGAGTCCGTTTGCACAAGGTGATTGCTCAATGCCAAGGTCTTGCCAGTAGAGGTGTCTGGGAAGGTGCAAGCAGAAGTCAGCTCAGCTGTTCTCAGGAGCTGTTCCTTGGAAAGCAGTCCATGGCCTCATGGAGAAGAAGGGTTAACACGAATGTGTGAAAGGAAAACTGTGGAATTGAGACTAGGTTAGGAGGGGTAAGAGAGAGCCATCTGGGCTTTCAGCCAGCCCTGGGCTTCCAGTGGAAGGATTTCACAACCCCTCCTTTCTTCGTGGGTTATGTCCTTGGAGTGAACAGCCGGTAGGGGCATCTTGGGGGGGAGTGGAAAGTACGCTGGACTGAGAAGTGGAGCTCTGCGTTCAGGCTCTGGCTCCATCACTGCCGGGTGGTATGACCCTCTCTTTTGGGGGTGGGGTCTGACCAGAATGCTTGATCCCTGGGACTAGATGCAGATCCAGGTTCCTGAGGAATGGGGGAAAGGGCAGCCTGTCTCTTCAGATTGAAATTCACAGAGGACAGCTACTGTGAGTGAACTGACCTACGGCCCAGGGTAACTGAGTCCTGTGACTATGATGGCAACATGGGAAATTTCAAATAAGGTCAGCTTGGGGCAGAGGCAACAGTGTGCCTGCCAGCCCAAGCTTGTGGTTCAGATAAATCAGAGAGCGGGGAGCCCTCCGAGTTCACCCTCATCAGGTTGTGGAGCTCTGTATAACACAGAGGAGAATTTCTCTGATGAACTCTATGTACAAGAGCAGAGTCTTCCTTTTGAGCCTTGGACAACACAGGTCATTTCCTTCCTACTCCCATTTTCCTTCTGCAAGTCTCAGAACATAGGAACTCTTCCCCTCTACTTCTCCCATTTCCCAAGCAGAGTCTCAGTGACAAAAGCAATTGCTCTCTTGCACACACTTCCCCTGTTCTTTCTGGTGACCAACCATAGTACCAGTCCAGGCTTTGAGAAGTAGGGTGTGGGGCATGAGGGTGAAGATCACGAGCTGGTCCCTGTGGCTGCCCAGGCTGTGCCACGTGTCCCTATAGGCAGACACCCATACTGGGTGGCTCTGTCTCATTTCTAAAGAGGGACCCATTACTCCTGAGCAGCTCAGGAGCACCATTGACTTTCTACGGCCCTCCCTCCAGGGCACAGGGGGAACATCCCAATTAAAGAAACCTTTACTGAGCACCTACTAACTACGAGGATCCATTTTTGGACCAGTCATAGTTCTTGCTTCCAAACGGAGAGACAGAGTAAGTGGGAAACCACAATGATACTATACAGAATAGGAGCATGGTCACAAATTCAGAAAGACTTCAAATGAAGGAGGAGTGGTGCTCAGTTGGGAGCTCACAGAAGGATGTGACGACTTGAGATAGAACAATCATGCCCATAATCTTTATTATTATGGCTATTACTATAACCACTTTTATTGAGCTCTTACTATATCCAATGTACACTGCTAAAACCTTGTACATTACCTCTTTACAAAAGCCCTCCCCTCTTAGATAGCATCATTTTGTAGTTAAAAAACATGAGACTCAAAGAGGTTAAGTAACTTTCTCCAGGCCGCCCAGTGAGTAGATGATTCGAACCCATGGTTTCTACTCAAATATGGAAGTCAGGTATTCCTACTGTAGGATGAAGAATGACAGCTTGGAGTGGCAAAGGATGGCATAATTTTGTTTGGACAGGGAAGCTGTAGAGGTAAGATAATTGGGACTTGAGAGCCAGTGGGGACCTGGACTTTGTCCTGAAGGCTGTGGGGGACAAAAAATCAGAGCAAGATAATGGTACAATGAGAAGGTGGCTCTAACTTAGCAGCAAGTATAGGTGGGCTGCTGGCCAGTGAGTGGTTGGGCTGAGAGACTGGGCTGTAGGATGGGAGTTGGGGGTGTTGGGGGGAAGGAGAGGAGCAACTTAAACCTGAACACCTGTGCATCATCTCCGGCTGTCACCATCAATGACATAGCAGAGAATGAAGTGTCTGAATACAGCCTGTGTTCCTCTGAGGTTCTGCAGGCATCTGGGGAACTTTCTTGTCACTCAGGTCCATGATAGGCACCAGTGCAGGGGCTGGCACTCTTTCCTCATCTGCAGTGAACAGAGCATCTTACAAATCAGGGCCCTTTGTGCATGTCCAACTTGTACCCTTTCTCCATCACTCTCTTGTCCCCACTCTCAACCCCCCACAGCAGCAGAGCCAAATGAATCACAGAATTCTTTTAATGGAATCAGACTCCAAAGGAGAATGCCTGGGTGGAAGCAAAGGGAGGATTCTGAGTCCCCAGCCATCTTCAAGAGGACAAACATGAGGTGGATCAGAGAGAGACAGGGTGGAGGGCAAGCAGTGAAGAGTGCCCAGCAATGGTCAGCTCCGTGATACCTGACAGAAGCCCCCTGAGACCACCAGTGGGCACACTCTCCAGGCCAAGTTCCCGAGGAGCTTCCTGTAATGACTTTGGCTAAGGCCAAGGCTAAATCAAAGTCATGGAGATCTTTGCCTCAGTCAGGTGAGTTATTCCTCTGCCACCGTGCTCTTCTTGGTGCTTCCAATGAGCTGTTTTTTCATCTCAGAGAGCGGCACACCACCCATTCCAGCAAGGGATGCCACCACCATGATAAAAAAAATAAGGGGGCCCCTAGAGACTGTCTAATCCAATCTGACAGCACGCTGAGTGGGCATAAAACTGATTGAGACTCACAGAAGGTCCTGTCTTCTTAGCTTATTTATTATAAACACATAGTGCTCGGTTATGTGCCAGGCCCTGCTCTAAGCACTTTGTTAGTTATTAACTTACTCAATTCTCATGACAGTCCTATAAGGGAAGTACTTTTGCTCCATTTTACTGATGAGAGAACTGAGGCACAGTGATGGGAAGTGGGTTGGCCAAAGCCTCACCTTAATGGCTAGAACAGAGTTGAGCCTAGGTAGTTTGGCTACCGGGTCCAAATTCTGTACCCCAACACTTTGTTACTTTTTATTCTAATTTCCAAGCTAAGACTCTGGCAATGCCTACAAGAGAAAGGGAGAGCAGAGCAAATGATTTCTAAAGTTACACCAAACTAACACTTTGTGATTCAGTGGAATCAGCAAGTGGTTAGGGCTTAGGTTGTGAGGTATCAGTGGGCTGTTAAATATGCTTTGGTATGACATAAATCACCTATGTCTGTTAATTTCACTGAGTTGGGGCATGGGCTTGCCACCACCCGAACTGTGAATTGAGTGGATCTACGGACCCACTGCAGGGCTCCAGATCTTCACACAAGGACTCTCTTATATCACACATGTTCGCAACATTTACCTGGTGAGATCGTGAAAACAGTGCTCAATCTAAGCAAAGAAGTGAGGTGGGGAAGTAACCGTGAAGATTTGGGCTGCAGGGGTACAGTGATTCAGCGAGATGTGGCGAGGAGGGAATGCTTGGCCCTAAGTGCTCGCCATGGAGTCAGAGGCTTCAGTTTCCTTAGCAAGGAGGGTGAGGCAGATGATCGGCTGTTGGCAATGGGGTTACTTGAGTGGAAGAAATATAATCTTTCTAGTGGCCCAAATAAGAAAGGCTCTGGATGGAGATACAAGCTCAAATTTCCCAGTTTGTTTAAACATTCAAGTGGGATATAGCTAAATTCATGATGTGGATTCCCTGGTGGGAAGGTAGGAGATGTGGTGGAAAGAACACTGGTCTGGTGTTGGGGGCACCTAGGTTCCAACCTTGCCTCTGCTCCTAACTAAGTGAGAGGCATTTGGTGAGTCATGGCCCCCCATTGGCCTCAGGTCACTTGTGACAGTGACTATTGAGTACCTGCCATCCCAGGAAATGTTCTCAGAGCTCAAGATGTATTACCCTAATTCTCATCGTGGTTCCATGAGTGAGGTACTGTGATGACCACCACCGTCACTCAGAGGAGGAAAAGGAGTCTCAGACAGGTGAAGGAACTTGCCCAAGGTCATTCATTGGGCCATGGAGATGGGAACTGTCCCAGACTACCTCCCATGCTCTGAGACAAACCTATATTCCCTTTGTCCTGACCCGTAGAGTGGTTTGGGCTCTCTGGATATACTATGTACAATTCTGTTCAGGATATTTGTGCTGAAGATAGTCCTTCCAGGAGCAGCACGTGTTTGTTTAGCACTGGACTCTTGACCGAGCCAGTCTTTGCTCCCACATTTGTTTCAGTGAAATCTGGATGATCAGTTCTGTGAAGGCAGCGTTCCTCATGATATTCCTCATGATAAGCACAGTGCCTGACCCACAGTAGGTGCTCAGTTAATATTGGCTAAATGAGTGTATAGAAGAACAATTTAACATGGTGGGGCAGAGGGGCAGTTGAAGAGATGGGTAATAGAAGAGAAGAAGAACAGAATGAGCTCCCTGGGGTGTGAGCTCGTCCACAAATTCTGAAAGCTGGAGGTCTTCCCTAGGAGATTTGGGCTTTTATTTATTTAAAAAGTTTTTTGAAGATTTATTTATTTGAGAGAGCGAGCGAGCGAGCAGAGGGGAATGGCAGAGTGCAAGGGAAAGAGAAACTCTAAGCAGAATCTCTGCTGAGCACAGAGCCTGAAGCAGGCCTCAATCTTGCAACCCTGAGACTAGGACCTGAGCCAAAACCAAGAGTCAGACACTTAACTGACTGTGCCACCCAGGTGTCCCTTGGCTCTTATATTAAAAGCTGCAATGAGGCATGTGATCCTCTTGTAACAAATTCTCCACTGAGGAATCCACAGATGGAGGTGTCTCCTGAAGCCAGCCCATCAGGGTCTGCCTGTGGAAGGAGAGCCTGGAGAGTGGGGCCCAATTCTGCCTGCTCTCAGGGAGAACATGGGGGAGCCCATCAGCTGTTCAGGGCTGGGCTTTCCTCCTCTACCTAACTTCTCCTCTAGCCAGTTGGGGTTGGGAGTCTTATGTACCCTCTTGTGTCCCTACCCAAGCTTTCCTTCCTATGTAGGGAGCATATCAAGCTCTGATCTTTTGTGCCACCTGCTGCCCATCACAACTTACCTGTGGCCTCTGGATCCTGTCCTCTGCAAAGTGACATTTCTCTTGACTCAGATGAACACTCCTGATGGTGTGCTCATGAGTGTTCATGTGCCTTATCCTGGTCAAATAATCATACTTTCCAGTGCCCTGGAAGACATGGTTAATGATGGGACTTTTCCACCCTGGGGTAGATTGCTATTAACTGCAATGATCACCACCACTGATACAATCGGCAAGACCCTACCTCATCCTTTGTCTCACTGACTGTCATGTGGAAGGGGCAAGGACCATGGGGGCATGCCATGAGGCCATGAGAGGATGCCTCCTGGTCCTATCTTTGCCACCGACTGTGCCACCTCTTATTTCTTCTTTTTAGATGGCAGAAGGTTGACATGATGAGTCTGGGAATACTTGGCTTTATCCTGCCTCAAGTCTAGGTATTAGGAGCTGAATTTTACAGAGAGCAAATGAGGCATAGATGGTCCAGACCATTTGGATTCCACCACATTTTTACATGACTTCCTTGCATGGCGTTCTTACCATGTTCTTACATCCTGACCTTGCATGGCTTCTCAGTGTGTAATGTGCCCATCTGTCCTGAGACAGGCAGGATTAGCCCCATAGGTGAAGCTCAGAGACTCAGAGACATTAAAGGTACTGCCTAAGGTCACACAAAACAAAATGGAGGAACTGGGATTTAAACCCAAGTTCCAAGACAGCCAACACTGCCTGTGGGGTTGGTCGGGCCTCTTGGGAGCTATTAGTCTGCTTGTGTGTGTGTGTGTGTGTGTGTGTATGTGTGTGTGTGTTTGTGTGCTCCCCTGAAACTTGGGGCCACAGTGGCCCCAGGGAATGACAGCTGGACTCTGGGGTAACTCTACTTTGGGAGGACCTAGCTACCAGCTCCTCTTCAAAATCCAGCCCGCCAGACTCTGTTATGCCTGCCCTTCCTCTACCTCAACTGCAACCAATTTCTTGGCTATGGTAGCTGTGTGCCTGGTATTCCCTATTTGACCCTCTAAATCCATCCTCCTTCTCTTCCTCCTCTTCAGGAAGCTGATCTTATAGAGATCAGTAGGTTCCATGCCTTCTGGCTGGACTCACTGATTAGGTGATCAGAGGGTGGGAGGAGAAGTCAGGATCTATCATCCCATATCTCCCTCCCTGCTGGCTGGAGGTTAGTGGAGGCTATATGTTGCCATGAAAGGCCACAGCTCCTGTCAGTGGCCCTCTCCTGCAGCCTCCTGGCATGGCCACCAGATCCCGGGAACTGCCTCTCCCTTTGCCCTTTTAGATGGTGGACTGGTAGCAGCTCCCAGTTGTTGTTAGCCCCAGTATGCCACACCATCTCTTGGGTTTCCTTAACCCTGCTCACACCTGTATATATTATTCTTTTATTAATCTCTCTTTGGTCACCCTGTTTTGAGTGTGTCCTCTGTTTCGTCTGAGGACCATGACTGATATACAATGTGCCTCATTCTTCCTTGCTTCTGGTCTTCCATTTTTAAAGAAACACTTCTCACCCCAGGCTTTTCACATGAAAGTCTGCAGATTTTGCTCCTCAAAATATTTCATTGGAAAACAAAACAAAGCTAAAAGGAGAAGCCAAAGGTTAGAGTTGTGTGGGGATTTAAAGGCACTGGGTTTGGACCTGGAGGCTGGAGAACCAAGTTTGTTACCTCCTGGATCTGTCATCATGCCAAGTCTCTTGGCCCTTCCTTTAAATACAATACGAGTCATTTTTGCCTTATCTTTCCCATATGCCTCTTGGGAAGATCAAATGAGGCCAACACCAGTGGAACTGCTCTATAAATGCTGAAGCATTTTCTGAGCATTAGGTGTTACTGTTGTTGTTTTTATCATACACAGCATATGGACAAAATCCTCAAAAGGCCATGAGCTTCATTTTCCAATGCACTCAGATTTCTCTGTCGCCTCTGTGCCTTCTGGAGCAGAAGAGCTGGCATTTGCGGAATCCAAGATTGATGTCTAGGAGAATTTGCCAAGCATGGTCCCACATGAGCAGTGCTAAAAATACCTTTGACCTCAGTGGGAGCATCTCAGTCCCAAGGGGGAGGGCCCAAGGGACAGGGACTTTGTGAGGAAAATGACTTCCGTCATTCATCTGCTGGGGTTACCAGAGGGCAGGAAGAAAGTGGCTGTCACAAGGTCATCCTTTTGAGAGCCAGTGGGAACACTGATTTGATCTCACTGTGTGTTAAGGTGGTGGGTGGGTTGGAGAAGATTTACCTTAACCTTTTGTAATTCTCTGTTAGAAGGATATGGCTTAGAGCTCTTAGAGCTGTCCTTCTTTGATTGCAGAAGCTGAGTTCAATCCAGGGAAGAAAAATCTAATCCAGGAGCTTTGGTTTAATATTTCCAGGGATAGGGTATGGGAAGCCTCATTGTCTCTCCTAAAGATCAGTGGTTTTCCAACCAATTCTTAGAGCCCTAGACACTTGCTATTTCCAATGTGATCCATAGATCACTGGCATCAATGTCAACTGGGTCCTATCCCAGATCCCTAAGTCAGAATCTGCATTTTCACCCGATCCATCCAGATTATTATGGACATTAAAGTCTGAGAAACACTAGTTTAGGATCCTGCTGAAATGCCTGAGGAGGCTACCTGTAGGTACCTTCCAGCTATGTATATGGGATCCCATGAAGAACAGCATGTGAAAAAGGGGACCACTGACATTTTTAAAAGAAAAAGGTTGAAACCCATGTGGTCTTTCCCTCCCTTTGGTCGAAGAGGAAATTGTGCTGAGGTTAGGACCCTGTTCTCTATCTCTCCTGAGGCCAGACCCTTGCTCTCCTGCTGTTCTCCTGAGCTCCTCAGATGCCTAGCACAAGCCTGCTGCAGGGGAGGCTCCAGAATCAGGGTTCGGGTCAGGAGACTAGTGGGACTTTATGATGGTTCCCAAGCCATGCGGCCCCCAACTCTGAGGGTCTAGACTTGCCAGGGTGGCCTGGTAGGCACCGAGGGCAAAAAAATAGTTTGTCATGACCTAGGAGTTTAGGGCTTAGCTTGGTACTTTGAAGAGAGAAGACAGAAGGGTGTGGAGTTCCTCCTCTGTAGGTAGGATTATGTGGGGAGCTTAGTGTTTGTTGTATGAGGAACAGCCTGGCAGGAGCTGAGAAGAGATAAGTCTGCTTCCAGCTGGGATCTGGGCACAGCCTCAAGGTAGCAGGTTTTCAGGATTTCCAGCAGGAATGCTTGGCGGCCCACAGTAATATCTTTTGGGTTTCAGTTTGCTGCAATTATAAATATCTGTGATTTGCATTTCCTTTCCACCCTACCCTAGAGGATATCAATGCATTCCGCTATTACTTCCCCCTGCCACTCTCACACAGGTCCCTCATAGGCGATATTCATGGCTTTCATTGTACAAAGGGAAACTGAGATTCCCCACAAATGGGTGCCATCTATGTCTGGGCTGATCTGGAACTGGCACTTTCAGAAGAAGGAAGATTCCTTTGAACACCAGTCCCAGACTTTCTGGCTTGAACTCTAGCCCCAACTCATACTGCATCCTACCCTCTGGCAAGACTGTCTGCCCCTGTTGACCTTCCCTGAATGCACAGGTCCCCTAGTTATGTGGGCACATGCCCTCCTCTACCCTCCCACCTCTGTACCATCAGATACACATCCATGTCTTTCTTTGGCGACTCAACTGTCCTTCTTTGATTAGAGCTCTCTGACAATATGTCTCCCCACACCCTCATCTTTGCCAACCTTCAAAACCTCAAAAGCAGGAGTGTGTTTCAGCCCCTCAGTTCCAGCACAGTGCCACCGTCAGAAAATGCTTGGGCCATGACAGATGAACTGAAAGATAACACATATGGATGAAGCAGAGAGACAGTGCATATTTCACAGAGTTTTCTGGGTGAAAGGATCATTGTACAGTTCTGATACGTAGCAGGAGCTGTGCAAAAAAGGATGTGGAGTGGAAGCCGCAACTCCCTCATGAACGGTCTCCCTGTGGTTCAGACAGGCCCTAGGCACGAACCTGGTACCAGCTTGCAACTCAAGACACTTGGCTTATCTGAGTCTTCAGGTTTGGTTTTTTAATTTAAAAAAATTTTTTTATTTGACTGGAAAATGAGGATCCTGACATTATTTACCACCCTTGGTTGTTATGAGCATGAAATAAGGTGAGATACATGTAAAATGTTTGTTGGAGAATTAGCACCTCAAAGCCACTGACAGTTGTCAGCTACTCACTAGTAGGGGGAATCATCTTTTCTCCTCCTATGGAGCCCACTGATGCTCGAGAAAAAGCCAGAAGGGTGACAGGCAATCCCACATTTGGAGCTGAGTCTTTCTTTTGAGGACATGAATGCTCTGGACTTTAGGAAATGGTCACCTAAGATTTTCAACATTATGCTTACTAGAAATGGCCTCTGTTCCAACCCACACTGAATTCTTCCTTAGTTTCAGTTATGGAACTATTGACCAATAATGCAGAGGTTAAGCAAGCCCTGTCTCTGGGCCACTGGTTTCCATTCTGGCTTCAGTTTGGAGAATCAGCGATGTGAGGTGGGAGAAGGCCTGGTCTGAGATGCACAGGACCTGGGTTTGACCTTGACTCCCCTTGAGACCCTAGGCCGTTCAATCTTTCCCTTTGTGCTTTGGTTTTTTTCCACCTGTCCAAGGAGAAGACTGATCTAGATGCTTCATATGACCAGTCGTCTTAGAACTATTGCGGAAAACAGGGAACCCCGCAGCGGTGCTCTCCAGGCATCTATATTTCTCTTTTTTCTCTCTATCTCCACCTGTCCTAATGAATAGGATCTGAGCTGAAAGAGAATAAGCCCGTGAAATCTTGTTTTACATATTCAAAGTGGTTCCATACACACCTTATTCTAACTTCACCAACAGCTCGATGAGGGCAGATAAGGGGGGGGTGTCATAATTTGTATTTTATAGACAACAAATCTGAGGATCGGAGAGAGACAGAGACTCAAGGTCACTTTGCTCATAGAGGTAAAGCAGTGTCCTTGTGTTTCCCGTTCTGATTTTCTCGGCCAGTGGCTCCCAGACCCGGAGGTGGATATACAGCTGGGTTGGTACCTTGGACGAAAAGGAGTCCTTCTTGGTTCCACCCAATCTCCTTTCCCTGCCCAGGCTCTGGCATCTTAGTCCTCACTCGGCCACACGAGGCCACGGGAGACTTAGCGCGATTATTCTTGGAGAACGCAGATGACAGAGACGTGCACAGGAGAAACATAGGCCAAGTGTGACAGTGAGACTACTGGGCTGCACGGTTGATCTGCTCCGATGGGTTGAAGACAAGTAATTGGGCAGAAAGTCATGCACCTGGACGATAAAAAGATAAGCTTCCAAAGAGGAGACAGGGAAGGTATCATGACACCCGCCATGAGAATGGGTGTATGAGCTATGGAGGAGAATTAGTCAAGGAGATTTGGAGGCATTTAGCATCTCTGTTGAAACATTTCTCACTCCCATTCTTCCCCTCCATGTTCACTGCCACCACCCTCTTGCTTCTCACCCAGAGGGCTGCAGACGCCTCTCAACTGGTCGCCCTGCTCCAGTCTCTCCTGTTCCATTCCACCCCCACATGGAGCTCAACCTACATGTTGAGCCATATTCCTCAGTGCTCTGCCTGAGCATGCAGTGCTGCAGCTGAGTGAACTAAGTGAACTAGTCACTCTGCCTGCTCCTGTACTTTTCCATCTCCGGGCTCAGCTGGTGGGTTTTTTGTTTTTTTTGTTTTTTAGGTTTTTTGTTTGTTTGTTTGTTTTTGTTTTTTTCCTTCTGCGCAACTCCCCCTTTAGTGCAAATCCAACGTCATTCTTTCAGGACCACCTTAACGCCACCTCCCCCACGACATCTTTCCTTGTCCTGCCCTCACCCCTCTCCCACAGGAGGGACCCCTCAAGCCTGAGTGTGTATCACACCTGGTGGTCTGGGCTCCTCAGTTACTGCCATCTACCTGGTATTGTAATGATCTCTGGGCATGTCTTATCTCCTCTCCTAGACTGGGATCACCTTGCAGTCAGGGAAAGGGATCGTGTTCAAGTTCATATTCCTCGGGGTCTTGGCTGCTTTTTAGTTATTGGATGATTAATAAAGATGCAAGTGAATGACTGCTTGTTGGGATTGGGAGACAGACGAGCTCCAGCTTCTAAACCTCAAACAATGTCCACCATAGAACCGAAATTAAATCGATGATGTTGTGTGGGGGGAAATGCAAATAAATGCGTACGGTGAAAGGTGGGTGAGAAAGAAAAGAGCCTGGCACAGGAGTGCAGCCCAGGGGACCAGGAAAATAGGAACGAGGGAAACAACAGTGTTTGTTTTATGCCTGGTAACAGGAGAAGTCAACAGAAGCTGGATGAAGCGTCTTAGGGTGGGACCAGGTGAATCATAAGGCTTCCAATTAACCCTTAAATGGCCTCGTATGTTTTCCCTATGGCAGAGGGGTGGAAAGAAGAGTGCCTAACACATTAGCGGCCATCGAGAGTTCTTGAATTCTTCCACATTTTAATCTTTACCTCAAGTCAGTCTGGTGAAGACTATCGACACAAGCAAGACACAATTCTTGCTCCCTGGAAGTTCGCAGTCTACTTGTTATAAGATAGCATGGTGGCAAATAATCAGGACAGAGCACCTTATGGAATGTATGCATGTGTGTATGTGTGTGTAAGAATGTGTACAACGTGTGTGTGTGCCACGGGGCTGCGGAAGAGGCAACAGGTAATTTTAAGTAAGGTAATGGAGAAACGAAAACAGAGAGGGGGAAGATGCTTTGGAGAACATGTCTGTGAAGCAAAAGCTTAAAGAATGGGCCAGAATCTTGCCAATCTTCAGAAGTTGTATGTGAAGAGGCATCACTGTGTGAGTTCAAGTCGGGAGATTGTGTAAGGGAGGCAAACCTGACTGGGTCAGGGAACAGGGCATTACAATGACCAGTTGGGCCTGTCTTTTCCAAGACCCATGGGTACTGACTGACCAGTGTTTAAGTTTTAGAATGACTAAAAAAGCCCAGTTTTATGTGTGTGTCTGTCTGTGTGTGTGTGTGTGCGCGCACGCGCGAGTGTGTGTGCTCATGCGTGTGTGTGTGTGTGTGTGTGTGTGTGTGTGTGAGGGGAGCTGGAAGGCTAAATAACACTCTGAAAAGGAAAACCCTACTGGCAAATCCAAAGCACTTCCTTCTTACCCAACCCTAGTCCTCCCTGTGTAGGTGGAGGGCAGGATTGAGTCCCTGCAGGAGGGTAATGGGTTGGAAAGGGAGCCTCACCTCAGCCACTCTTGGCCTCCGGAAAGTGAAAAGCTGAAAAGAATGTGAATAAACGAGGGCCCTTACACTTGTTGCCGATCCTGTTTATTCATAGCCTCATCTGCATAGGTAAATTGGAGCATTCACCAGTGCAGGAGGAGACAGCTGTCCCTGTGCACCTGCATGGTAAGGCCCGGCAGCAGCCGCCATGGGGACTCCCCACAGTCACTCTGGGCTGCCAGTGCTGCAGTGTGTGGCTGGGTGGAAGAAAAGAGGGAATCATGTAATGAGAGGCTGTCAGGGAGGAAAGGGACCTGGTGTCATGCGAGCTAACTCCTCTCTCTTACGTGTGGGGGAACTGAAGTCAAGAGAGGCAATGGACTTGTTCATGGTCCCACAGTCAGTGATTATCGGGATGTTGCTAGAACCCATGGCTCCTGACTTAAGGGCCAGCGCTGCCTCCTGTCCCCTTGGAAGACTGGGGTGGAGGAGAGGGACCAATGCGGTAGATGACACAGGAGATGAGTCCCTGGGGACCCCACTGGACACACTGGCCCTCGTTCCTGACAGGCCGTTCTTTTAGGTCAGGTTCTGTCTTTATTCCGCTCACGGTCTGGGCCAGCATTCTCCCAGGGCCACAGGAAGTTTGGCGGGGGACTGTGTCTTCCATAAGAGAGACATTCGCAGTTTCTGTGAAATGGGCAGACTCGTTTTGTTTTATTAAGTTTAGCGGGAACTTTCAAATCTCATGTTACTTTTGTGGGCAGAAAATTTAGTCATCCGTTCTGTGAGAAGGATTTGAATGGCGAAAAGATTGGCATTAAGATATCGATGCTTGTTCCACAAATTTTACTTTTTGTTTTGGAGAGATTAACTCCAGTTTTCTTTTAGGTTTTTAAGGCGATTAAGCTGAGAGATAGCTATGTTCTATTAAGAGCACCAACCTTGACATCAGAAAGCCCGGGCTCCATCATCAGCCCTGTTGTTTCCAATTTTTTTTTTTTTTAAATCATCAAGTAGTTTATCTCTCTGAGCCTCAACTTCTTCATCTTTAAGATGGGGTTATTAATACTCACTTTATTAATTTGCCTATTTAAATTCATTAAACAGAAATTTTTCAGCTGTTATTATTATATGCCAGGTTATGTTCTTGAGAGTGAGATAAAATCATGCCCAAGACAGCTGAAATCCTGCTTCCTCAGAATTTGTATTATATAAACTATAATAAAGATTAAAGGAGATTACAAGTGCTCATAAGTTTAGCACAGTGCCTGACAGGTCATAGTTGCTTAATAAATTATAAAGTTAGACTTCTTACAACATCGTGTGCAAGGGGAGCTGTTCTAGTTTTAGTGGTGCCACTAGCCAGCTGGGAGACCTTGGAAATCTCTGGAAACCTAAGTGCCTCCCAGCATGGCTCCTTGGCTAGCATGACCTTCTTGAGCACCAATGCTCAGGGACACTGCTGTGTTTCACCATTTTCCCAGGGTCTTTTTATGGACAAGAAACTTATTTGCTCATGTAATTTCCATTCCTATAGGGACAAGACCAGGGTCACTGACTTTAAAAATGTCTATTGAGTGGTCCTTGTCCCATGGATCAGATTCAAGATCTGAAAATAAATGTCAAATTGTTCTTTCTGTGTGTTGCTTGCTTTCTACTCATTAACTTATCTCTGGCTATTAGCAAGCAGCTTAGCTGAGAATGAACAAAATTCTGATGAAATCTGCTCTATCCTTAGATGAACTTACTTTCACAGAGAATGGGGGTGGGGGAGCTAGTGACCAATAATCATGGTCAATGAAATTTCTACCCAATTGTGTTGGTTCATCTGAAGGGACTGGTAAAACTCCTTTCCGGTGACAGTGTATTGAAGGGAGATTCAGAAGTGGATTTGGGTGTCAGAACCACTACTGGTTAATTAAGTTCAAGCCAGAGAATTGTAGACACAAGGGAGAATAAACAGTGTTTTGTTCAATCTCTTTATCCTACCGTTAAGAGAACTGTGGTCCATTATCCACAATAGCTAAGACATGGAAACACCCTAAGTGTCCATCAACAGAAGAATAAAGACAATGTAGTATTTATACACGATGGGATATTTTCCAGCCAGAAGAAAGAAAGAGATCTTGCCATTTGTGACAACATGGATGGACCTTGAGAACATTATGCTAAGGAAAATAAGTCATACAATGCTGTATGATCTCAATAATATGTGGAATCTAAAAATGCCAAATTCATAGAAACAGAAACGGGAGTGGTAATTACCTGGTGCTGGGGGGCGGGTGAGAGAAAAAGGGAGATGTTGGTCAACGAGTATAAACGTCTAGTTATGAGACAAGTAAGTTCTGAAGATCTACAGTATAGCATAGTGATTAGAGTTAATACTGTATTATATACTCAAAAGTTGCTAGGAGTGTAGACCTTAAATGTCCTCACCACAAAAAGAAATGATAATTATGTGACGTGATAACAGGTATCAGCTTATGCTACCGTGCTAATCTCTGTGATATATAAGTGTATCAAATCAACACCTTCAGCTTACACAATACTTTGTGTCAATTATATCTCAATAAAGCTGTGGGGAAAGGATGCATGTACGGTGGAAGGGGGTGAATTTGGTGTGGGACATACTGAGTGTAAACTGTCTGTTGGGCATGAAACTAAAGATACCCAAAAGACAATGAAAAATGATCCTGAAGGAGAGAAGGATGTGTTAAAAGAGAGAAACGCAGAGAGAGAGAGAGAGAGAGAGAGAGAGGAGAGAAAAAATTGTGGTCCAGAAATGTGAGGTCTCTGCCCTCTAATTTACATCTGCTAATTAGCAGCAGATACAGTGACGTGGACTTCGTATAAAAAGTCACAGAACCCAAATAGAACCTAGGTTTCCTGCCAGCCAATACTTGTTCCTTTTGCCTTTCCACAGTTGGACACGGCACAGGATACGCTTCTTTCTGAATTTTGAAAATCGCCCTTAACAGTGGTTGGGTAAAAGTGATCTCTGTTCATGACCACCACTAGTTGAGGTAATTAAATATGGCTCTGAACTCCTGGAGTGAAGATCCGGATTTAAATACTTGAAGGGGTATTAAAAAGGAAGACTCTTCAGATTTATTGTGTGAAATTTCAAAGGCAGAGATAGAGCTAACATGGATATAATAAACAGAAGGAAGTTTTATTAAGTCCAAGAAAGACCTTTTTGACATGCAGAGCTATCAAAAGCTGGAATGATTTGCTGTGAGGAAGAATGAGTTCTTGGCTATTGGAGGTGAGCAAGTAGATACCCGTGAGGTAGTAGTTTGGGCCAGGTGACCTCTAAGATCTCACACATACTCTAATAAACCTGTGAGGAATTTATGAGTGTTTATGGCATCTGAATAATTCCTTCTTAAACACATTTGTGCTGCTGCATCCTCAACTGGTTCCTATCTCTTGGGTTCATAAGTTTGCTACCCACTATGTAAAGTAGTACTTCCTTCTACTTCCCTTGAACTCTGGGGTAGAGGCAGGTTGGGAAAGTTCTGTTTTTCTGAGATTTGCGGGTTAAGTACCTAGTTCTGTTCTAGCAAGTATTGTCATATCCCCTCAGTCTTCTAATTTTGTTGTCCCTCTTTATACCAACAAGCTCTATCATGTTGGTCCTTTGAATAATTCTCTGTCTTTCTCCCATTTCCCCCAAGTCCACTGATTTTTTCTTGAAATAGAATAGAATAGAATGGTTACATTTGTCCTGAGCCTACACACTGCTGTCATTTGAACAGGAGATAATGCCTTTCCATCTGAATCCCATACTCATTCCGGTGAGACCCCAAATTCCCATGAGCCCCTCAGCTGCAGCAGCTACAAGAGTTCAATCAGGACTGATCTCATTTTGCCTTGTCATTTATTACTGTGTGACAAGTCACTGATTTTTCCTTTGCACGAAGAGGAAGACAATACTTCAAAAAATGTTAAGAGACTCAAGAAAGAGAAGGCCCATGCAAGTCCTGCACTGGACTTGCTACAAGCTCTGTGCTCAATACCTGGTTATGGAAGTGAAATGTAATCAACCTAAGGGCGTTTCCTGAATTGTGATACAGGAGAGTCCATGATTCTAGAGAGACTGGGGTATATTTTACTCAGGAGCTCTGCTTTGTATTTGCCCAAACTCAATCTTTGTTCTGACTTCTTGGATTCTTTATGCCCTGAGACTTAAAGTCAGGGGACTCCAGCTTACATTCTTTCTCTCTGATTTATTAGCTCTGTGACTTGAAGTCATTAACATCTCTAAGTCCATTTCTTCTACTGTAATATTGAGATGATAAAAATACTTGACCTGGAAACACGGGCTTTGAACTCAAATCCACTCAGGATTCTAATCGTAGATCCATCAGTTTTTAGCTCTCTGACCATGGATGAATGGCTTAACCTTGCTTGGTTTCCTAATATACAGATAGAGAAATAACACCCACTTCAGAGAATCATTGCCATAGTTCAACAAGATAACCATGCCCAACATCTAGTACAGCCCCCGGGGTCATACAGCATGCTCCTAGCAATTAGTTGCGTTCCTTCTCAAATCACAGAGTTGTCCAAATGTTTTGTAACTTTTAAATGAGTGTGCAGAATGGTAGGAACTATTTCTTTGTGTGTGGTATTTCTTTACCTAGAAACAACATTGTGAAATGGAAAGAACATTGGATTTAAAGTCCAACTGGGACTGAAGTGATGAAAGCTTTGGATAAACACTCCACTCCCTGAGGCTTGGGTTCCTGGTCTCAGATAGGGATGATCGACCTCTGTCTATGTACCTCACAGGGGCATCTTGAGCATCTGACAAAATGCTAATGGTGAAACCAGTAAGGT
This sequence comes from Lontra canadensis, assembly GCF_010015895.1. Taxonomy (NCBI): domain Eukaryota; kingdom Metazoa; phylum Chordata; class Mammalia; order Carnivora; family Mustelidae; genus Lontra; species Lontra canadensis. Next base: position 9,364,336 of record NW_022631050.1, on the reverse strand, counting down.
CTGAAAAGGAGGTGCCATGATGACTAGAAATGTTCGGTGACATTCATAAAAGTGGAGGTTTCACTACCTCGTGCCCCTTCTTCCAGGCCTTCAATTAAAATATGGATGAAGGAAAGCTTAATTCAGAGTGTTTTCTGAATTCTGGAGATCCTTTTGTTAATATTCTCTATCTGGGGAGGTTACAACAATAGTACCAAATTATTTCCTATGATCCTTGTCAAAAATGAGGTAGTACCATTTCAACCCAATTTTGGAATCAAGCTGATCTTTGATGTGAAAGTCCAGCCCAGACATCTTGAATCTATGAAAATTGAAAGCACTGTGTTTCAGTAGTTCCCCACCTAGATCCTAGACCTAATCTCCTTTTTAAAATTTTATTTCAATTCAATTAATGAACATATAGTATGTTCTTAGTTTCAAAGGTAGAGTATAATGATTCTTCAGTCGCATATAACATTTCATTACATCAAGTGCCTAGCCCCCATCTCTTAAGAACATGTTGGTTTATTAAAGTCCTTCTGCTTTTCTCCCCATAGAGAACAACATAGTTTATGTTGTTCCATTCACATGATCTTAGAATCCTGGATTCTAGACATGGCAGTCTGATTCAGCATCTTATAGTAGTTCCCTAGCAGTCCTTCACCTTGGTGGAAATCCCATTGGCAGTATGACATTCTCTCTGAGTGAGTGACCATTTATGAGAGGATGTGCAGTCTGAATAATAGCTCCACATTTCTACCTGTGACTCACTTCAGAATTCCGGGGTAAATACCGTCTGATCTGTTAAGTTAGGTTGTCCATTCCACTGAGTTGGTGGGTGGTGGGGAGGAGTCACACAGCATGGAGCCCTGACTTGAGAGGCAAGAGATTTCAACTCTTGCCCCAAATATGCTACCAGTTTGTTGGATAAACCCAAGAAAGCAATTTTCCTCTGTTGCTCAGAGATTTGAAGGGGATGGATGAGATGATGTCTGATGTCCCTTTGAGTGTCATCATTTTGTGATTCAAAACACACTGCCATGCATAGTTCTTCCTGGCAAGGCCCCTGAGGGGCAGAGCTGGCATCACTGAAATATTTGATAACACATCTCCCTTTCCTTACCAACACCCTGAAGCTCTCCTTTGAAGAAACTCTGGGTGAATATCCCTAATTGAACATACTAGGCTCTGTGGAACTCGGCCACTAGAATGAAAACTTAGACCAGACAAGAGGTCAAAGGAGGTGTGGGAAAACCATTTGTATTGATTTTCTATGGTCAAGTAAATTGCAAAAATACCCATTAATGAAAGTTCGAGTAAAAATGAAAAGGGGGAAGACCTTGCCCTGCTAGTTTCATAGTCCTGGCCTGAGACTGTATCTTCATTTAGGGCCTCATGCAGAAGAGGCTTGAACTACAGAGGCTACTGAGGTCCGTCCTAAGGTAGTCTCCTGCTGTGTGACCTTGGGCAGGTCTAGCTCCCTCTTTGAGCCCTCCTTGCCTCCATCTGTTAATGAGCACCTTGGACTAAGGTAGTCTTTCTCAAAGTATAACGTACATATGAAACATCCAGAGATCTTGCAAAAATGCAGATTCTGATTCTGTGGGTCTGGAGTGGGGCCTCAGATTGCACAGTCCAAACAAGCTCCTTGGTACTGCTGTCCCTGTGGGCCCTTCACTCACGGGGAAGCCGAGGGCTAGATCATTTTTAAAGTCCATTTTAAGGTCCATTTTTTTTTTCTGGCTGAGGGCTAGATCATTTTTAAGGTCCATTTTTTTTTTCTGGTTGTGAACACTCCACGATGCAAATAGTCTCCAATACTAGGGTGGGAAACAGAATAGGAAAAGCTCTTTAGATGGCACACCATCTAGATTAAAATGCCTTTTTTATTGTAGACAGGTATAGCATTTCTAAGCCTGTGCTTAAGCAAGAGGGAAGGTGGGCCCTGGTGGGGATATTGGCTCTGAAGACTGAGGGCATCTGAAAAGATATTAATGCTTGAAAGGAAAGGAGAGGAATGAAGCAGAAAGTTGACTCGACGCAGGCAGCAAAGTCAGGGAACAACCGTTTGCAGAAACCACAGGTGACGGTGTTGGAAATAGTCACAGAAAAGCAACAAAGAGCTTAATGCTAATTCTGCAGAGATGCATGGCTGGACCTGCGTTTTATAGATCTTATCTCACGTACCCTCACAGCATTCCTGCGAAGCTTCAAGGGAACATTAGGGCTCTCCCCATCATGAAGGGCACCTAGGAGGAGGGACGGAGGGGATGAAGGTTGAGAACACTGAGAAAGGAGGCCTTGGGGTCAGCAGGCAGAGCCTCAGCTGTGACATCTCAGTGACCAGCCTAGGGCCTGGCATGTGTCCACACACACTCGGGCATACCCCGCTCAGGTTCTCCCCATGTCACCCATTTGGAGCTACCCGTGGGCAGCGGTGTGGGGGAAGGAAAGTGCCTCAGCACAACCTTGGTTTCACTTCCTGCCTTGAACACAGGGAGTCATTATATAAATATCAACCCCAGCAGCTGCTACTCTCACCCCTCTTCTCACTATTACTCCCGAGGCCCAGCTCATAGGCAGGGTGTTGCAGCCTGTCACTTTCCCCTGGTCCCATAGCCCTTGCACCAGGCCTGGCCAGGTGGGTGCCTGGGGCAGAAATGAATCACAACCTCTCTCTGACTCTCCAGCCAGCCGTGCTGGTGGCCCGCGCCTCACTGAGCGGGGGAGGTTGTCCTGACCAGTGGCCCACGTTAATCAAATTACACCTCATTTACAGACCTGACAGGCAGTCAGCCCATCTGGAGAGGCCACAGAATGCACCGTCAGCACTCATGCTGATGGAGTTGGGGCAGGTTCATGTATGTGTATCTATCCCACGAAATGAACTCAAATCACCAAGTGTTCAACCGTGTTTTAAGTCAGAAAGGCAGTGTAGCATGATAGAAAGAGTGGGCTGGAATGGTAGATTAAAGATGGGTTCAAGTCTCCGCTGTGCTATGAATGAATAAAATCTTCTACTAATCTTCAGCCCAAGGAATTCCTCTTTCAACACTGGCTCATTTTTCTTTGCTTATCTTATTTCTTCAAATATTATTTTTAAAACAACACAAAATCCCAGGCGTGTACATGTAATCCCCTGATCCCTAATTTCTTCATCTTTATGTTTTTTTTTAAAAGATTTTATTTATTTGACATAGAGAGACACAGTGAGAGAGGGAACACAAGCAGGGGGAGTGGGACACAGAGAAGCAGGCTTCCCACTGAACAGGGAGCCCGATGCAGGGCTTGATCCCAGGACCCTGGGTTCATGAACTGGGCCAAAGGCAGATGCTTAGCTGACTGAGCCACCCAGGTGCCCCAATTTCTTCCTCTTTGAAATAATGGCATGAAACTTGCTTCTCTTCTAGGGTTGTCATACAGAACATAAGTGATATATGAAGTCTCCTTCTTTGCCTACTGAACATACTGATTGACTTATAATAGGGTGTGTCAAGGTACATGACTCTGTGTGTGTGTGTGTGTGTGTGTGTGTGTGTAAAGAGGTTAGCAAACTGAAAATTGTTATTCCAAGCTCTTTCAATTACTCATATTTTAACAGTGTTATAGCCATGGCCATCTTAGAAACAGAAAAGCTCAGACAGGGTCTGGTAAAAAATGGTTTAACCGAGCTCTTGAAACAGTCATTAGAAAGCAGTGTTTGAGGATCTCAACATCTATGTGTTACTAAGCAGATCAAATATTGTCAAAATATTATGCTCGTTCTCCCTCTTGATCCACTCATGGCCCAACTAGATATTTGTGATTTATTATGAAATGCTAAAAATAGATCACTAAGCAGTTTATTTAGTGTGAATCCACTAAACAAATTATATATATGCTTTAACAAAAAAGACCAAAAAAAGGATAGATGTTCAGTAAAATAATAACTACTGTTATAATTTTCGGGTGGTGATATTTGGTTGGTTTAAAGGTCTTTCTTCCTTTTTAAAAAGGTTTTATTTATTTATTTGAAAGAGAGAGAATGAGAGAGAGAGGACAAGAGGGGGTAGGGTCAGAGGGAGAAGCAGGCTCCCAGGTGAGCATGGAGCCCTATGCGGGACTCAGTCCTGGGACTCCAAGATAAAGACCTTGAGCCAAAGGCAGTCGCTTAACCAACTGAGCCACCCAGGTGCCTAAAGGTCTTTCTTAATGCTTTCTTATAATCATTCAAGCTGGATATAATAACATCAGAGACCTGAGCATCTGAAAGAACACAGAGTTTTGGAGTTCTTAGTTTTCCCCCTTCCCTTAAACACATATGTGAGGCATCCTGTAGAAGGAAACCGCAGGCAACAGGGCTAAAACAGGTCACCATGGGTTCAGGCAGAGTAAGGGTCTGGAGTTAATTATTTTCCTAAAATTTGTTTCTCAAGAGTGAGTGATTGATTTCTATGCCTGTCAGTCTTTCATTCATTCACCCATCCTGGCATTATCCATGCACTTGGTCATCAAAGAGTTGTTAGACTGTTATTATGCAGTGTTGGGGTGGGTCATGGACTGGTTGTCAAAAGATTGAAGTTCAAGTTCCACTACCATTTTTCTGAAGCCACAAGCCCTTAGTCCCTTCGGGCCACCTGAGGCTCCCTGATCTATAAAATGGGACTTGTGATGAACATGAAAGCTCCTTGAGAACTCCAGAGTGCTGCGCAGGGAAGGAGTTTCTGTGACATGCCAAAAACATGCCAAGAGTGCAAGAAAGAAAGGTTAAGTCATATGGAACCTGCGCTCTTGAGAAGTTTGCACTAGTGTCATCTGCTGGCTTAATGCCAAATCCAGCAATATGGAGTATGGGAAGAATGTCTTCACCAGAAGCCAGGAAACCTGCTGGCAAGTTTAGTCTGGGCTGTTGACATGATGTGTAACTATGAGCTACTCAATGACCCCCTCTGAATCTTGACTTTTTGTCTCTCTTTATAAAGGAATTATTAAGCCCGATTATCTCCAAAGCACCTGCCAGCTTGGACATTCTATGAAACAAGTGAAATCACGAAAGATGTGAAGCATGTTAGAGGTATTCATCATAAGCTGATGTGCATCACATACTGCTTTCTGTTTGTACAACAAAGACAAGGGAACATTTTAGATAGTGCCAGCATCCCATAGGGCAGGTCCTGGGTCTGTTGAAGCTGGTCTTCTGCTGGGTCCCTGCTCAGCGTCCATCCCTGCAGCAGAGACAGAGAGCAAACTCTAGTACAAGATGACTAGGAATCCACTTTTACATCCTAAATAAACATGATTTGTCAATTTTATTAGCTATTTCTCCAACCTCACTAAAAAGCGAGTCTGGATAGGAGAAACAGAAGGCAGGAGCAGCGGGTAGCCCATGTTTGTAATCGGGAACCCAGGGTCTAGGGTCAGCTCAGCCAGGGGCTGCATAGTGATATTCATTTATTCATTTGTTCATTTATTCAGGGGACATTTATGGTGTACCTACTCTGTGTTTTAGGCACTGAATTAGACATTTGAGATAATAAGATGTGTAGGACATAGTTTACTAGACTATGTTTTTCCTGAGAGCCAGAGTCTTGTCCTTATTTCTCTAGTGCCTGCATATGACCCTATCTTGAAGAGCATGTACACGAGTGGGTCTTTAGAAAAGTAGTTTTCTTTCCTGGAATTCAGTGTTCCCATTTGTAAAATGCTTTTTTTTGGTGGGGGGGTCGGACTTAATGATATTCAAGATCCCTTCTAACTTGGGTGTTTATTTCTGCTGCTACATTTATTTGGTGTCCCGCAGTGAAGGTTTGCATACAGGATGGAGCAAAGGTCACAGAACACTCTGCCGCGGAGGTAAGCTGCGACCGCCTAGCCTTCTGGGAGTGTGCGAAGCCCGTAAACCACACGGATCCAGACTGGGAGCAAGATGTTGTGTCTGAACACCCTCGGGACAGAGAACCAGAATCTCTGCTGAGTTCCTGTCACCACCCCCGCCTCCTGCTTTTACCTGTGTCACCCAAACTCTCCGGGGATGGCAACACCTACCTCACATATTACTGTGATGATTAAATGTGAAAACACATATGAAAGGTCTTTGTAAACTCTGAAGTGCTTTATACATGGAAAATAGAATTAATATTCATGAAGGAGGAAGAAATAGAAGGGCACGTTAAAGGATAGATAGGCACTACCTAAGTGAACAGCTGGGTGTCAGACACTAAAGTACATACTTCATAAAAATCAATCGTTTAGCCCTCCTGAGATGAGATAGGGGTTATTATTTTTCCCATTCTACAGATGAAAAAACTGGGTTCCTGGGAGTTTAAGTAACTCACCTGGGATTATCCTGACAGTAAGTGGCAAAGCTAGGGTTCACACCAGAGGAGGCTGGCTGCGCTTAACCAATGTGTCCTTCTGCCACACTGCATGGAAAAATGTTTTCTAATCCAAGTTAATTCCAGCCAGTAAACTTGACCTGAGAGCCAGATTGGGCCCTGGGCACATGCTGATGAAGACACAGGAGTGTAAGCCAATAAGGAGAGACTCTAAGGAAGAAGGAAATAGATACCACAAATATGACTGGCATTGGAATAATGTAAACAAAATGTGGAGATGGAAAAGAGGAGGAATGTTCCAGAGGCTCTGCCTTTAACAGACTAAGGAACTAGGTAGTGGATGAAGAGAAGTTCAAGGTAAGGCTACGAAGGAGGGTATCAGAGCCTGGTGGTGAGGGATATTGAATGACACAAGAAGTGATTAGAGCCTAGCCTGGATCAGTAGGGAACTATGAAGGGTTTTGGAGCTGGTGAGTAGTGCATTAAAAGTGGAATTTTAAGAAAGTTAAGCTAATAAAACAGAAGAAATCTATTTTTCTTGGATCGACACTATTGCCATAGTCTGTGGACTTGTAAAGATGAAGTTAGATTCAAATTAATTTTTCAATTTTGACCTCTTTGGGAAAGGGAGATGGAGCTTCAGGGATTTAGTACCATCACTGATACTCAGAATGGTGAATAATGGAGAGCTGGTCCCAGTCAGGAGTGGTGTGTTCCCATCCATGCTTGCCTATTTTCACTTCTTTGTTGGAGTTGAGTGGTGGCCTTGCCTCTGATGGACCCCTCCAATGATGGGGAATCTCCACTCCACGAAGCAGGCTGCTGTTCTTGGCCATATCCTACCACAAGATTGAATTTCTTTTTTCTTTTTTTTTTCCCCTCTTCCCTTCCCTTCCCTTCCCTTCCCTTCCCTTCCCTTCCCTTCTCTTCTCTTCCCTTCTCTGCTCCTTTCTTCTTTTTCCCTCTTTCCTTTCCCTTCCCTTCCTTTCCTTTCCTTCCCTTCCCTTCTCTTCCCTTCTCCTCTCTTCTTTTTCCCTCTTTCCTTTCCTTTCCTTTCATTTCCTTTCCTTTCCTTTCCTTTCCTTTTCTTTCCCTTCCCTTCCCTTCCCTTCCCTTCTCTTCCCTTCTCTTCCCTTCTCTTCTCCTCTCTTCTCTTTCCCCCTTTCCTTTCCTTTCCTTTCCTTTCCTTTCCTTTCCTTTCCCTTCCCTTCCCTTCTCTTCCCTTCTCTTCCCTTCTCTTCTCTTTTCTTTTTCCCTCTTTCCTTTCCTTTCCTTTCCTTTCCTTTCCTTTCCTTTCCTTTCCTTTCCTTTCCTTTCCTTTCCTTTCCCTTCCCTTCCCTTCTCTTCCCTTCTCTTCTCCTCTCTTCTCTTTCCCCCTTTCCTTTCCTTTCCTTTCCTTTCCTTTCCATTCCATTCCATTCCATTATTTAATTACAAGTGCTCACACTGCTTTATTCAAATCTAAGCATGTCTTTATCTCATATCGCCATGTTGGTAACCCCCACATCCTCAGATTTGTCTGAGTTGTCAACAAGGGAATTTTGTGGGGGTCTGAAGGGGTGGGATCCAGGAATGAGTGAGGAAACCTCACAGATCATCCCTGCCACCACCAGTGCCACTGGGTACCAGGCAGTGAGATTCACAAGTGAGTTAGCCATGGCTCTTGACTCTGAGGATCTCACACACACTAGAGGACAGAGGAAGGGGGTAAGCAAAAAAAAAAAAAAAAAAAAAAAAAAAAGTATAAAGAATCTGCCGTGTATACATAGGAGGCCCCCAGTCTAAGCTTCAGGGGATCAGGATAGCATCTGGTTTTGTTTACAATACTGTACCCTCATTGTGTAAAATGAGACCTGGCATGTTCTCAATAAATGTTTACTGAATGAATGAATGAGTGAGTGAATGAATAAGCGTCTGATAACATCTGATCTAAAACCATAATGTTGTTCTCCCGACCATCGACTTAATACTTAACTCATATATGGGTGCATGGATGGCTCAGTGGGTTAAAGCCTCTGCCTTCAGCTCGGGTCATGATTCCAGGGTCCTGGGATCGAGTCCCACATTGGGCTCTCTGCTCCACGGGGAGCCTGCTTCCTCCTCTCTCTCTCTCTGCCTGCCTCTCTGCCTACTTGTGATTTCTGTCAAGTGGATAAATAAAATCTTAAAAAAAAAACAACTTAACTCATATAATCTGCCAATCCCTATTTTGTAAGGTCTTCTATGAGGCTTGTCTTAACAGGTAGATATTAACCAATTGAGAAGAAGCACAAGGGCATCCCTGCTTTATGTGACAATACTGCCCATCCCAGCGCAGACTCCTTGACCACATGCTGAATCCACAGGAGCCTGACTTGTTGAGTGAACATGAGCAAGCCACTTAAACTCTTTAAACTTCGGTTTCCTATCTCTTAAAGCAAGAGTCTATCATGTCTAGTTCACATAATTGTTCACTAATCTCCCTCTGGGAAAGAACTTGATTTCCTGGGGAAACCATCCGCATGAAATCATGAAATCGGTGGGCCTCTTTCCTAAAGCAGCTTGATGTTTTCAGAGCATTCAGACTCAAAGTTTAGCCCTACGGAGCAGCTGACATACGAGGGGCATTTGAACCTGTGAACTTTTGGCTTAAAAGTAAGAGTTCAACTCTCCCCAAGTTCTCTCTGGTGTTGCAAGTTGGCCGAGGGTGGCTGCCGCACTCTGTGAACGACCGGAAACCCCAAATTGGGTTTGCATCTATCTGGCCGAGGTACCTTCCCCAGCTCCACCTCCAGATGTTCCACGGGGGTTTGAGGTGTGGTGGAGGAGTTAACAGAGCTTGGTGTGTCTCTGACAGAGGTGAATGTGTGCACCCGCATGCACGAGAGAGCTGGGGGTGGGAGTGTCCCAGCCTGTTTCTGTACCAGGGTGCCGCAGACAGCCTCAGGTTGCGCTGGGCAGAAGGAAAATGCTTCCGTAATCACAAGAGAGAGGCTTCCCCATCATCTCTCCGAGAATGTTTGGAGGCCATTTTTTTTCAGCAAACTGCCAGGCTTTTCCCCCCACATCAGTAATATTTCAATGACTTTTACAAACTCGCCTGCCTGCTTTTTAATAAGCAGGGCTTTGCATTGATGGTACGTGTGCAAAGTCTGACCTTTTCATAGGAAAAAACATTCATAACCAAAGCCTATATATAGAAGCTTAAGACTGGAGCAGATAAAGATGTAGGTCATATGACTTTTTTGTGTGCGAAGCATAATGTACGAGGGATGCAGTAGACAATTCAAAACTCATGAAATACTGCCACTGGTTTGAGCCCTCCTAATATTTATCAAAGGCTTTAAATAATGATTTTGTTTTCAACTGGGAATTATAATGCCACCTTCTATCCCTGAGCACAGGAATTTTTTCCACAGGGGAAATTTACTTAGTTTAAAAATATATTGTGCTATCTAGTTAACTCTTAAGGGAAAAAATGGTTACCGTAAAAATGCATTCAATGAACAAATATATAAAATAATATGATAGTAATCAAAAGATCTGATTTGTGTCACTTATCAGAGGAAAACATTTCCCTAGGCCCGACATTACCCAAGTGAACATAAATCAGATTCCTCAGCATTCAAGGCTAACATGACCTGGGAGTTGTCTGCCTTTCCAACAATCCTCTCAACACCCCTTTATACTCTTTGTTCAGCCAAATCTTACAAGTCTGTGCCTCTATGTTCCTTTATTTTTGCCTTTGCTCCCTTTATTGTCTCTTCTCGGGACTCCGTTTCTCTGAAATTCTTGCTTGCCCAAGTCTATTCTGAAATCTATGGTTCAGCCACAGTGGCCTCCTTGAATCCCCCTTCTCTTCCTTTCCTGCCCTTGCCAAGCTCGTTGCTTTTTCGTGAGCTAGTCACAGCTTGTTCTGGACTATGACTACTGGTGTTCATGTCTTATATCTCATTCCACTAGACCAGGAACTCTTTGAGGGCAGGGCAAGAATAATGTTTGAGGCACTCTCTAGCAGCCTTAGGTATAGCACCTAATACTGGAGACCACATACAATAGAAGGCACCTATAAAATACATTCCTGCAAAATGTTTATTGAGTGAGCGAATCTGGCTTTGGAAGCACTAATAGTGATTTGTTGAGCATTTCGTGTGTATGGCCACTCTGCTAAGCAAAATCCCATATAAGCATCAGCAGTGGACCCATGATGTTACTGTTACTGTTACCAGAGCCGAAAAAGCAAAACTTGGGGCACCTGGGTGGCTCAGTGGGTTAAACCTCTGCCTTCGGCTCGGGTCATGATCTCAGGGTCCTGGGATTGAGCCCTGCATCGAGTCTTTCTGCTTAGCAGGGGATCTGTTTCCTCCTCTCTTTCTCTGTCTGCTTGTGATCTCTGTCTGTCAAATAAATAAATAAAATCTTAAAAAAAGAAAAAACAGAACTTAAAGAATTTCAAAACCTCACTCAACATCAGATAGCTGGCAGAACAATAGGCCAGGATTCGGACTCAGACCCATAGGGCCCAGGGGTCTATGGAAGCTGACTTGTTCCAGCTTGTAAGAGCTGATTGCTAAATTATCAGGAGTTTTGTGGGGAACCTGGGTGGTTCAGTCGGTTAAGTGTCTGACTTTGGCTCAGGTTATGATTTCAGGGTCCATCAGGCTCAGCATCAGTGGGGAGTCTGCTTGGGAGTCTCTGTTTCCCTCTCCCTCTGCCCCTCCCCACTACATGAATGCATGAGCATGCTCTCTCTCTTTCTTTCAAATAAATAAATAAAATCTTAAAAAAGAAACAAATTATCAGGAATTTTGTGAATTGGTTGAAAAGCACAGCCATTACTAAATATTATATCATGTAAACATACAAAAAATTATATTAAAAGCAATGGTAATAAATAATCAAATTCACCACTTTCTGTTTATTTTATGACCTTCTGTTAAATATGCTCTTGAGGTTATCAATATTCCCAATGTTGGAAAATATGACACATGTGGGCCTCCCCTTACCACAGCCCTCCCCTTGTAGAGCCACTTGTCGAGCGTTTAGCAGAACACCACTGGCCTGGCCCCAGAGCCAGACAGTGCTGCAGTAATAGGTCTAGGGCCCAAGACGTACATGGACTTTACTGTTTCCTGATTTAGCTCTCCAGTAGGGCCCCACTTTGGGCCACTGCAGGTCAGCCGCTTCTTGATGACAGGAAATTGACTTTCATTAAACTCTTTTGGGCTTTGGGGTTGGAGTGAAAATAATTCTAGACATGTTTTATGCCTGTATTCACATATCCTAAACCTTACCACAGATTTAATTATTATCTTCATCATACCCTGTACATGGGAATATATGATGCATCTCTTGCTGAGGAAAATGGGAATTCCAAAATATGGCTATAAAGCGATTTCCCCTGATTTTCATGAATGCAATAACCTATTGTTTTGGTTACATGTCCTTTAAGCCTAGGTTTCATGTGCCTGGTGTCTGCAGTATGTATCTTACAGGTACCTTACCTGAAATGAAATATGAACTTCATTTTTTTTTTTACAGATTTTATTTATTTATTTGACAGAGAGAAAAAGAGAAAGCACAAGCAGGGGAAGCAGTAGAGGGAGAGGGAGAAGCAGGCTCCCCACTGAGCAGGGAACCCCATGTGGTGTTGGATCCCAGGACCCTGGGATCATGACCTGATCCGAAGGCAGAGCCACTGAGCCACCCAGGTGCCCCTGATATATGAACCTTGAATCAGAGGTTTCAGTACTAGTTCTTTAACTCAGGGCAAGTTAGTTAACATCTCTGGGCCTCAGTTCCCTCATCTGACCAATGAGGAGTTTGGCCTAGATGTCCTTGAAAGGACCTTCTGGTTCTAGTTCCAAATGACACAGCATGCTGCTTCTCTTCTCTAGGGCTTGGTTTGTGTATCTGTAAACAATGGGGTTGAACCAGGGAGTTCGTAATGTCCTTTTCAGTGCTGGAAGAGGATGGATCCTGGTGGAAAGCCATATTTTCTACGTAGCATGTCATTCCTATCAGATACCGTCATGCTTCATCACCAGAAACATGCCAGGTAACCTGTGAAGTACCCAGAACTCTGGTTACCCAGAGGACTTGGAGATGGTACAGGAGCTCTAACTGCCACAGGGAGGCCAGGCTGTGCTGGCCCTCAATACAAAGGGAAATGCGTAGGTTTTCTTTTAGATGGTCTAAAAGACTAAAAGAGTGAGGGTGAAATACCTGTACAGAGGTTTTGATTTGACATTCCAGTTGGGTCTGCAGTGAAGGGGGGGAAGGAGGCCTGAGACATAAGACAAGCGATGATTTCTATTGGTCTGGGGAGATGAGGAGTGATAGTGGGGAGGAGAGAAAGAAGGGAGGAAAAAGGGAGGAAGGAAGGAAGGAATGAAGGGAGGGAGGAAGGAAGGAAAAAGGAAGGAAAGAAATATGTAATTCTCTGGGTGAGCAGAACACAAGTGCTCAGAGACAGTATCTCCTTCCTTAGCCTTGCCTGTTGACCCCGAACCTTTGTATATTTGCGGAAAATCAAAAAGCATTCTTAACTCCTCATCAACATCTTCATCTTAATCCCCACCCACACAGCTCCATATGCTTTTCAGGTTATAAACACTTTCGCTTCCATAATCTCATTTAACTCACAAGACGACTCTGTGAAGTAGCTATTATTACTTGGACTTTTCAAAAGAATTGGAGATTCAGAAAGGGAATTGATATTGCTCGAGATCACCTAAGTGTAGGGCTGAGACGGAGCCCGTTCATTTGACTCAGGTTGGTTTGCCTTTCTAGCCCCCAAATATCCTTTACCGGTAGCTGAAATGACAAATTTCTGAGCTGCTGTTCACCCAAGGGCCTCACAGAGCCACACTAGAGAAAGAAGAAATCGAAACATTCATAGACTCATTGAATCCTAGAAGTGGAAGGGACCCCACACATCCCTTGGTCTACCTCTTAAAGTTTCAGATGGGGAAAATGCAACTCAGAGGCACATGCCTTTTCCAGGTTCTTGTTCAGGATCACAATCAAAGCTGGGACTTTACCCTTTGTCCTTGTCACCCACTCTGGCATAGTCTACTTTTATTGGCTTTTTAGCCACCAGCAACATTAAGAGGTCATAAGTACTTCAAAATCCTTGTATTATTATGAGGACAATGTAACATTTTGTACCAGCATAGACACAGACTGAAGAACCTTGGATGGAAGGAGTCCAACATGCTCCAACCTCAGCTATCATTTTGCATTCATCCACTCTGTGCCAGCAATTGGATTTATTGCTGGTGAGAACAATGACTCATGCACTTTTGATGCCAACCAACTAATTTATCATGCCATGACTTGGTAGGTACAAATGTTTAGTATGTGATCAAGAATATAGACTCCCCTGTCATCCAATCCCTTCAAATTGGTCTTGCCTGAGCCTGAGAAAATGGACTTTCTCAAACCCAAATCAAACTTCTATCCCAAATATAACCAGATAGACTTTATCTTAATAACTGCTTACTTGTAATCTAGTCATAAAGGCAGGCAAAATAGAATAGGGACATTTGCATCATATAGGAATTACCTGTCCTGAGTCTATCCCTACTGCTTTTATTAAATGATCTGTTAACTTTGGCAACTCTTTTTTTTTTTCTCTTTCAGCTGAATTATTCCCATCAGCCAAGTGAGAGGATTAAGGTGGATGATCTTTTGGTGATTATCCATTTCCATGAACTCCTTATAAGATCATACCTTTGTTAGAGCCATGCTGATACATCCCGGTTTTTCTATACGGTCATGCTATGCTTTGGAAGTAAGGTTTGGCCTCTGTTCTCAGAGGGTTCTTCTCTGTTTCTAAAAGGACGAGGGACTCCTTAAAAACTAAGGTGAGCTTTATCAATTTAACCTGCTTGAAGTTAACTTCAGGATCAGCAATGAGAGTACAACAAACTTCAGAAATTGATATGACTTAAGCTCTCTCTCTCATTATGATATATTCTTTTGAAACACACTTGGCAGACCAGAAGGACAGGCCACATGCCATCACAATCCAAGGAGTGAGGATGAATTCGGGGGTGGGGGGAACCAAACAAACCAAAAATTCCAAAGGGCTAAAAATCAATAGAATGTTTTATTTTAAAAGTAACAGGTAGTTGTCTCAAGATTCAGCTGGCTTTGATCCTAGAGATCTGACTGTAATGATTTTTCTAACATGGTTATGAGAACTCAGGTCTAAAACTTGGGTCTCTCCTTCATTTACTCAACTGGTATTTCCTGAGTGCCTCTGCAGTGCCAGGCACTTGGTTATGGCTGTGGGGAAACAGGGATGATTTTATTATCGCTCTGATCATAAGGAACTTGGAGTCTTATGGAGATGATCTGGCATGTGCACAGATTACTATAGTTTAAGTAGTGGCTTCAGTGCCATGAGAAAGTTCTGGTTGCTGAAAGGAGAATAAGATTCCATCTTACCGAAAGTAATTCCCAGAGGAAGTGACATCTTCAGTCTTAACGGTGGCCAGGCAGGACTTTCTTTCAATGTTTATGAGCCAGAGACTGGGGAGCTCATTTCTCAGGGATCTTGGTGTTTTTTTGGTAGTATGTTTCATCTGTAGAATGGGATAATAATTGTATCAACTTTATAGACTTGTTGTAGATACTATATGAGCTCATACCTGTCGAAGCTCTCAGAAAGGTTCCTGGGACATTGTTAGTGCTCCAAAACACTAATCACTATTTGTAGTCTTAACATCGGACTGAAACTACACAAAAGTTTCTTCTAGTCTTTAAAGAGAGATCAGTGGAGGGAAGACCCATGCTCACAGAATGCCTTTGTTGTTACAATAAAGGCTACTCCGCTATTCGTAAGCATCCAGTCTACCTGGTTCCCTTGCTTCCTCTCCTGGTCCTCTCCTCCACTGCTGGTCTTTCTTTGGCTCTCAGTCTCAGACACACACACACACACACACACACCCGTGCGTGTGAGCACGCACACACACGCACATCTATTTCTTTCTGTAGAAACTGGACTGTTTATCAAAAGCCCCGGGTGTAGGAGTGTTTCAAATGATTTTTGGAAACTGAAATGATTTTAGAGATTATAGGCATCAAGACTGTGGGTGCGAAATAAAAACAATAAGTGAGTTCATATCATTTTAGAGAGGTGGGTTTTCCTTTTGTTGTTGTTTTTTTTTTTTTTCCAAAAGCATCATCATTTATGTGGTTTGAAAATAATCTTTCCTCTGGAAAGTAGACATCGCAGCATACGGCACAGAGATGTAGCTGATTAATTGCATGAAGGGCTCAGTCTCTTTTGAGCGAGGGTTCATTCTCTTTCAGGCATGGCAGCCTACAAGAATGAATTTGTTTTGACTCATGTATTTTACATAAACCAAAGAGGTTATCCCTAAGACGACCTGTCTGGCTTACTGCTCCCCACCCCCACTGCATCCCACATACCGTCACAGGAAGGCATTAGCGGTTTCAAAACTTGTTCAAAACTTCAAAACTTTCTCTCAGAAATGTTCTTACTTCAACCGAGCAGGATTTCTACATTAAACCATAATCTTTACTGTGCCCGTTGTAATTAATGATTGTGGACATGTTATCCTTTTAGATGTGAAAATAATGAGACACTCTTTCTCACTTACTGTGAGTGTGGGCAAATCGTGAGCAAAGGTTTGCCTTCCTGGATCCAGCTGTGGTTTGTTTTCTTTGTTCACGCTGTCAACAAGGATAAATACATACAAGAAGCTGAACAGGACTGGGGTTCTTGGCGCTCCTCTAGTTCACCCCACCCACACCTCCATTTTACAACAGGAGAAGCTGAGGGTCAAAGAGAGAAAGTGACTTGTGTAAGGTCACGCAGGGGTTAGAACCCAAGACTTCTACTGCAGTCCAGGATTCTAGCAATAGAACAAGAGATTCAAAGGCTAGCACATAACCACAGCCTCAGAAACATCCGTAGTCTCACGAAGTGTAATGACATGATGCAATACTATCTGACCTGAAATGGTTATAAGGATAAATAAGATAATGAATGCGAAATACGCATGTAAAATCTTAAAACAGTAACTAGATGGTTGATAAAGATGGAAGAACATCTAGCCCAGTCAAAGGAAAACTTTTGTTTTACTAAATAATTAGTAACTTTCCTAAATAATCAGGAAAACTTTGTTTTCCTAAATAATTAGTAAAATAAACTAAATAATTAGTTTCTTCTTGCAAATTAAACAGAAGTCTCAAGGCCATTTTAACTGTGTGCTTTTGTGTCTTCTTTCAGCCTGAGTTTTTTTGCATAGCTTGGTACTAGGAAGTTTCATGTCATGCTAGAACTAAAGATAACTTGTCTCGGTCTATCCTACAGCTAACAATTTTCAAACGAGCACAAGTGTGGCTGAGATCAAAAGCAGATGCATTCAACTAAACTTGAAGGTGGCATTTGCGGACCTAAAGCCAGGGCAGGAAGTCTCAACTCTGAGTACAGGATTCCCCAGTCAAATAGGTTAATAATTTCTTTGGCACCACAAAGGCTGTTTCCCTCTAGAGCAAGGGGGACTGGGAGAGGTGAGTGAAGGTTAATCCGCAGGGTAAGTTGGGCTCAGGAATAGAGGTACATGCTGCTCTTGGACTTTTTTAGATCTGGATTTCAGACAAGTAGAGTCACCTGTAAGATTGGCAGAGACATAGTTCATGCTTGTAGAAGCAGGATCAGACGTGTTTGGAGCCTACCACAGGAAGAAGTTCCCATGAGACGGAGTGTGGTTCCGAACTTTCGAGCAATCTAAACTCTTCAAACGTGGAGCCAGGTTGTCTCTGAGAGAGCAGGCTCCTCACTCCCACAGCTGTTCAGCAGAGGCTGTGGAGGGGATGCTGAAGGGGAAGAGTCAAGCTGAGAGGGGCTGCAGACCAGATAGGACTTCCCGTGGTCTGCCACAGCACCAAAGTCTCTCCAAGAGTCTAGATTCCTTTTCCCACAGAGTGAAGGTGCTGGGGGAGCCACGGGAGACAGAAGGACTACAGGCAGGACAGGAAATCCTTGAGCAGCCTCACCTTTCTTTCCCATAATAGAAGAATGATGGGGTCCTGCTCTCAGGGAAATGAAGGGTCACAACCTTCCAAGGCAATAAAAGGAACTGCCGCTAGTCCTATATTCAGGCAACATGTGGAAGTCCTTGTTTTCAGATGTATTAGGAGGTTTTGTTTTGGGTTGGTGTTTTTTGTTTTTGTATTTTTGCTGTTGTTTTTTGTTTGTTTTTCTGTTTATTTTTTTAGTACAAAGGCTTCCATCGCTAAAGGGCTGTGATCCAGATTTTGCAGCTGGGTTGCCTGATGCTAGGTGGTGGCAGGCTCGGAGGACCACCCTCCACTGCCTAGCAGGTGCAGTCCTGGTGTGGACTGCCATGGAGGGAGGTGGTGCTGGGCTGGCTGTAAACTATTACTTGATATTTGTGCTACTGCTTTGAGAGGCCAGTGGGCTCCTTGGAGAGTGTCTCACTACTAATGAAAATGCTCCATAAAATGTGAATTCCATGAGATTCCTATTCTAGGGCCAACTTAGAGGAATGTTACATATCCATAGCCCCCTTCCCCTGTAGATTTGCATGCAAAGGCTCTGAGAAGGGCTGGAGCAAAGCAAACTGTTTCATTTTGAATAATCCTTCTTTTCTCTAACTTATTTGGTCACGGCAACCATTTTAACCTAAGGCTACTACCATCCTGAGGATGGATGCTCTGTAATGAGTGCTCGAGTACTTGGGGTAATGTTTTTGGGTTGTCCCATAGATTTGGCAGTCCCTGACCAACAGACTGTTAGAACTGAAAGAAACTCAGCATTTAGTGTCATTCCTCTGTATTTTAAAGAAAGAAAGCCGAGGCCCAGAGAGTTATACAAAAGTAATGACCAACAGCCATTCACCCTGACCTACAAAAGACCTGAAGTTTAAAAATGTCAACAAATGACTGTGTGGCATGAGGTCGTGGATTTTGATGTCATATTATATTGTATATACAGTCAGATGGGAGTTACAGGAATATGGTACTTGGATCTGGCCTTTTCCACTACCACCACTTGGGCCCATCATTCTACCTTTATCAGCACTGGGTCCTCTCCTCTCTAAACTGGGGAGGATAATGCCTGTCTGGCTGGTTTCACAAGTTCTGGTGAGAATTAAGAGGAAGGATGTGAAAGTGGTTTATAAATTGTAAGGTCCTATATAAACGGTAGAGGCCTTTGCTTCTGCGAATGTGTTGATGCTCTGGCCGGCATCAAGAGGATGCATAGATTCTCCATTGCCCTCCTCTTTTGTGAAGATGGTTGGATGGTACTCCACAGATCCCATTTTTTAATCTGCTTTCATGGGTTAAAGAGGTAAGCCGTGCGTGGGAGCTCTTGGGACATTGAGTCAATGACTTTACACTCACAGGCAGCTAAGTTGACTAACAAGGGAAGCAGAAAGTTATGAGTAAGCCCAAACTCTTAGCAGAGTTTTAGCTATTTGGCTCCTAATTCTCACCAACACCTGTGAAAAAAGCAAAGGCCTCCAAATCCTGTGTTGTCAGGACTAACACAAAAAGAAGAAAACAAAGACGCTAACAAGATCACCACGAGAAGAAGAGACAGAAAGTCTCGGTTGATGAAGTCTTGGTATCTTATATTTGGAATGTTATTGATGATCTGAGGGTAGTGTATGAGGGCTTAAGTGAAATGAATTGGTGGTTTCAGTTCCGGATATGGTATGCAAAGAAAAAACAATCACTCTGAAATTTAGAGCTTCCTCGTCTGTGCTTCAGGAAGCCGTACACCTGAAGCTGAGCGTGGAAACTGACTCATTTCTGGCCCTTTGAGATTAGCCTCTCTAGCCCCCAGACTGTGGGTAGGATCTGAGGCCTCATGGGGAACCAGCATTGAGTCTGGCCAAACCTGGAGAAAGAAATCAGAGAGAAGGGTGTTGAATGCGCAGCTCTTTCAGGATGTTTGGCCTTTCAGAAGTTTCTACAGACAGTGGACCTTCTGGACAAACTGTCCCTGAAGCTTTTTGGTACAGTTGCTGTTGGGGGTAGGTGCGTGGCCTGAAATGGGAGAAAACCAAAATATAAATGCAGCACTTACCTTATTTTCAGAGTCACATGAAAGCAGGTTAGCTGACGGACTCACTCGGGGAAACAACACTACCCTGAGGCTGCGTCTAAAGGGTATCAAAGTGCTTTCACACCAGCAAGCCCCAAGAAGCAATGAAGTGTTCTCCCTGACTGTCCTGGCAATCTGTGAATTTGGTATTCTGCCTGCCACTCAAGTACCAGAGAGGTCAAGAAGAGGTATTTTAAATAAGTCACTTAAGAAGAAATGCATATTAGAGTTTATACTTTCTCCATGTCCCTTTATACCTCAAATACAGCTGTAGGGGATGGGGCAGGCAAACTGAGGCAGAAACCCGGGATGATGCAAGGGGGCTCACATCTTCTAGAAGCAACCATTTCAAGCTTGACCCTTTAGACCTTGAATCAGCAGTTTCCAGACTTTCTGCAGACCTACGTCAGCCAGAGATATAATCACTAAGATGGCCTTTTGCTTCCATCTGATCAGCACATTAAAAAAAAGAAAAATAAACACAACAACTTGTTTGAGGACAAGGAGAACAACACTGGCTCAAATGAGAAGTCATTGAGAAACAAGGATGCCGGGGGGGCACAGGGGTCAAAAATTTGGCTTAGGGTAAGAAGATCCAAGTTTACAAAGTTTGTGACCTCTGACAGGCCACTGAAGCTCTCCAAACCTCACTTTTCTCATTTGTAAAGTGTGAACGCTAATTACAAAATAAAAACACATGTTTGAAAGCACTCACCTTATAAATGGCGACGGCTAGGCAAAGGTTCATAGCTGTGACTACATCTAAACTTTTAAATAGTAATGATTAATTTGTGTTAGAAGTGAAATTTCAGACTTCATGATAGGATCAGCATGAATCTTCCAAATTTTCCCATCTGCAAAGCATTTAATGGAACATGCAAGTCCACATGATTGATTTATTCCCATGCCACTTCCAAAAAGTATTTAAAGTAACTTATGAGATATAGAGATGATGGTTTCATCAAAACATGGGACAAAAGGTAAAGATGTGGTCATGAAAGGAGAGGACAGTGAGGGGGAAGAAAACTCAGAAGCAGAATAAATTTAATGAGGCGTATAGCATGACTTTGAGCTTCCCAGCAGCTGAGACAAAAAGGGAAATGCATTGTATTACACAGTCCTAGTAAAGGGAGTAATAAAGGGAGAATAGGTATGGTTGGAGGATGGTCAAGGAGGCAAGGATCGCAAACTTCCTGGCCCTGACCTCTACGTGCATCATAGACATCATTATTTAAGGGATATCAAAAAATAAATTGTGCAGGATCTCCAAATGGCAATGCAGCAGAGATACTGTTCCAGTCTAACCACTAGGCGATATTTTCCTCTGAATCAGTGCTTGCCTCCCAGAACAAACAAACAGCAAGATGATTAATAGAAGGAGCCAGTTGTCTTTAAAAAAAAAATAGGGCAGTGAAAATCAGAATATTTGCTCCTGGCTGGGGTGTGCCACTGGCCCAGGTACCCACAGAGGCAGTCACCATTCATTAGGGGAGTCAAGTAGGCAAGGCAATCTGCAAGGTGCCTTGCACAAGGTCACTTGGTGTTTCTGAGACTGACTCTGCATTCTGAGTTCCTTAATATGATTTTTTAGGTCACAGTGTTCTAGGCAAAGCTCCCTGTTGATGTACATCTCTCATGCAAGATTTAGATCACCTCTTTTCGGGCAGAGCTCCATGGAAACACCGCCCATGATTTCTGAAATGGAGTCTGATTGGGTCCCGGTAATGCCCAGCTGGAGTGGAGAGTGCTCTCTGCAGTTGACACATTGCTGGACAGTTGGCAAGCCTGAGACTACCAGAATCTAGTCCTTGGAGGCTATTATTATTTTAATTCTATAGTAAATTCCTGTTTACCTAAGATGGCTAAGGACTGGGGTATTCTGGGTGATGGAAAATTCTGGTTCATCTGGTTACCATTTATATCATTTACTGATTTGTAGTTCCCAAATCAGTAAATGATAACACACTTTGCTAAACACTTAAATCATACACTTATGATTTAAGATTTTTTTTTTTTTGATAATTCGTAAGATACTTCAGGATCTATTAGCCTCCAGTATTGTCATTAAGATCGTAACCTCTTTTTCTGGGATCCTGGGTGAAACTCATAAGGTGTGGGAAACTGGGCTGCACCCACAGTCACTCCCAAACAGGCCACTGGGGTTGCTGTGGTTTAGTTGAATCACTCCATCTGCAAGATCCGCTTGTTGGCAAGTGAAATAATAAACATATTAGCATTGAACCTGGTGTATAGTAAGTTCTTGTTTTGTCATCCCCTCCCACTCCCACCAAAAACATCAAGGGAAAAAGGATCTGTTTCCTTTAGTCGGCCAGTCTAGCATCTGAACAACTTCAGTTCAGGGTTCACTTCATTAGGGACCACAGAAATAACATGCCTAATGCCACTGACTCTTGTACAAGAAAACTAAGGCCCAGAGTGGGTGTGTGACTCTGCCACAGTCTCGTGGATGTTCAGGGTTAGAGCTGATGTGAGAACGCTCGTCTATCCGGGCTCCGGATGGGGCTCTTTTGAACAGCTGGACTCCTGTGTTGTGTAGTTTCCACTACAGCGGGAGACAGAGATGGAGAAGAAACGTGCCCTTCGCGCAGGGACTCTGGGAACTCACAATTATCAATACCACTTGAAGGTCATCCCACACTGTTTGCAAGTTCCCTTCTGTATAAAAGCCCTGGCTTGGGCTCTGAGACGGTTCACAGGACGAATGGAGTCCCCAGGATCTAGTCAAAATAACAACTTTTCAAAAACAGCAAAGAGCCAGACGACTCCCTACATCTGCGAGAGTACATTAATAAAAAGGCATCAGACAGGTTGAAATTCCCAGCATCTTTCTCTCCATTGCCTATGTTTTAAGCTTGATTCACTCCCCTCTCTGCCTCTTGGGTGCTTTCAAAAGTAAGTGTGTACTCACTTAACTTCCAAATTAATTTACAGTAAACTCCTCCCTGTGTAGGAAGAGGAAGGAGGAAATCAACGATTTTAATGCCGATTGCATTTTTGAAAGGCAGGACTCAATCTCTTTGAAATGAGCTGCTCTGTTGGTTTAGAAGTGTTTTCTTTTCTGTAGTTTCAAATTCTGACTTGTCTCTTTTTCTCTCACCATACTCAGTGCTCTCACCGCTGCCTTGGATCATGGGCCTGGAAATCTGCTGTTTGTGCTGGAGAAACCCAGAGAGGGCTGAGGTTTCTGCTGCCTCCCAGAGTGATGGGCGAAATCTCACAGGAGACCCGCCCTGGAGTCCGATGGCCCCAACCCTTGCTATTACTGCTGCCAGAAAGGCGTTTTTGATATGTGGCCTTCTAGATGACATCTCTTTAACTCCAGGAGCGTCTCAGAGGGATCTCTCTGTGTGCCTGTGTGCTTGTGTGTGCACATGTTAGCCTGAAAGCCTTGTGCTGATTACCAGTAGATAATTGATCACAGTATTTTCTAGGAAGGGATCATACGAGGTCATGGGTCAACTCTCCATGAGGCTTGAGTGATGTCACTCCCAACCCTCTGTTGCAGAAGTCAAGTCAGGGAGAAAAGGAAGCAAGTCAGAGCTAGGCTCCTCATCTGTCTACATCATCATCTCTCCAGATCCTTCAGTGACCCGCTCGCCTCCTTGGCCTATAGGATGCATTCTAAACCTTGGAGACTGGCCCTCACAGGTAGAAAGAGGGCATAGCAAAAATAGGCACTGGTAAATATGTTTGAAAGAAGAATAAGGCAGGTCTTCAAGAGCTGGCTGACACCTTCTTTCCCACCTCCCCAGCGTGGTGAAGAATCCCCCTTCTTTTTCTTCTGTACCTTCTGCTATAGCCAAACACACTACCCACCTTCCTCCAGTGTCCTGCACTCGGGACTGCACTATAGCCGTATGCAAGCACTTTTCCTGACTGCCATGGTGAAGGCCATTTCCGTCTGTCAAATACCCTTCCTCCTTTGGGAGGTATTCCCTTCTTCCTTCACCAAACCTGTGTCCCCATGGGCTTCCTTCGCTCTCTGCTCTTCAAAGAACTTGGCTCTGCTATCTTACACATGTTATAGACCTCCCTTGCTAGAGCATAGACTCCTTGAGTGCAGGACCCGTTTCCTGGCTCCTTGCCTTCCTTGTGGTGCCTAACAGAGGGCTGAATATGTGGCTGATGTCGAGCTCAGCCCTGTGGCTCGAATGGAATCTCAGGTCACCTTCTCTAGTCCAATAGAGAGAGAACAGAGTATACTCACTCTTTACTCCTCCATCGAAAGCTGAGTTAGGGATTATTTTAGTCCTCACCTCTGACCTAAATCTATATGAGTCTATCCTGAAAACCACACCCACAGATTATGCAGTAAGCAGAGGTAGCCACTGGAGCTATATAACATAGCGGCACAGACTGGCCTGTCCAGGCCCTTGCATGGCACTGGAAATTTACAGGAATGTATAGCTATGCTGTTGCTGAGCCAGCTCGAAACTTGTTTTGCTTGAAGCTTCTTACCTCAGCAGGTATGTTGGGGTAATGGTGAGCCTTGCCAACTGGGACAGGAGGACACCCAGCCTGTGCCCAGGTTTTATTTATCCCAGTACAGCCGGGCTCCACAGGCTTTTTGATCTTTCATCATGAACCCGGGAGCCCTTGAGTTTGCTCAAGCAGCCACGCCAAGAAGACTCTCTGATTCCATTGACAGTAACCACTCATGATTTATGGACTCTCAGAACCTAGAATATCAGAGCTGGAGATAACCTTAAAAAATCATCTAGTCTGATTCTCCATTTCACAGATGATGAACCAGGTCAGAGTTGCCTTGTTTTTAAAATGAGGGGGATAGACTCTCCTTATCCATCCACCTACCCATCCTTCCATTCAGTGATCTATGAACCAACCCATTTGCTAGAGAGCCACCAACACTTAGGTGCCCCACCTGGGCTTAGCTCTAGATATAAAAACATGACTAAGACATGGTCCCTGCTCCCCACACATATATACACAAATAATTATGATTCAGTGTGAAGGGTTATAATGTAAGTGTGAAGGAAGCATGCTCTGAGCACATAGAGGCAATCTGCTCTGCCTGGAAGAGTGAGGGAAGACTTTTAAGAAGAGCAGACATTCAAACAAAACATTAAAGGGAGGGGAAGAGTTCTTTGAAGAGAGAGGGAGAAGAGGGATCAAAGAGAGAGGGCAGCCTGCGTGAACCTGCAGCCTCAGTAGAGTGGGCAGCAAGCCAGGAGACCAGTGAGCCTCCAGTGGGACTCCCAAGGAGACTGCGTGTGATGGGGTGCCAGACACGTGCCACGGCTGGCCTAATGTGACCTCCAAAGCCTATGGTGGAGACCTCAGTCGCAGTGCCCGCCACTGCAGCTTTATCTTGGGGGTGACAAGGAGCTTTTGAAACTTTTCAGATGGAGCAGTCAGTGTTGGATCAAATTTGCATCTTGTTGAGACTTCCTTGGCCATGGTAAGAAGAGGCAGAGACTATTGCTGGGGGGGTTGTTGCAATTGTCCAGAATAATAAAGGCAGCCAGTGAATGTTCAAATCCCCACATCAGATCAGATCGCCTCCATACTCCATACTTGGCCCCCACCTGCTTATGCTTCATCACAAATTCCTGTTGTTATTTTTTAAATAGTACTCATTACAGTGTTAAATCTTTATTTGTTTGCATGTGAATTGACTGTCTCCAATTCTGAAGTGAGAGCACTATCAGAACTCTTTTTCCGAGTCTTTTTCTCAGCATAGTATCTTTGGGTTCAGAACAGCTCCTGGGACATAATAGGTGCCTGCAAAGTGTTTATAGAATGATTGATGAGACCTTGACCTCAGGAAGTGGTAATGAGGATGGAGAGGAGATGGCCTTTAAAGTGGAAATACATCCTCCCTTTCCAGATCCATTATGTACTTAATGAGTGGATGGTAGCTGGTCTTCAGTAGACAGAGGATGTTACATTCTCAACTGACTGGATTTACTACCCACATCTGAGAATTTTCATGCAGGCAACACTATTTTTTTTCCCTCTTGCCCTCTTCACGCCATGTGTTTCCACAAATTATCAGTCTGAAATGTAATGCTCCAGGGATCCTCTACTTTGCACCTTCCATGTTCTAGTCCCAGCTCTGCCCCTAAAGTTGTGGGATAGACAGGCTATTTTCTCAAGGCTTCAGTATCCCCGATTGTAAAATAAGAGTGTTAGCCAAGGACCCATGTGATGCTTTCTAGGTAACATGCTGTGAGTCTCTGATTTCTCTAGCTAGAACAAGAGGGCTTCTCTGTTTTCATTTTTCTTAAGTATACAATGATTATATACAAAAACCTCATAAAACACATCGTTTGTCTGTTTCTCTGTTGTCCCTTTCAATTTCTAGTCATAGGTATTTTTACGGAGTTATAATCAGAGCACATGTACAATTTTGTGTCCCACTCTCATCCTTGAACATTATTTGTTATATGCCTTTCATGTTGCCACAAAGTCTTCTCATTTATCATTTTAATGGCTACATAATTTTTCATGGAGTTAACATATCATAAATTATTTAACCAGTCCCAAATTGTTGGGACTTCGGATTCTTTCCAGCTTTTGATATTTTAAAGAGCTTTGAGCGTACAGGTTTTTTTTTTTTCTTTTTCAGAGTTATTTTCCTTAGGGTAAATCCCTCGGAGTGGGATTATTAGATGAGTTTATGGCTCTTGAGAAGAATTGCCAAATGGCTCTCCGAAAGGATTGTTTCAATTTGTATTCAATTTGTGTTTCTCTCACTGAGTGTGCCAGCTTCACAGAAACCTTGCCAGCATGTTTTTAAAAATCAATTTCCTTTATTTTTTCAAGTTGAACTTGTATGAAATGGGGCTTCCTGATTGTTTCTGTATCAGAATTATCATTAGTCAGGCTAACAGTATAATATAGTGCCTGGCGAATAGAAGCACTTCAAAACCAGTATTGTTATTATTAGAAAACGAGGGATCTTAGGAACGCCAAGTGCGCTTGTCTTACCATTGAACTAAATTTTTTTCTACCTCTGTCTCCAGTTCAGTTTACAGCAGATACTTACCCCTTGCCTTCAAAGTTCCTCTAATGAAAGTGCTGCCAAACCTTCTCTATTTCAAGTTGTCCATGGTTCCTTAGACTTAGAAGTCATGAGCCAAGCTCCCTCCCCTATGGATTCTTTCCTCCTTTGATTTCCTATCAAAAGATGTTCCTCACTAGAAATGGGGCCCTGACTACCTTTCCTACAGCTGCTTCCTATGTTCATCTGAAGTCGTTCTCCACTTAAGTAGCTTCTCCTATTCTTTGTCTTCCCCCAAATAGTCTGTTGGGTTTTCGAAGATGGTGATCAATTCCCCCACAGGTATTTTGTTCTCCAAGTTGGATACTTTGTGTTTTAAGCTCTCCTTTATCCCATTCAAAATTTTACAATCCTTGCGGCTTTCCTCTGAGTTCTAGTTTGTAAAGTTCTCCCTTGAAGTGTTGGGTTTATTCATTTGGTAAAATTTACTGAGTATCTTCCAGATGACAAGCGGTCAGAGAGGAGCATGGCCCTGCCAGGTCTGAGTCTTAGAGAACTCTCAGGCAGCATGCTGGTGGGTAGGTCACGAGATGACACCCTCGGGAAAGTCTTATGGCCTCTTGTACAACCAACCAATGTATACTTCATTGGTAAAATGATGACTATCCTACGAAGCAAAAAATATCATATAACATTTGGTAGAAATGTCAAAGCACCCCAGAGCCTGAATTTCTGAGGTTTAGATCATGGGAAGAGTTCTAAGGACTGAGCAGAGCTGACCCGGGACCATACTCATGGTGGAGGCTAAAATACACAGGCAAATGTGCTATTGAGGTTGCTGGCTAATCAAGGAGCTGGTATGAGTCTGAAGAAAGCCAGTTTCTCAGGTAGGAAGAAAGGGAGACTACCATTAACCAGCAAGACATTGAATGGAGAAAAGTCTGGTCCTAGTCTGCCGTTGTTGGGTGACCTGGATTATGTCACATAATTTCTCTGAAGCTCAGTTTCTTCATGTGTAGAAATGGGTAGGGTTGGGCTATTCATCTGATCTGTAATGTTCTTTCCAACTCTGACAACTTATGACCACAGAACAGCAGATTCTGATTTGTCACTCTCAACAACTTCTCCCTTCATTCTCACCCATCCCAGAAAAGCTGAGAAAAGGTGACCTCATCGGTCACTGGGCAGATGTCAGAGAGTCCACTGGGATTCCATGACCTCCGTAGCTACTAGAGTGATCAAGTCCAGTTGAGCTAAAATCTGTTGCTGGCAGGGTTTGTACCCAGTTTACCAAGCCTACTGCCATAGCTGCTGCCTCTCACTTCCTCTCATTAAGGCTAACTACCATCTTATTTTGTTTTGTTTTCCCCACATGTTTTGAGTTTGCTGCTTCCCAGCTCTTGTTATTAGAACAGACATAATTAATAACTCCTGGCACACACAACAGCCAGATTGGACAATCTGCCTTTTGCTTTCTCGAACTGTCTTCTGAGCAATCTGCAAGCCTGAATTTATAGCCTGGGCCCCATACAATGGATTGTTTTGTAATCCCCAGAAAGAATCAGGAATTCACCACATTGCCAGCTTGAAAAAATAACATTCTCTTTGTAGTTCATGGTGGAAGTTTCATCCAGACTCTTCAGTTAAGAACTTGAAAGCAATATGTGTTCTCATCCTGACTTAAACCTCTCTTGAGAAGACAAGTATATGAACTTCATTGGTACCATTCTGGAATTTTCCATTCTGGATCATTGAGAATTGGTTCCTAAGGTCTAACCCACTCAACTTCTATGGCAGCCTAGACCCATTTCTTTAGCAGAGATTAAAAACAGAGACACATCAATATCATTCTACTTTTCTAGTGATTGGAGAAAAGTGTTAAGGACCTTATCAGTATCCTCTGATTCTACCCTAAGCAGTCACAATTTCTTGGCCTTGTCCAACTCAGGAAACACTCCGAAATATCAGAGATTTCTAATCCTGTCATTTGGGTCTCTTGTTAATCTGTCCATATTTATTTAAACTGGTAAAACCTAAATTGGACAAATGTGATATTTAATAGTATTCACTGAACTACTACTTTTTTCTTCTTGGTGCTATGGGAGGCACAAGTTTGAATAAAATAAGATTTCAGCTCTCAAGGAGTTTATATTTTATAATAATTATGATACAGGGCTGAGTTCTGCCAAGTTATAATAGTAGTATAAATTTGTCTGTACATTGAATCTCTGGGGAGCTTAAGAAACTGTATCCCATCCCACAGAGATGAGATTCTGATTTAATTCTTTTGAGGTACATCCTGGGCTATTCCCAGGTGATTCTAATGGGCAAACCACATTCGAATGTCCCAGTTAAAGGACTGGGATACACACACACACACACACACACACAAACACATTTTAATAGAGAAATTGAGAATGTTTTCATGAAAGAATTCGAATAAAATTCTATCAGAAATTCAGTTTAACCCTGAGGATTAAGTTACTGGCTTTGGAATTTGGAATTTGGAATTTGAACCTCAGCTCCATCTTTTAGTGGCTGTATATTTTGGGTAAGTTACTTACTTACCCTCTCTGAGGGACAACCCGAGCAACAGCACACAGAATCTGGTGGAATGTAGGGCACATGAAAGAAGTAATGCCAGGAAAGGGGGTCAGTAGGGGGTGGCAAGGTTTTCCCTGCTGCGAGAAGGAAAAGATTTACAAAGGGCAGTCTCAGAGGGGACAGAAAGGAAGTGGTGGGTAAAGTGGATGTTACGGAGTATAGACTTTTCCTAATGTCCAAAATATCTCTCCTCTCCATCTAGACCCTCTTAACCTTAGATTGAGTTCCTGTTATGACCTAGAATACAGATCAAGAGGCTACTGCTGAAGAGCCATACCAGAGTCCTCCTCTGAGCAACCGATTTTCACGAGTAAGGTATACATAGTAGCCTCTTCATCAGCTGCTTCCTACGCTTTCTGTTATCAGGTCCTTAGACATTCTCAATGAGAACAGAGGAAATTATCAGAAAAAAATTCATTCCAAATACATAATGAAAGGTTGACAGAATTAGGAACTGAGAATGGAGAAGGCGGAGAAGAAAATACCTCTACTCTGAATAAACCTGGATCTGCCCAAGTTAGCATTAACTGTTTTTTATATTTCCATTGCAAGCTTTACTGAAGTAACAAGTGGTTATTACAATGAGAATGTTGGTTCCCTGAGTTCTGTCATGAGGCCATGACAGGACTGAAAGGAAATAAGCCTCAACTTCCAAATGAAGAATGAGTTTTGTCAGAGTATACTGACAAGTTTTGATGAGAACGTCACATGAATTGTGAATGTTCAGATGAGGAAGCTGTAGACATTTTGAGAATAGAATCAAGTCATAAAATGTAGGGGCTAGAAAGGGCTTTGGAGCTCACGTCGCCCAACCTTCTGTGTGTACTGACAAGGAGATGCAGACCCAGAGCAGTAATGTAGTTTGTATCGGGTCACACAGGAAAAAAAAACTGCTGAGGAGAGAAGGGAAATTAGGTCTTTTGTCTCCTAGTTCTCTTTGCCTTAAGGGAAACATTTTTTTGTTTTTTGTTTTTTTTTTTTTTGTTTTTCAATGAGGAAGGACTGGGCTTCTCTTGAGTGACAGGTTAGATCGCAACTGCTGAACCTTATCACACACCTATGTCATGGCCACAGGAGCATCTTACAAATCAGCCTGATTTCTTGGGTACAACTGACTCTATCACCAGACATTGCTTTGCCTTGTTTTCTTTGCCCTTTTTTTGCATTAATTTCACTTTGTTCTATTAGAAGTGTCTGTACAAATTGTCTTAATTCCCTTGTGGAACAAGGTAGGGTAAAAAGGTAAGTAGCTTCACCTCACTTGTACCCTACTCTCAGCATAGAAAAGATCTAATATTTACTGATATCCACATGCTTAGATACAGTTCTTTCCATTCTCCTGACATCACCATGTGGTATGCACTATTATTATCTTTACTTGGCCTGGGGAACCCGAGTCTCTTAGAATTGAAGAAACTGCCTGAATCTCACAACTGGCAAGTGGGAAGGATGAGGTTAAGTCCAGGTCTGGCTGACCCCAGTGCTCGTGTTCCTTCCCCTCATTGGGTGACTCTCCAGAGAGATTTATTGCCCTAGAGCAGGAAAGCTGCCTCCAGTCTGCTGAATGGTCTGAGTGTGCTGTTTTCCCACAATGCTTTGCTACTTTATTCTTTAGAAGTGCCTAATTATTTCACTCAGCGAGACCTCAAATCTTACTCCAAACAACTGGCTTCCAAAGAATTGGCTATTTTCCCTGCTTTTAATGTTGGAGAAAGAAACCCAACCAGCTATTTTTCTTTTTTACTCCATGACATTACAAGAACAAAAATAATCGCATTAAGATGTCAAAAATAAATTTTAAATGTGCAAATGTGGGAGAAAGACACCTCCTGTCTGGGAGAATCAAAAAAACTTTAAATAGACTCATGTGTGTTCTTTGTGTGAAAAGCAGTGGCCACAATTCAAATTAAGATGTTAACAGAACATTAGTAAGAATGAACTGGGGATGAACACAGGATTGCAAACTAAGTTCACAAAGTCATTTCAGTGAGGAGCACACTGTGGGATTGGAAACCTGCACTACTCTGTCCCTATTATCAGTGTTGGTTGGCTACACAGAGACTGGCCCCTTTCTTGTCACTTCTTCTGCTGAGTAGACTGGAGAAGACTGGAGATCATACCCAAATCTGAGCCAGATTCTACAAGAAAGCACAGGCACTAGTTTGTGCCCTTAAGGGTCTCCAGTATGATTGATGACTTTGACTTTGGGTACAGTGTCAAAGCTCATATCCAAGAAACAATTAGAGTTCTTCTTTCCAGGCAGAGTAGTTTCAGGGCTGAATGCAGATCACAGCAAGTCTGGACTGCTGTAAAGATTTACAGTGATGGCACTTGAGGGAAACTCAGATATGCTCATCTAAACCTCCATCTCATACAAGGAGTTTCCAAGGAGGCCTGGGAAGAGGAAAGGACTGGCCCAGGGCAACGCAGTTAATTCATGGTAATAATCATGGTGAATTTTTGGCTACTAGATCCTGTACCACACACTTTACATTTAACTTCTAATGTAACCCATGACAATGCTCTGAGGTAGTGATGATTCCCCATTTGGAGATGAGAATACTAAGACACAGAGTTGGAAGTTGCTTGCTTGAGATCACAAAGATAGTGTGAGTTATAGAGGTGGGATTTGAAAGTCAATACCTTTGACTTCAAAATCCATCTCATTTCAACCAGTGATAGCAGAGCTGGGACTGGTGTCCTGAATGAAGTTCACTTTAGTGTAATGCTTCCTTTACTGTAGAGAACCCTTGAGTGTATTCAGTGATTTATTTGATACATAATTTTCTGGGGGCCCACTATGAGCATATCTTGAGTTAGATCCTGATGATATAAGAAATTAATAAGTGCAGGTTCTTGACCTCCTAGATCTTAAAGTATAATGGAGTGACTGACACATGAAAGGAAAATTACAGTGGAGTGTGGTCAGGGATATTACAGAAATATAAACAAATGCGGTGGGAGATTAAGAGAGAGCAAATAGTTCTGCCTGAAAGAAGTATGTGGTGATCTCACAGAGATGGTGAAATGTGTGCTAGGTCATGAAATATGACTGAGTTTACCAATCAGAGAAGGGAACAAGTACATTCCAGAAAAGGGGAATAGCATGAACAAAAGCCCTGAGTTGTGAAAGACATTAGTACGCTGGGGTAAGTAGTTCAGGGTGACTATGCAGGCTGAGGAGGCAGGAGATGAAGATTGGGATCAGACAGTGAAGAGTATCACATGTCACCATTGAGGAATTTTGTTTCAGTTCTTCAGGTGATCGATCATCAGGAGGGATTCCTAAGCAAGAGCATATCTTGGTTAGATTTGCTTTTGAAGGAGGCAACCCAAGGAGGCATAGAGGACAAAGCAGATGTCACTGTGGTCCTGCTGAAGGAGAGCTGGAACTTGTGGATGGAGAGGCAAAATGGGAGAGGGGTAACTGTTTCTGAAGTTAAGCTCCTAGGGCTTGATGATTGGCATGTGGAGGGTGAAGGAAGGAAATGTGTGAGGATGACCTGGTGATTTCCAGCTTTAGAGGCAGAGAGGATGCAAATCCTATTAATGGGGCTGAATACAAAGAACGTGGACCAGCTTTGGTAATGCTAGGGTGAGAGGTGGGAGAAGTGAATTCTTTTTTGTACATGCTGCTTTAAGCCTTGGCAAAAAACTCCCCACTGAAGATGTGGGGTGCATACAGACAAATGCAATGGTTGAAGAGAAGTAGTGGAGATAGAGAGTCAGGAGACCTCAGGATATCAATGGCCCCTAAAACTCGAGAACCAAGTGAAGGTCCCCAGGGATCTTTGGGGGGCCAGGGGGCTGGGGAATAGATGAAGACCCAAAGAAGCCTGTGAGTGTACCCTATAGGCCCTTCTTAGACTCCGAAACCCATAGGCAGCCAGGGTTCCCTTCGGGCAGGTTCTCACTGGTCACTCTGGTTTCCTTGAGTGGGATGTGGACAAATAGGTGATCCCATGCAAGCTTCAATGTCTCTATTAATTTATGACTCTTTCAAATAATTTTCTAAAATTATTAACCCAATAAATATTGGTTGAAAGCGTAATGCGGGGAAGGGGGGCTGGATGGAGTGACAAGTCAGATACAATCTCTGTCTTCAAGGAGTTTCTATCTAATATTAAAGAAATCTACATAGCAAATTAAACAGCAAGTGTGACAGTGCTTAGCGGGGTGCGAAATTTAATAGCTGAGAAATTATTTTCATTTAAAAACGATATGCATAAATATCTGAGAAAAGAGATAATGACGTCTAGATTTAGCTGAAGGGATGAGGGAAGGCTTCTTGGAAGAGGTGGAATCTAGGTAGGAAGCATGACTAGCATTTGAGCAGGCAGAGGTGGTTGTTGGGGAGAGGGGTGCATTGCAGACGGGGAGAAGTTGTCTGAGAAGCAACTGTGTTTACAGGTGGAACCAACTGTTAATAGAAACCCCTGGCAATTTAGTGCCTCTTGCCCAGGAGTAAAAAAGTGTAGAACTGAGATTCCCTTCAAACACTGGAAGGCCTGGACTAGGTGGCCGTAAGCAGAACTAGTTCCCAAGGAGGGTCAGAGAGCTCTGGGTGTCTGTCCCTGCCCCCATCCTGACTCATTGTGGGACCGAGCTTTTTTAGTGCTTCATTTCCCTTGGTCAAACCAGGATGATTTGAATGCACCTGCCTCTCTTCCGTCCCCCAGTGCCTGGCGAGGGTAGCCGTTGTGAGGAGCGGGGAACGCTTCCTAATTGCGGTCCTGTGGCCCAGGCCCCACGTGAAGGCTCTTGGCGGTCTCACTCAAATGAGGTGGGGGCCCGGCTGACTGCTCAGCCACCCCAGGAGGATGCCTTGGTCATTCCTTCTCAGTAGTCCCCTGGTCTGATTTTGAAGTTGCAAATTTTAGAAGCTTGGTGCTGCTCTACAAAAAAAGTACAGGGAGGGCAGAGAGGAGAGAAATGGAGCTCCACCCATCAGAGATGGGCCAGGTCTAGGCAGCAGCCCTGCTCTCACTCTCCCATCCCTACCAATTACCTCCTAACCCGTCCTCCCCACCAAATTAGACACATTGAAATGCACAGTAAAAAACCTCATCACAACAAAAGAAGGCAGACAAGAGAAAACAACAACAAAGAAGACATAAAAGCTATAAAATATTACCATGCACCTGGAAGGGTCAGTGTCCTTTCTCACAAAGTGGATCTTTCTGTCAATTCCTGCTCCATAGAGCAAGGGGCCACCTTGTTTATCCACAAGGGGCACAAGAATTTGGCTTATCTATTTGAGGCTCTGCTCCCTCCTGCTACACCTGCACATTGGCCAAGAAACCACAGAACCCTGAGATGGGTTGTTATGACGCTGTCCCCAGGGACTGTGAGATAGTTGGAGTCAATGTTTTAAGAACAGCAATTAGCGGTGTTGAGCTGTTTGAACTTTCTTGGTCTCCAGGGCAGATGATGATGGTGATGATGATGATGGTGGTGGTGGTGATGATGATGACAATGATGATGATAATACCATCAATAACTTTCCGTAGTCGTGAGTCATACTGCTACAAAGCACTTTCACACTTATTGACTCATTTTATCTCAAGAACACACTGGAGATCCCAGTCACCTTTATAGTATCCCCAAAAGATAAACTACCACCTCTAGTAAAGTGGACTTAAGTATAGACTCATTATTTGAGCTGCACATGATGAAACTTTTGAGATTTGCATTCCGGTCTTGCCCTTTCCAGCTGGGTGACCTTGGACAAATCACTTCACCCCTCCTAGCCTTAGCTTCTTCATTTGTAAAATATGTTAATAATAACTGTCTCAGAGGTTATTGTAGGGATTTAAATGACTTCATGTAAATAAAAAAGGACATTATAAACTCTAAAGCATTATGCAAATATTAATTACCATCTACACAAGGGTGAACTATTTGCAAAAATGAATGTAAATATAGTTTTGAGATGGTGGGTATGATGTGCCTGAAAGAGCACTTTAATTGGAATCAGAAGATATGTGTCCTATTTTGGCCCCTACACTTCAGGTGGCATGGAGGAGTGTGCCTTTCAGACAGGCGCAAACAGCATTCAAGTGATGCATTTACCAGTAAAAGAAATGGCTGCCACCATCCAGCTGTTACCTTGTCACTTGTGGTAGGCTGAGGAATGGCTCCAAAGATGCCCATATTCTTTGTGTGTGTGTGTGTGTGTGTGTGTGTGTGTGTGTTTTAAATTTTTTTTTAATTTTTTATAAATATATAATATATTTTTATCCCCAGGGGTACAGGTCTGTGAATCGCCAGGTTTACACCTTCACAGCACTCACCATAGCACATACCGTCCCCAATGTCCATAGCCCCACCCCCCATCTCCCAACCCATATTCTAATCCCAGGAACCTGTGAATATGTTGCCTTACATGGTAAAGAGACTCTGTAGATGTGATTAATGCTCTTGAGATGGAGAGATTATCTGGTTGTGACCAATGAAATCACGAAGGTCTCTATGAGAGGGATGTGGGGGAATCAGAGCTAGAGAGGTGGCTATGTTACGATGGAAGCAGTTACCGGAATGATACTCTTTGAAGAAGGGGAAGGGGCCACATGTCAATCAATATATATGGCCTCTAGAAGCCAAAAAAGGCAAGGATACAAATTTTCCTTTAGAACTCCCAGAAGAAAGCCTAACCACTGACACTTTGACTTTAAAGCCCAAGAAAACTAACTTTGGACTTCTGGTTTCTATAACTATCAGAGGATAGCTTTGTGTTGTGTTCAGGCAACCAGTTTGTTATAATTTATTATGGCAGCAACAGGAAACTCATACATCACCTCTACCTTGAGTTCCCCAGTCCTGTGTATTCCTCAGTCTATTTTCTTCCTCCTAACTTGTATGTAACTTCTCTAGAGGCTAGTGCCTCTAGTCTGTGCCCAAGTCTCCCTCCACCTGCTCCCTTTCTTTCGTAGGAGCATGGAGCTCATGCAGTACTGGGATTTGTAACTGAGGAACTTCTTGCCTCCATGCCTTGAGTTGACCAGAGGTCTTCCTGGGGCACTCCAGCTCAGGAAATGCAGCTTGATTTTGGATGAATCACTTAAACATCCAGACTTTCTTTTTTCTCATCTGTTGTTGGGGATAAAATTTCTTTCCATGTGTACCTCACAGAGTGGTTGGGACACCCAAGAGAAATGATAGCAATGAAGGCTCTTTGCCACATATAGAATGCTCTACAAGTGCGAACTCCTGTTACCATCACCAGTATTATTTTAGAAACATAGACTATTCGAGCTTAATCTCTTCTTCCCTCAACATGTTTATGTGGCAAGTGACAAATACTAACTCTAGACAAGGGGATAAAGTTTTTGTATCAAGAATATCCAATTGGGCATTGGAATTTGGTGTTTGGACTATCCATAAACTTGCAGTTTCAAGATGGACCTAAAAATATTTTTAAAAACAGATGTTGTGAGGACATTAAATAATTGTTCAGTAATATCATCCATTTGGAGATAGTAGTGTGGGGCAAATTTCACTTGCCTTTCTCTTTGTGGAATTAAAAATAGAAATGACACTTTACTAATCAGTAACAGGGTCATCTGAACACAGGGGCTTTTAAAACATCTTTCGGCCACAAGAGTGCCGAGAGCAGAGTAGCTCTGCATTACTGCAAACCCATGCTTGCAGCATCTTACCACTGAAAAATGGAAACCCCCACTAGTTACAGGATCTTTCTCATACATTAAAACCACAATTTACCTAAAACTTGCCCTCGACCCTCAGCATGGTTTATGCACCATGACCTCACTAACCTTCTTTGACTTGATTAAGATCAGAAAAAAATCAAGCAACTGTCTGGTAAATTTGATCAAGAGAGCAGAGAGTATTAGAATGCAAGGGGAAGGAGTTGGTGAAAGGGAAATAACATTTGTCACCCACTTAGTTTAAGTTGCAAGACTACACTTTTCTATACATACTGTCTATTTAATTCTCACTACAACCTTGTTATAGAGATGTTTTTCCCATTTTACAGATGTGGAAGCTGGGGCTCAGCGTGATGAACATCATAGCAGAACTTGGTAGAGTTGGCTTTCTAGACCATTTCTTGTTCATCCCTCTAACAAAGAAAGGAAAGTGAGAGGAATTGATTACCCCAAAGTCATACATTTGTTTAGTGCAGCTACAACTTCTGCAATTTAGATTCACTTAATAATTGGTTTGACTCTCCCCTTGGAAGCTACTCCAGAGCTCTCTAAATCCCCAGAGAATTGAATAGCACTCCAGGGCCGCCTTCCTTGGACCCTTGATTTGGTACTTCTCAGGTGTGTTACCTGGGGTTCTGAGTATATTGAGATCCATGGCTATCCCATGGGAGGCTGGAATCCCTTCCTTGACTCTTTGCCAGGTCCTGCTTTATGATGAAAAGCATCCACTGGAAATGATGAGCAGAGCTTTTGCAAAGTTTTTCCCTGTTCCCAGTGCAAGGAGTAAAACAAATATTGGCTCTGAAGCCACAATACTAGATGTTAAGACCCACTGGAGATTAAGACTAGAGGCTTCACTTGATCTTACTATACAGTTGTGGGCAAGGCAGGAGTGGGACTAGATAACGTCCCAGGCTGGATTTCTCTTTTCCAGAAGATCCGTTTAATGTGGTTGATTTAGATCTCAAATATGTGAAGCTAATGGAAGAAGCTCTGGAAGCATTTGGGCTTGGTCTGAAATCTAAACTCTTGTTCACTAGTTTCAAGGCAATTCAGCCCTCCTTCCCAAGAGGGTGTGTCTCACCTTCCTTTGAGAGTGATGATTAAAGGAGACATTATAAAGCTGTGAAAGACTGAGTCTATATCAAACTTGAAGAGCTAAGGATGCAGAGATAATGGTTAGGGACAGCAGGCAAAAATGGAACAGAATTTTAGGGAAACAAGCGAGGATACATGTGGAGAAGAGATTAAAGCAACTAGGAACCTTGATACTTCATGAGATTGTGCAGACCAGGGCCAGGTTCCAGAACACGGATGATCT
Organism: Lontra canadensis; assembly: GCF_010015895.1. Taxonomy (NCBI): domain Eukaryota; kingdom Metazoa; phylum Chordata; class Mammalia; order Carnivora; family Mustelidae; genus Lontra; species Lontra canadensis. The sequence continues at coordinate 9,326,376 of NW_022631050.1, read as the reverse complement.
GGACTCTGCTTCCAACTGGACCAGCAGCTCCTGTGACCTATGTAAGTCATTCAGCCTTTCTGAATATCATTTTCCTTAACTGGGCTAGAGGGATAATGACATCTTCCCAGCAACCTCACAAAGTTGTTGTAAAGATTAGAATGAGGCAGTGTAGGTGAACATTCTCAAGAAAATATAGAGTGTTGTGAAGTCCTCAGATTGTCCTCATGGACAATCTGCTTCCCCTTTCCTATTGAGGGAAGCCAGGTCTGAGATGTCATGAGATGTCCTAAGGGCATTCATGTGATAGGTGGTGGAGCCAAGATGCATTACTATTAACAAAGAGCTGATGAAAGAAGCATGACTGAACATCTTCCCTGATACTAATAATGCCCTGGCATGCATCTATGCTGCTGTAATCAGACTGGGCAGCGGGATGGAGAAAAGGGTAAGTTCCAGTTGTTTGGGCTGCAAACAAAACACCCCAGAACACAGTGGTTTAAACTGTGGGTTAGGAGTTTAAGAGGGTTGGGCTGGGCTGGGCTGAGCCTCTCTGGCTCAGGGCTCAGTTGCTGTGGTTGCCGATAATGGCTGGAGGAAGAGCTGGGGAGGGGGCACTAGAGCAGCTGAGAGCAAGCCAGGCATCTCTCAGGGCTCCTTCCGGTCATCCCTCTGTGTGGCTCTCTTCGGGCTTCCTCACAGCATGGCAGCCTCAGGGCAGCTGGACTGCTCACTTGGCAGCTCAGGACTCCATGTGAGCAAAGAGGAATCGGCTTCATCACTTTTTATGATGTGGCTTCAGAAACCATACAGCATCACTTACACAGTATTGAAATGATTACAAGCAAGTCATGACCCAGCCAGATTCAAAAGGAGACTCAGACCCCACAATGTGATGGGAGGAGTGACAGGTTTCTGGAAGAGCACATGGTATGGGAGAGATTGTGTAGCCATCTTCCAAAAAAATGCAGTCTTGCCAAAGAAGGAAGACTGCAACATTGTCGAAGGAAGATGAAAGTTCCCAAACCCTGGGAAGGTGGGGACAGTTATTCCTGCAGCAAGACTGTTCGTTAGGAAGCAATCTCTTGTTGACCTATGAGTCCCTCATGAAGACAGGCTGAAAAAACACCAGCAAAGTCCCACCACTTGGGGTGTATTAGGGAAGACCTGAAATTATATTTGGGCAGACAGATCAGGTTGGTGAAAAGCTAACAGAGAGGATGTTTATGGAAGCAAAAAGAAAGCGCTCTTTACAAATTGCCATATTATATCTGATCGATTCATCTTCTTGTTCGAAAACCCTTATTAACTCAGGTTTTCTAGATGGCCTAGTTATTTCGGAACATCTCTATCCTCTATCCAGCTTAGCTGGACGTTGGTAGATTGTGGGTAAAAACCAAAAACCCTTTCCAATTCAATGATTCCTCCATCAAGGTATTTCTAAAAAAGGAATATTAACGTATCTATCAGGTTGCTCTTTATTTTATTTTTACTTATTTTTAACTGATCTTGACCTTGTATGAAGTACTGGGCTGTCTCCTGGGGCCAAAAATCATGAGACACCCTGCGCTCAATACCAAAGAGCCGCTAATTCAGTAGAAAAGGGGTGAGTGAGACAAAGGGGGAGCCAAGTGTGGCCTGGGAATGGACCCAGGGTTGAAGCAACTCTGTGAGAGGTTACATTTAAATGATCTGGCTTAAATCCTGTTCCAAGTATATGGTTACTAGTGAAAGTCTTTCCTGGGTCTTCCTAGGATTTAAAGAAACGATGTATGTGGAGTCCTTGGCACGCGGCGGGCACTCAGAAAAATACACTATGGTTGTTATTAGGTTGTGTTTTATTATAATTTAATACCAAGATTAAAGTATGAATAATGATTTCCTGTTTATGAATCACTTTGATATTTTTCAACTCATTTAATTATCCTAACAGTCCTGTAATTTTGGCAATGTAGCTGTGACCCCTTCAATTTTACAGATGAGGATATTGCTATTCAAGGAGCTCAAGTGACTCAGCTGAGGTATCTTAGCCCAGAAGTGGCAGAGCAGAGATTTGGAAGCGGGTTAGCAGCCCAAAGCTCCCCCTTTTCACCCTACTGTGTGGTTTCCTAAATTGCCATGTGACCTCGTACAAGCATTCCATGTCCTGTCCCCCGGCCTGGCCTTCAATTTCTACATCTGCTGTGAAGTGAGAGGAATTAAATCATGCTAAGGTTCCATCCAGCTCCCAGTGTCTCTGATCAAAAACGTATGTTCAGGGATGGACCCTGCTTCCTGCCGAGCTCCCTGTGCCTATTGGAGCCCAGGCTTGGAGGGGCTGGAGCCTGGAGATGAGCCCAGATCACAGGCCTGGCTTGGCGTTCATCACTGTATCTGACTGCCAAAAGGACAGAATTCTCTAGAGGCCCTGAGTCCAATCTGGCCAACTTCTGATGGCCTTAAGTTATCCTTCGACCTCAAACTTCTGGTTATCTGAAGCTTATTAAAAAAAAAAAAGACTTAGGAAGAGGCATGATATCTCTCTGGAGACTTGCTTCCTTTCTTATTTTCATTGTGTCCCTCCAACAACAGGCACTGGGGTCAGGGAGATAGGCAATCTCTATGTAATTTTTGCCTCTGCTATAGCCTTTCTTGGGACCTTGAGGAAAGTGCCTCAAAAGCAGGATCATCAATTAGAGTTCTCCTGGCTTGAGGGTTTGCGAAGTGGGAGACCTAGGTCATGTGTGTCTTTAAGATAAGACACCTATCGGATTTTCTAAGACTCATGCCCGATATTCAGAGCTGGCCCACCTCAATTCCCCTTTTTAAAACAGCTTTTCTTCTGCATGGCAAAGGAGATAGGTGAGGAAAATGCTTTCTGTTTTTGGCCCCGAGAGAAGTTGTACGTCTCAAAGGTAATGTAAGGTATAAAGTAGGAATCTTTTTCTTTCTACCTACTACCTTCCCCATTTCTAGATGGGATTGGAAGTGACCCAGAGTCATTCAGAGAGATGTCTCTGAGCCATGCTGGCTGAAGGTTTTCCACACCCTGGCCCCAGTGTTGCTTCTGGGTCAAGTGCCTTGCTCTGGTTCTCGCTCCTCATCTGGCTTCACTCTGCAGGGACTCAGGCGGGAGCCCCACGTGCCCCAGAAGGGCTTTTGCCCTCATAGACCCACGGTGCTGGGGCTCTGCAAAGCAGAGGGTCACCTCCTCTGGAGCCTCTCTGTCTCCAAAGTCAAAGGGTTTGGTTTTGGTTTCATTTTACTGAAAGGGAGGAAAGCATGGCAAGGATTTGACCCTTGCTCCACTTCCAGGGCGAAGAAGGCTCAGACTCTCTTCCTGCAGTCCTCTGCATGTGGCCAGTGGTCTCAAGGGGATGGAGAAGAGGGCAGTTGCAACAGACCTCGGACAGCAATTGCACAATTCCCCTCAAGGCCACAGGGCAGCTTGGAACAGCAGATTCCAGCCACGTGGGACCTTAGATAAAATGCTGGCCTGGGCTGTGTTCACCACTGCACCACCAACACACTCTGTGACCTTAAGCAAGTTACAGATCCTCTGTAAGCCTCCTTTCCTTCACCTGTCAGACTAGGAAATGGGATGTTTTGTAGACTAGGCACATATCAGATTTGAAAAGTATGCTTGGTATTATCTAACCAGCCTTTTTGTTTTATATCCTTAGTAACTGAGGATGGGAGAGGGCTGATGATTTGAATGTGATGTGGCAGGTAAACAACAGGGTCATTTCTAGAAGACAAGACCCTTCTCTCATGTGGCAGTGCTGCTTCCTCTTGTGGATGCTCTCCAAGGCTCTCTCAGATCTAGGAGTCTGTCCCTCTAAAGACACAATCTTCTACCAGCTCTGGCTGGATCATCAATTAGAGTTCTCCTGGCTTTGGGCTCAGTGTTATGTTCGTCACCATGTGGTTCCTTGGAACTCTTGGTGACACAGCATGTCCAGCTCTTTTCAAGCTCTTTAGCCTCATATAAGCTGGGTGAATGATGTGTTCAGCAAAGCTTCCAGCAGGTCTGTTGTAGTGCCTATAATGGTCTAGGCTCTTTTGGGGAAGAATTTTTAGACAGGGTTTGAACAAGAGCAGGGTCAGCTTGTCAACTCAGTCTTGTATATAGACAGGGACACTGCCGTGGCCACTCAGAGACTGTGTTCGAGGTCCACTCACTTTGTGACCTTGGACAAGCCTCTCCCTTTTTTCCAACCTCAGTTATCCCATATTTAAGACAAACTGATTAAACTAGATAATCCCTAAGGTATCTTCCAGCTCTGACATTTCACAGCAGAATATTGCCCAATCTTTCTATTCTTTAGGGATTTTGCTTAGAAACTAGGAGGATGATCTTTGCCACAGGACGTCTGGGGATGCTTGCAGGTCTTAGGCTCATAAAACAAACATTAGAAAAGAAACATAAGAATTTTGTGTTGTCCTATACTTTGGGCTCATTTTTTCTAGGGTCCATATCAGGTCTTCACAGCATAACCACACTTTAAGTTTCATATGCAGAGAAGAAGAAGGGGGAGAGAGGAGTAACACTTGCTATGGAAACTAGCCACACTTTATCAAAATGTTACTGCATTTGATTATATCTGGTGGAAGATATGATTGGATCATCAACCTCTTAGACACAGATCCTGTCTTCAGAGCTCCTATCTCCCAGGGAGTTCAGACATGGATATAAATAACTCAAATATGAAGTATCACATTTTAAAGCCAATACAAAGAACGTTTAGAGAAGAGAGAGATCACTTAACTGTTTTGGGGTATCAGGAAATTCTTCGTGAAGGGATTTGCATTGGAGCTTGGTTTGTGGAAACAAATGGTCATGAGGATAAGAGGAAGCCCGTTGGAGTAAATACTGTGAATAGAGGCAGGGACACCATGGGAAGTTTGATGACTAGTGAATGGGTGGTTTGTTTGGCTAGAGCACAAGGCTGTGCAGTGAAGTAGTGGGAGAGAAGACGAATTATATTTATGCACCATATCTTCCTGGCTAGTACGTAAGTTCTTTTAGGCCAAAAATCTTCGTTCGACTCATCATTGTATCCTTTTCAAAGGTAACACATAATCATCTCTTGAAACTCGTTTAATGAACAAATAAATTCTATTATGTGGTGCTTTTCCCTCCAAATCATCAATGCACTGGGTGACATAACTATGTCTTAGAATCTCAGCATTTAAGTTGAACATGGTACTTACCCTCTTGATTTATATGGATATGATGTGCCATCCTTGAAGCCTGTAAATGTGGAGAGATGGCAACTCTCGAGTTGTGACAATTTGTTACAACTTACGGGTGTTTTCTAAGATCTCCTTTGTTCTGTTGTCCATAGAACTGGCCCCACAGGCCATTGCAAGGAACTATGGTTCATGGGCTTATTTCTGCATCACGGTTGCTGAATTGAACGTCTTGTACATGTTCTATACAGATTACCATTTTAACCGGTAGAAGCTGATAAACATGACACAATCTCCTTCCCCAGTTTATTAGATGGAGGGTTGATATTCATGATCTCTAACAGGGAGCAAATGTGGGGCCTCAGGCCAAGGTCCTTTGATCTCAGAATTTCAGATATTGATTGCCACTGAAGGATTATTAGAGTACTCTCCCATCTTCAGCTCCTAGTGGACGAATATAATATAAATGTTAAGTGTTCTTTGATTTGTACACAATGTTACAATGTTTCACATCCATCATTCTATTTAATGCACACACCACACTTTGGAGTTACTCAGGAAGATATTCCTAATGAGAAGCTTTGGTTCAGAAAAACCATGTGCTGACCTCATGCTGCTAGACGGGGCATAAGACACAAGACTGATACCAGCTACCATTTTCTGAGCACATGACTTGTACCAGGTATTTTATGTAAATCATCTATTCAGTCCTCAGAAAAAATCTTTGATTCAGTTTCTATTGCTACTTGAAAGACTACCCCCAAAACTTAGTAGCAGAAAACAAACCATTTTATTATGAGTGTGGGTTCTATGGGTCAGGATTTCAAAAAGGACACAAAAGGGAAGGCTAGTTTCTGTTCCATGATGTCTGGGACCTCTGCTGGAAGATTCAAAGGCCCAGGGGCTCACCAGCTCCAGGTTGGAGTCATCTGGAGGCATCATAAATCATATGTTTGCAGTTGCTACTGTCTGCCTACTGGGATGGGAGCACCTGTATGTGGCCTCTCTCTGTGGCCTGGGCTTCCTCATAGCATGGTGGTGTCAGAGTAAATGAAGGTTTTGTATGGAGGTTCCGCACTCAAAAGCAACTGTACCAGAAAACAAAACAAAACAAAAGGTGGAAGCTGGGTCACCTTTTGTGACCTTGCTCTGAATTCACATTGCATTCCTGTACTCTGTTGGTGATAAGCAAGTCACCCCCCCACCCATATTCTAGAGGAAGGAATGTAGATCCCACTTTTTGTGGGAAGACCGCTCAGGTGGGATGGAAGATATTTAAGTGCCACACTTGTAAAAGAATGTAAGAATGAGGAAATCAAAGTTCAGGGAGATTGAAAGACTTGGCTCAAAGTCACAAAGCTTCTGTGGGAGAGTAGCTTCTCACCCAGGGTTAGGATTTCAAAACCAGCATGTAAGCTAAACATTGCTCATAGTCAAAATTACCTGGGAAGTCCTTTAAGTTGTCAGTAAAGTACAAAACGTGTAGTTTTCCATAAGCAACAGATTCTCATATGTCCTCTCATGGTCATTGCTGAACATCACAAACTTGATGAAATCATGGGCAGAATCATTTGGACTATTTAAACTATTCTCTCGTTTTTCCGAGTGTTGAGGTTTAAAGTCCCATAGGTTCAATTCATTTTATTTTTTATTTTTCCCATAGCATTTTTTTTATTATGTTCAAGTAGCCGACATATAGTACATCTTTAGTTTCTGCTGTAGCATTCAATGATTCATTAGTTGCATGTAACACCCAGTACTCATCACAACACGTGATTGATGCATTTTAAAGGGTAGATGCAAAATGACTCAAGTTAGTTTGACTCCAAAGCCCAAGCTCTTTCCATACTGCTATCTGGAAACCACCTCTGGGAAACTAGAAAAAAGATCAGAATTTCAAGTCCTACAGACACAGGTGGGGAATACCAGAATGAGGTCTCAGTTGCAACCTGGATGTGATTTGCAGGCTCTGTCACTGGCTTGACTCAATGTCTACACTTTGTCTATGGGAAAGCTGTAGTTATACCTGAACACCTAGACAGTCATAACCTTTCTACCCACTGCCCCTTCTCTCTAGGTCTGCACAGAATAGGAAGGGGCACTGAGATCTGAAAATGAGTGGAGTTTCAACAGATGAGGGTAGGAGTTTTGCAGGTAGACTGAACAGCATGAGCAAAGGCTCGGTGGTATAAAGCTGCAGGAGATATTCAGGGACTGGTAGTATTGCAGCACTCTTTTACTGGGGAAAAATCACTGAGGTCCTACAAGACCCAACCAAAGACTTGATTCCAGAGGTAGTGATGTAGGAAAAGATTTCTGCTTAGCTTTGCTATTTAGGAGTGACTCTCTGGAGGTAGCAGGCAGAACGGTAAGGGAGGGTGGGGCTTAGATGAGGAGAAGGTTAACGTACTACCACTTTGGAGAAGCAAATGCATGCCTCTGGCTAATGTCAGGGTATCTGAGTGTGGAAATGTAGGGTCTTTGCCATGATCTTTAAAGCAGTCTTGGTACTTATATTTAAGGTACTAGGCAGACCTCCAGGGCTCATGGAATAAATGGCCACTGAAGTGCATGACTCAGACAGCTCTCCTGCTCAAAGAAATCACCTCCAGGGCCTCAACACCTGAAGTCTCCCATTTGAAATATTTCTTTTCCATCTCAGGGACTTAGAACTGGATTAATCATAATCCCTGGGTCACATATGACACTATAGTATTTATTTGCGTAGTTAATCTGATGTAACAAGCCTTTGTAAATGGCCCTTCAATGTGGAAACTAGGACTCTGACAGTCACTTGAACACATCTGCCTCTGAGGTCCACTCTGTTCTACCCCTGAGACCCCCCCCCACTGAAAGGAACCATCATCACGAATCTTGTATTCATTAGTCCTTTCTTTTTTAATATATTTTATTATTGTTTAAAATATATTTTATTATTGTAAATCTTAATATTATAAAAAGGACAAATAGTTTTTATATTTTTACTTTTTAATTACTATTATATTGGAAAGACTTGTCCATATTATTGCTTGTTGGTGGAGTTTATTTAATTTGAATACACCATGACCTATTCATCAGCTCCTGTGTTGATGGGGATTTCTTCTCTTTGCTAGTGTGAACCACAGTGCTCTGAGCATGCATAGCTGTGTGTTCTGGCATACAGCATGCCAAACCCTCTTCTAAGCATAGTGTTAGGAAAATTGCTGGGTTTGGGGTCCATGAAGTTCAACTTTATGAGACAAGATTGAACTGTGCTTCTAAGCGGTTTTACAAACTTCCAGTACCAGCCATGACTACCCTTCTCACCAAAAACAACTATGAAATTTGGTCCAGGGGCACCTGGTTGGCTCAGTTGGTTAAGTGACTGCCTTTGGCTCAGGTCATGATTCCAAAGTCCTGGGATCGAGCTCCATGTTGGGGGTCCCTGCTCCACATGGAGCCTGTTTCTCTCTCTCCCTTTGCTGATCGCATGCTTGTGCTCTCTCTCTCTGTGTGTCAAATAAATAAATAAAATCCTTAAAAAAAAGTTGGTCCAAGAAAATCACATATTTGAAAACAAGGCTTATTTTATGTCTTCTTTGTCAGTTCTTATTTCTTTTCTCTTTTAAAGATTTTATTTATTTATTTGACACAGAGAGAGAGATCACAAGTAGGCAGAGAGAGAGGGGGAAGCAGGCTCCCTGCCGAGCAGAGAGCCCAATGCAGGGTTCAGTCCCAGGACCCTGAGATCATGACCTGAGCTGAAGGCAGAGGCTTAACCCACTGAGCCACCCAGGCACCCCTCCAATTTCTTTTCTTATTGTGCTAACAATATTTAGCTGATCTGGTGAATTATGTTTATGGATTTTCTAACTGGAAAGTTATTCTCATATACTTAGGAAAAGCTCATTGTGGTATATGATAATTGTAATTAACTATTGGATTTGATTTCCTAAAAATTTCCTTGGAATTTTTAGATCCATAACCATAAGTAGTGGAGCTATGTAATTATCCTTTCTCTCAGACCTTGGCTAGTTTTGGAATAAAGGTTGCAGTCTTCATATTACCTGATAATATTACATTAACACCAACTTCATTTTATTCTACTTGCCTGATTAATCATTTTCATCCTTTGTTTTCATCTTGAGCATCTATGTTACCTTACAATGTGTCTAGCAAATAGACACATTGGGTTTGGGTTTTTATTTGTTAAGTTAGCCCATCTTCATCTATAGTAGTTAGGGACCCCTGGCTCAGTGAGTTAAGTAAGCATCTACCTTTGGTTCGGGTCAGGATCCCAGTGTCCTGGGATTGAGTCCTGCATCAGGGTCCTTGTTCAGTGCTGAGCCTGCCTCTCTCTCTCTCTGCCTGCCACTCCTCCTGCTTCTGCTCTCTCAATCTCTGTCTCTTTCACAAATAAATAAATAAAATCTTTTTAAAAAATAGTAGTTATCCATATATTAGGACTTTCATTTTGTGGATATGCTTTGCTTTCTCTTTTTTTTTTTAAGACAACCACAAATTTTACAAAGATATTTTATCACCTTTACTTCACATATTTCTTCCATCATCCCTTAGATTTTTTTCTATCTATATAATCACATCACTAAAAAATGTTTTGCATGTGGGTTTTTTCATGGCAAATATTCTGAGACTCTGTATGTCTTAGATTATTTTTATTCTATCTTCACATTGGGATGAAGGTTTAGCTGGATATGAAATTCTGTACTTTCCGAATTTTGAAAAGACTTCATTGCCTTCTTGTATCCTACTAAAAAATCTGATAACAGTATTTTTCTGTTGTAAGTGATCTGCTGTCTTTCTTTCGGGAAGTTTTCACAATTTTACCTTATCTCTGATATTCTTAAACTTCAACATAATTTCTGTCTAGGAGTACAATTTTCCTTATGTCTCTTTTGCTGTCTATGCTTCCTTTCAATCTGAGTCTTTTATCTTTCATTTAATTCTGGGGGAATTGTCTCCATTATTCCTTCAATTATTTCCTCTTCTTCCTTTGTATCTAATTTTTTTTCTTTCTGGGACTACTTTTGCCTTTTATACCTTAACTTTTCTATTTTCTATTTTTAAAATAATTTTCCACTGGGAGAATTCCTCATCTGATCTCCCAGTTCATGAATTCATTCTTCAGGTGAATCCATTCTGCTAATTACTTTCTATTACCTTATATTGTATTCATTATCTCAATTATTATATTCTTATACTTAACATTTCTACTTGATTCTTTTTGTGGTTTCTTATTTTTATTGTATTGCTAACATCATTCTTTTAAATATTAAAAATTAAACAAATTCTTGCAAATACATGTCAATTCTTGATTTGTCAGTTCTAATACCTTTGCTTCCTTTGGAATTTGTAACTTAGTTTGTGGCTTTTCTTTGGAAATATAAGGACTTCTTTTTTCACTCATGAACTTCCATTCCTCTTGGATCATGGCAGTGCTGATGGCGGAAGAGCAGAAGGCCAGACTCCCATCAGCATTGCCATCTAAGTGTTCAAAGTGGAGGATGAACCTGGACTGTCAGGTTCTAATCACTTCTCACCCCACCAAACAGCTTCTCAGATGTGCTCTAGACTTTAGGATGAATTAATAACTAGAAGAGATTACAATGCATCATCCCTGGGAGTTTGGAAGGAGAGAAAAATCACCACCTGAGACGAGTCTTTCCGCATGTGTTGTCCTCACCTCTCGGGTGCAGGGTTCCTGCTCAGCCTTGCTCTCACGCCTGAGGAACACTCGCTCAAGAGGCCCGAGCTCCAACCCTGCCAGTCCCAAGGCAATGGGAGCTGGCAGCAGGGCAGGAAGATGAAGAGCCTAAGAAACAACAGCTCCCATCTGGTTATATCCTGCTGCAGCAGCGTGGATACCCTCTTCCCTGGGTCAGGACCATTCCAGATGTTCCATTGTTCTATAAGGACAAGATAAAACTGCTGCTTCCATTTTTCCTGGGGGCGGAGGGGGGTTGGTTCTCACAGCTTTCTCTGCAACTCAGTGCTTTTCCTCTACAGTTCCCCAGAGTTGATCTTAGGGGAAGGAGGCAGTAGTTCAGACTACACCAGCATCATCTTTTAAAATTTTTTTTTAAGATTTCATTTACTTATATGACACAGAGAAAGAGAGAGCATAAGCATGGAATCAGCAGAGGCAGAAGGAGAAGCAGGTTTCCCATGGAGCAGGGAGTCTAACATGGGGCTTGATCCCAGGACCATGGAATCATTACCTGAGCCGAAGGCAGCACTTAACTGACTGAATCACCCAGCACCCAGCCCAGCATCTTCTTAGAAACTCTTGGCTTTCCTTCTCACAAAAGATAGCCTGTCCTTCCTGTTCTGCCTTTCTTTCATACCTAGATCTCCTGGAGATGGCAGCACATCAAGCACGATGTGAGTGGAACATCAGGTCAGCTCATCCTCTGGAGTGGAAGCAGGGCAGCGGGCAGGGGAAGTGGAAGGAGCACTGAGCCCAAGTCAGGGCTGGGCTCCTGTTGTCATTCCCTTCTTGACTTCCTGTGCAGCCTTAGACAAGTCATTTCACTTCTCTGAGCATCAGTGTCTTCTTCTGAAAAGTGAAGTTAACAAGAACACTGACCTCACTGGGCTCACGCAAATGAAAAGCTGGTTGTGAAAGGGTTTTGTAAACTCTAATGTGAGGTGATTTCAGTGATCATCTGAAGGCAAGGAATTACCTGAAGGCAGGGAAAAGAGTCCTAGGCGGGGTAAAAATTCACTTTGCCAGCCTCAACATTTTCCTAAGTGTTGGCCTTGCGAAAAAAGCCTGATACAACTGGACATTCTCTCATTATAGAAAATGACAAATCTGTGTTTGATGCCAGGGTTGTCACATTCCTCCAGGAGTGCAGACTTTTATGGGCCCCTGGAAGCTCTGCCCAGACTATTTCTGAGGATAGGGACATTGTGCATTATTGGCAGGGCTTATTAAACCAAGGCCACTTGTGGTTATTGAAGAATCTAGGTCTGCCTCTGCAATGGTGGGAAAGAGTTATCGGATCCTGTCCTCTGATGTTTGTGGATTTTGTTTCACTGCTTCTACTAAGCTAAGTGCCTTTTGCTTCCTTGTTTGGTGAGGGTCTTTTTTCTAGTCTAGTTAGGGGGACAGAGAAGTGGGAGAAGAGAATGGAGCAAGTCCAAATCAAAGACAAGTAGCAGAGGTAGAAATGAATAAGAATAATGTGTTCTCTCTGGGAATTTGTACAAGGACAAGGCTAATGAGACTTTGTTTTCAATTACTTAAAATGTAGTCTGTCATTGAAAAGATGATGTAATGACTTTAAAACAAAAAACAAGCCAGAATCTTACACCACATTCAACTACTTGTATTTTTGCACATTCCTGCCTATTTCTGTTGTCATTATCATGCATGCATAATGCACATTTCATTTTATGACCTGATTTTTTTTCACTTATCATTAGATAATAAGCGTTTTCCTTTTAAAGGCTGAATTTTGATGAATAGACAATCCAGATTTGGATACTATATGATAATTAATAAAATTATCCTCCTACTTTTTGATATCCATATTTTCTTCAAATATTGTGTTGTTTGTTTATTTATTTTTTTGTTATCCTACTAAACACCGTCATGGACATCTTGGGACATTTTGCATATTTTATTTATTGTTGTTGTTGAATTCTTACCTTTGCAGATATTCTAAAATTCCTATGAGTGACATGGCTGGGGAAATACACCCAGGCATCTTTATGACTCTTGGCTACTATATAAAAATAAAAGTTTTAATTTAAAATACCACTTCGGCAATTTAATCACAACCCTTCCAAGTATTGACTATTGAAGTTTTTTTCCTACTTTAATATAGAAGAAACAGTGCTTCAAATTTGTTTTCATTTGTACTTCTCTACTTAATGGCAAAGTTTAATGCTTTCCATGTGTTTTGTTTTTTGTCTGGATCATGGTGTTAAAAATAAGCTGCCATAAACTTTCAGAATTTTTTGAAAGCCCCCCCCAAATTGCCCCTCCCATAATATTTCCTAAGAAACTCAGATTTCCAAATTAATCAAATATAAGTGCTTAAGACCAAAGCAGAGAGAAGTGTCAAGTTAATTTGTCTTCTGTTTAGCTGGTTGAATGCCTTTCATGTGTAATTCAAGTCCTGTCAAGAATGTTTTAAGGGATATTGAAAATAAAACATAGACATCACCTCCCAAAAGTTTACATTCCAAAAGAGCTATCATAGTGTGACTGATTGAAAAATTGCTAAACGTTGTAAGATAAGGATAGAACAAGAGCTGTGGGGATTCAGAGAGTAGAGAGATTAATTCTAACTTGTGCTTTGGAATGCAAGGAGTCAGAGAAAGTTTCTGGGACGAAATTGCATCCGAGCTGCATGAGGAGGATCTGAGGTAGGAGCCTATTTCAGGGAAGTGAGGAAAGTGTGTCAGCAAGAACACTTGGCCCATTTTATGTGACGGAACTCCTGAGATTTTAAAGAAGTCTTCTAACACGGAGTTACTCTTCTATACATGGCAAATGAAGTCAGGCAAGGATGACCTACAGATTAAAATTATATTGTGTATTTTCAAGGCCTAAAATTTACTGTGCATCTCAGTGTTTGTCAACCCCTTCCATGGCAGGGCACCCAAAGAAGCTGGTGGTATTTCTTTGTTATAGTGGGGTCAACAGACAAGGCTGCTTCCCACTGGAGGAGTCTGGCCCAAAACTCCAGCTGCTCCCAGTCAGAAGGCTGGAAGGATCAATTTCTTGTAAACGGTTGGGCAAACACCATGTGAGCAGTTCTACAGTTAGATAAAGATGACTTATAAAAATAGTCACCAGATTTATTCTCCATGATAAATAATCAATGAATTGGACATTGGGATTGGTAAAGAAAAAATAACCATACAAATTATTATTGTTTTGATTGGCCCTACCTTGACAAGGCTGTGTACCACGGGATAGAGACATTTCCAGTATTATTCAGAAAATGCCATACTAGAACCCTGGAATTGTAGACATAGCAGTCCAAGCTTGGAAAACATCCAGGGACAGGAAAATTACCTGTGGAATATGTTACAGGACTGGCTGAGGAGAATTATATTTCACATTTATCTAGTAGTCTCATTTCATTGAGTTCAAAAAATGGGATCAAATCATGTTCACATGCCAAACAGGTAAAAAGATATCAAATAGATTTTTGAGGATCTCCATTTAACAAAAGGAGCCAGTCATTTTAACTATTTGTTTGTTTAAACCCTGTCTTGTTCTAGAAATTGTTTCAAGTAGACAGGCTACATTAGTCACTCAAGGATTCAATAGTTTAAAGGTTGGGAGGTTAGAAAACAATTTAATGAAGGTCTTTGCATAAGAAAAAAAAATAGATTTGCATGGATATGAAAAAAAAATTGCAGTGCTCTTGTGGAAAAATTCCTGAAAATCTTCAGTGCACCACTATGCTTATGATTATATTAAAAATTCTAGCAGCTGTGCTTTTCTTCTAAATTAAGAAAATAAAGCAATATCATGAGCTAATGCCACATCAAAGTGGCATGTTTCAACACTTCGGCTTCATGTGTAGCCAGAGTCGAGTGCTCCCGGAGGCCTGGCTCACCCCACTTTTCCTGGAGGCAGATGTTGGAATGGTCACTCCAGGCCTGGAAAGTCAGCATTTTTTGGGTCTCCTTCCAGATTGTGGTGAGGCCCTGGACATGCTTTATCCCACCTCAGTTTCTCTGGTGAGGCCCTGGGCCATGTAAGGGGATTGTGGTTAAATGGAAATATTTGAAGAGTTGCCACATGGAATATGGATTTAGGTCTATTCTGCATCATCCCAGAATTGAATTAGGACCAAGAAGGTGGTAATTGCTACAGAGAGATGGATTTAAACTCTACATAAAGAGGAGGAAGAGAGAAAATTACGTCCCCTTAACACAACTTCTTACTAGGGCAAACAGCTCATCTGTGCTATTTCATTTAATTTCTTTAGCAACCCATGAGGTGAGGACTATTGATTTTTACAGACTAGACAATGAGAGAGGGTCGGTAACATTACTAGGTCATATCCCTACAGAGGGTGTCAGGACTAAGACCAGGGTCAACTTAAACCTGATCAGTTGTAGGAAATTAGCTCAGGGAATTAAGTTTCACTCCCTTAAAGAAAATGGAGTAGAAAAAATCCCCCAAACAACCCTAAAGTTAGACTTTACTTAATAAGCAACAAGCTACTATGGGATTTGTGAATGGTCAAGATGAGCCTTAATTGTCAAGGCAAAGATTTAGGGTGGGTGGGGAAGGTGGGAACACTGGCCAAGGCAGTACCTCTGCACTTATGATCCATATGGAAGGATAATCCTTCAGGGGAAAACCCAACCATTTTGTAGGAGACAGATCCCAAAGAACCAGCTGGTGGGCTGACCACCGGCAACACTGAGGCTTATTTTAAATAAGGAACCTGTCAGCTTCTCTTTGAAGAATTTTCTAATAAATAAAAATGTCCCAGATGCGACTGGCTGCCTTGGGAAGACAGTGAGACCCTTGCTTCTGGGGATGTTCAGACAGAGCCTGGATGTCCGGATGTCAAGACAGAAGAAGGTCAAGAGGTAAAGACCCTAAGGTCTCTTCCATCCTAGAGAATCTATAATTTCCTCTGTGCAGCGTGTCTGAGCTAAAATATTAACAAATAAACGGGAAGGGGACTACGTTGGAAGGAATTAGAGGAGATCAAGGTCTGTAACACCCTCAGGTTTCAGGATCAAGGCATGGCCTCGATCTGTATCTCCATGTAGAGTATCTCCATGTAGAAATGAGCAATGTCAGTCATGTGACCCACCTTTTGAAGAAAGAATCCCAGGCAGCAGGGGAGGGAATCTTCCTGCTCCCTCTGTTAAGGGAGAGAAGATCTTCCTTCCATGATGTTGTGGAAGAATAGGCATTTATGACTTAAAACCAAGGAAGTCCAGAGAAAGGAAGGAATTTTCCTAGGATCTGCTGACAAAACAAGGTCAGGTTTTGCACAGAAACCCAGGTCTCCTGACTCCAGAGCTTAAGATGGTTCTTTCCACTGAGGAGACCTGCCTGCATCTCATCATTGGCAAGGATGTCTTCTCGCCCCAGGCTGCCCTCCCTCTGAGGGCTGGGCTTGTATCTCACATTTTGCCCTCATTTTTAACCCTTGACATCCAGGGGTAGGTCCTCCATCGATCCTTGGGCCCCCTAGCTACTTCCATAATCCTGATACTTTGCGCTACCCTTATTTACCAAACTGAGATACTCGGCTGGCCTAAAAATACCTGTTAGAAATGGAGAGTGTCTCGGAGATCATCTCACTGAATCCTGACATTTTACAGATGAGCATAACCGGAAATTTCAGGGAAAAGTAAGTTGGCATCTCAGTCACTGAGCAGTATTGTGCCAAGTGCCTGTTATGTGTTGTGCCGTTCAGGTGGCAGGCAGGTGCTGGGGCTACCACAGCCCACGAAGACCCAGACTCTGCTCCCCAGGAGGCCACAATGCATGGACTGGGAAAACTGGGAAGGGCCTGGGGGCTGAGCTTGAGGAGCGGGAATCTGGACCGATTCCCGGGTTCTGGTAGTTTACAATACAGATTCATGAGCAGATGACAAAAATCTTTTCTGGGCTTTATTGTTTCCAGTGATATCCTGAAGGGGGGATATTACTTCTCCTCAGTGATATCATTTTTCCTTTCAGGGCTGGTGTGGCCATACACTTGGAAAACTTTAAAGAGGGCATCCCAGAGGAGCTGGAGGCGTTTTGGGATGTTTGGCGTGCCCCTGCAGAGTGTTCTGCCCATAAATTTACCTTGTGGATTCAGAATAGAGGGCCTGGAGAGAACCTGGGGGTGGTGGTGGCAGTGGTGGGTGGGTGGGGGGCATCCACATTACTTAATGTAGTAATCAAAACAGATTTGGCTTGGCGCATGCCATATCAAAGGGACACTCCCTGAGTGAGTCACTTCCTCTGGGGAAACTCCCTTCCCGGGGACTTGCTCCTGGAGCATAGGGACCTCAGCTCCACTGCTCTGGGTCCAGTGGCCAGCTCACTCCAGGCACTTAACCATACTGTTGTGTTGTGGGTTTTCCTCCCACCAGGAGCATCTTAAGGGAAGGACAGACCATGGGCTGCTGCCTCCATTTTTTCAGGTTACAGAAGTGCGCACTCATTCCTCTTTTGCAAAGGATTCTGAGCCTGTTGCTAGGGCAGCTGCAGCTTCTTTGCAACAGCATGGACGGTCTCCAGCACTGGGGGCCGTAGGCGATATTTACCTGGGAGTCAGGATGCCTGTGTCCAAGTACCAGCTTCGTGCAGGGAGAAGCAGGTGAGGCAAATACATCTGTACTTGAGGGTGTCCATGCATGGACATGATTTTTATACAGTAGCCTTCTGTGTGTGCATTATTTCATGACGCCATCTCATTTTACAGAGATGGAAAGTGAGTCCTGGGAGGTTTAAGGGATCTCAAGGTCCCAGGGGGCAGGGGTGTGTGTGGCAGTGCTTAACCTTGATGTCAGTCCTTCTAACATCAGAACTTCTTTCCACAAATGTTCCCTTTATAGCCTAGGCTCCAGGCTTCCTCCCTGCAAATAAGGGTATTGGACAACCTCTACCATCCTGTCCAATCCTGACATTCTGTGGTCCTGTGGATGGAGTCCTTTTCATTTTCTCTCTAATACTGTGTCCTTAGCAACTGAGTTTAGTACTACGTTGCCATGATGTAGGGCCAGAGAGAGAGAGCAAGGGGAAGAGCGACAAGATCACCGTCACCTTTAGAGGGTGGGGTCATGGAGTGAGAAGGGGATTGGCCTGGAGCCAGACCAAAAAGCAGGGCGAAATCTTATGTCTTCGTTTATTAGCCCTGAGACTTTGCTCAAATTCCTATACATCCTTGAGCCTCCGCTTCCTCTCCTGAGACATCAAATGGGGGCAGTGATACTGACTTTGCAGGTGGATGGCTGTGAAGGTCACATGAAATTGCTTTAAAAAGGCTGATACCCTTACTACCTATACGCAGGTAATGGTACTTCTTAAGAGTTAGTTTCCCTTCTTCACTTCTGCCTGCTGGCTACCAATATCCAGCCTGTTGTCCAACAGAAAGATTTGCTTATGTTCAGGTGGTTAAGACAGCATGAGCCGTATCTCTTGGACAGGGGCTGATGACCACAGACATACCTATCCGTTGCACTGTGTCCAGGGGCAAAGAACAAATATGTATGATTTGCTGGGGGTCATGAGTGGGTGGATGTAACCAGAAGTGCCCCTGCACGTGAAAAATTATTTTAGGGACCCTTGTTTACCTTAGATCATATAAATTATGCACATTTCTCCAGAGTATATCCATATTTACTTTGATATTAAAACACTGCTTGAAACAGTACCTGGCATACAACCAATGCTCAATAAATATTTGTCGAACACATAAATTGATCTCTGAATGAAAAACAATGTTTTAAAGTGTTTGCCATCAGGTAAAATGGATGTTCCAGGAAGATGTGCCACCCTTCACTGGCCTCTAGTACCTTGCCACATAATTGTGCACCCTCAACCCTCAACCCGAGCTAGATAAACCCTGCAGAGACTCATCCTTTTACTCTAGGGTTGGGAAACCTAGATCCACACGTGAAAAGGAGTAAAACCCAGATTTCCTGATTCCCATCCCAAACTCATACAATGGAAATGCACGGCTTTGTCCTCAAGGTTCAAGGTCGTCCTTTTGGCTTCTCGAGGTCCTGTGCTCCTTTGTTTCCTCCATACACAACATTTAGTGGCTAGAGTTCTACTTCGCTGGGCTGAACTTGCTGAGGACATGTTTCACGGTTCAGACAAATGCTTGATGCTTGTTTTCAGTATCCTTGATACAAACTGCTTGGATAGGTTTACTTGTCAATTTCTCCGTTTCAGTTATCTCTTCCATTTTTTGTCTCAAGAATATTTAAGGAAGAAGCATTCTGGGACTTGTGGGAAAAATTCAAAATCTGGCCTTATTTCTAAGGAGAGGAAACACGTCTGGAGTAAAGAAAACTCAACCAGAGGTAGCCCCTCAAATGAGAATGTGAGTTCTCTAATTTTTTTTCCTTTCGGAGAGCTGTAGCTCACCGGTTTGCCTACGTGGGCACAACCTCCCTGAAGCTCAAACTGAGAAATCATCCAGAGACCCCCAGTTTTTCAAACCTTGCTGCTCCCTTTCGAAGGATATTCTCTTCCCAAATCCGGGACCATCCTCTTTCTTCCCTTCGCTGCTGCACCCATCTCTTCCTC
Organism: Lontra canadensis; assembly: GCF_010015895.1. Lineage (NCBI taxonomy): Eukaryota > Metazoa > Chordata > Mammalia > Carnivora > Mustelidae > Lontra > Lontra canadensis. Next base: position 9,306,983 of record NW_022631050.1, on the reverse strand, counting down.
TGCTGCCTCCGCCACCCACCCAGAACCCTTCCTCTGCCCAGCATTTCCCTGACTGTCAGAACTAGTTTCCTGTCAGCTGCATCTCCCTAAACATAGATACACCCCAGCCCAGTGTCCCTGACAAAGCAGTGTGTTACGGTGATGCAACAACCAAGGTGTCAAAATAATTTGGTAATTAAAACAGGGGAAGGTCAGGGTTTCTTCTGTCTGGAAAGACAAACACTCAACACAATGAGAACAGCTAAACAAGAAAACTAGTTTCACATTCCCTTGTCTCTCCTTTGCCCCTTGCTCTGATCCCAAAGTCCCACAGCTATAGTGGATCTTCTCAGGGCACAGGACGAAGAACACACTTGACTTAGAAGGCGGGGCAAGTTTGAACACCAAGGAATAAACCATTTTCAAGGTTTCAACACACCACTTGTTTTTGTCTTCCCTGTTTGTTTTTACACCAGCCCCACCCTAAGCTCCTGCTGGTGCAATGGCCCCAGATCATGGCTCAATGCCATGGATGGGACATTGCTCAAAGGGGGCTGTGGGTGCTGAGGGCAAAGTCTCCTCCCAGGAAACCAAGCCCTCAAGATCACCTTTCCTTGGCTCTTATTTGTTCATTCGTTGAACACTGAACATTCATGAAGAGCCTGTTATATTTTAGGGATGGTGCTTAGAACACCGGATGGGGGTGGAGAGAATGAAGACATCAATATAACATGGCCTCTGTCACCCAGAAGCACACTGTCTAGTGCACATATGGGCATAAATCATAGTCTGCTGTGATAATGGATGGGGTTCTGAGTCAGGTCACAGTGAAGTTCTAGAGGCCTCAGAGGAGGGTGTAACCAACCTCCTGTGGGGCTCTAGGAACAAGTGACCAAGGAGGTGATCTTTAAATTACAACCTGATGGATGTACAAGGTTTCTCCAGATAGGTGAGAGAAAATGGGGCTTTCTAGGCAGAGGAGCAGTGCATTCAATAGCAGGAAGGGGGAAAGAATGTAAAGTTCATGGAGATGGAAGTTGGCACTGTGCTGGGGGTCAGTGAGGATGGAAGGGAGATCATTGAATAAGTCAGTTGGGGTAAGACTGGGAAAGTTCTTGACAAGATGCCAAGCAGTGTGGCCTGTCTGGAAGGTGTCTGTGGTGAGTTCTGGACAGAGTAGAGGTGTGAGCAGACCATGCATGAGAGGCAGCAAATCTCACCCAAGCATCTTTCTACCAGGGATTCATACTCCGAGGTTTTAACTCAATGGCCTTCAGATCTCTCCTCAGCCTAAAAGGAAGGCAGTTATAGCCAGGATCTTGGCTTCTCCTAGATGATTGACTCCAGGGAGCCAAAGCTCTCCTCTCTCCTCCTCCCACTCCCACAGCTCGGCCAGCTGTCCACATCAAGAGAGACCGTGGAAGGATTCGGTAAAGAGTGTTGGCTTCAGATAGTCCTGATTTTGAACCTTGGCTCTACCTTTTATCAGCTCTGTTGAGTAAGTGACTTTCCTCTCCTAAGGCCTCAGTTTGCCCTTTGTAAAATGGGCTTGAAGGATAATATAATAATACCCTCCTCCTTGGGCTTCCTCGCAGAGTGCCTCATTTGTAGCTCATGGAAATGTTTCATCAATTGTGTATGCTATAGGCCTGTCCAGCTGGCTTTCCCTAGCCCTGTCACTTAACACACCCATGTGAGTCTGGACTGTGTGGCTTTGAGGCCTAGGCTAGAGGGCCCCCGACTTTACTTTTACCCCTGACTTTACCCCCGACTGTGTATCTTTGAGGCCCAGGCCAGAGGGCTCCAAGGTGTATTGGACAATGATGCACACCATAAACATGAAAACAAAGAAAACATGGACACTTTTGTCATTCAGGATCCAGTAGTCAGAGTGGGCACAGCAAGACCCATAACCAAAAACCTCCATTCTTTGACAAACACCATTTAGGTTCGCAGATCTTCAGATCTTCTGTCCCATGTCCTTGAAGCGAAAGGCAACTATGTCTGGATGTTACATAAGTTTGGGGTCGTTCTGCTACCGGCTTTGCAGATGGATACCGCTTTGGATAACAGGGAGGTTTGAATCGTTACAGCACTTAGGTAAGATAAATTAAATAATTAACTTGTCGAATCCCTTTCTCTCAGATAGCATAAGTGTAATAGATTCTAGATAAGAAAGTAGTGCTTAGTGTCCATTTATTTGTTGCTCTTTATGCTCTAATTCATGACTCCAGAGGTAGTCCTCAATTAGCATGGATTTCCAACTATTTTACATGGAAGCTGAGGAATATTTTGAAAAATTGAATAACTCATATTACTCTTCAATTTGTGTATATGTAGATTGAGACACAATCAATATGACAAGTTTGATAGAGATGCATAACATTTTCCACCAAGTAGGCATTAAAAAGCTAGCATAGTTTAATTTTTCAAGCAAATAAATAAGATTTAATTAAAATTTTAAAAAGCAAATTAAAAAATGAGCTTTACTTAAATAATTTTATTTAAAATGTTGATGTAACTTATTCATAGTTTCTTTTTACACTTTAATTAATAATTTTTGATATTTAAAATATTTTGGAAGAAATATTTTTGAAAGTACATGGAAAGTATTTTTAGTTTAAATTTTTTTCACATTTACTTTTATTTACATTTTTAATGAAAGCATATTCAAATTTTATACATTTGGAATGCAAACAATTTGTTCTAGAATTCTTTAGATCAGTGCTGTCCAGTAGAACTTCCTGCTATGATGGAATATTCCATGCGTGTGGCCAACATGGTAATCACTAGACACATGTGGCTATTGAGCATGGGAAATGTGGCTAGTACCACTGAGGAATTTTATTTATTACATTTTAATTGATTTAAATTTAAATACCCACATGTGACTAGTGGCTATTACATTGGGCAGCACATTTTTAGATCATTGAAAATGAAAGTGAAAATGAATCTAGGTGATAATCGAAATAGAAAAGGCACGGAAAGATCCAAGAAAATAAGGAAAGGTTGAAGAAAATGAGGAAGAAAGGGGTGATCTGCCTAATTCTTTAAGAGAAATAATAAAAGTGAACAAATTGACTTGCACACAGAAACATCTCTATATGATTATGTGAACTGCAGGGAAAAGCTAGAAAAACAATTGATAAGATACAACAAAGACAAACCAATGCTTGAATGTTAGCATGAAGTTTTGAGAATATTATTATTTAGCCAATACTTAGCGAAACATAATGGTGTTTTTCATGAGACAAATGGAGCAATCTTTTCAGGAAAATTTCTGGATCGAGAAGTTATTTGGAATGAGGTATTGGAATGTCTGCAACATAGAGACAAATAAAAAGTAACAGAATGAATTTGTATTATTTGGGATGGCAATTTCAAAATGAGGTTACTAACTACATAGATAAGGGGTGCCTGGTGACTCAGTTGGTTAAGCATCTGTCTTCAGCTCAGATCATGATCTTAGGATACTGGGATTGAACCCCACATTGGGCTCCCTGTTCAGTAGGGAGCCTCCTTCTCCCTATCTCTCTCCCCCCTGTTTGTGCTCTCTCTTTCTTGCTCATTCTTTGTCTCAAATAAATAAATTAAATCCTTAAAAAAATAAATGGGTAATAAAGTGCAAAAAAAGGTGTAAAATTTTTAAAAAGCAAATATTGTCTAGTACAACTAGATTGATCCAAGATGTATTGGACAATTACTACTTATGTCATTGAACTATACTAGCTAGGAAAACAAGGATGTCAAAATTAATTTCATTAGTTTTATATCTCTTATAAAAAAGAACAGGTTTTGATTTAAGAGAAAAACTAAGAAAGCAATTTTCAGCTTTTGGCTTTTATTTAGAAGATTGCCAATTTTATGTCTTCTTTAGACATAGATAAATAAAATTAGTTTTGGAGGAAATTGAAATTAATTTTGAATTTACCCTATCCCCTGTTATTTGGTATGAATTATTGCTTGCTGTTAATTTGTTAGCAAACTATTATAACAGAGCAGATCAAAGCTTGAGTTTTTCATTTTAAAGGTATATTTATTTAAAGAAAGTGGTATTTCTAAATTGAAAACCACTCTGTCAATATGCAATATAAGCTATAATCCAATAAAATGTAGTAAAATCAGAAGAAAAAATTAGGAGAGAGAGATTCATATATAAATAATCCCAAAACTAACTATAGAATCTATTTTCTGGCTATGATAGATCAAGGTATGCTTTCTGTTAATGAAAAATTGCAATAAATGGAGCAATATACTGCTATATTCATTTTTGCTATAATATTTCAATGTTAAAAAAATACTGGAGAAAAATCTACGAAATACTGAAGGCAACAGGACTTTGAATGTCTGTGAAAACTGTGATGTAGAGAATAGAGGTATGTAATTACTTTCTATGATATTGATACTGTATAATATATGATCCATAAAAATGCTAAAAACTAGTTTGTAAAACTTACATTTTTAATCTATTTATTGCTTTAGTAATTTTATTAATAATTCCAGTTGCTACTATCTGAGGCAAGTGGTCAAATGAGCTAATCTGGTGGAAAGACCCAGAATTTCTTTCTGAGAGCTAGAGAAATAGGATTCCTGAAAGACACAAATCTAGGTCTTTAAGGATGGGGAAGGGGTGTTTTGGTTTTATCATGATGATTTGCTTTTTATCGTTGACTTTGGTACTGAGAACCTAGACAGCTAATCATTTGTGAGCTCAAAGAAGTCTGAGTCTTCCAACTGCTACGATGCTCTGCAGGGCTAATTCCCAGAACTTATGGACAAGGGGACCTACCTGGGAAAGAAAGGTGGTGACTGGGTGTCTAGAGAACATTTGAAAACAAGACCAGAACTTTTTCCCACTTGGATTCCTTAAACACAGTCTTCCTGATTTTTAAGCTTTCATTCATTTTGAAGGGCATTAAATGTGCACATCACAATCTCTCTGCTCCTCACACACGTGTCATTGTTCATAAGACATGTGATACATGAGAGGGCTCTTCCAAGAGAAAATTGTATCTATATCCATATCTGTATCCATCTCCATCTCCATATTCATATCTATAGCTACGTGTCCTGAGTCTTTCTGATTTTCAAGTATGTAATTTCAAACTTGTTAGCAGTGATAGAAATCTAAACTGGACCTGTGCTTGAAGACAAGGGTATGAAATGGAGTGTGTCTAATGTTTAACTTCTCTGACATGACTGCTAGGTGAAACACACCTTTTGTTAAGGTGTTTTTCTTTTAAGCATCTGATTAACATAATTTTTTTTATATTATACAAAAACATAATACCATGATTATGGAAATAAAAAGCCACCCACAAGCTTACTATCTTTAAAATCATCTATTTTCATTCCTTTCTTTCTTTTCCAAAAAAGCATATTTTTTTCACAGTGTTGGACATGCAACACAAATATAATTTTGCATTCTAATCTTTTCCATAAGCATCACACAATGAACCATTCCAATGTGGTCTTTCGAATGACCTACTTGAATGTCTTCAAAATATGACTTTGGTGAATATATTGTCATTTATATCAGCATTCCAAAACTATTATGGAAAATTTACATTATTTTCAGTTCACTTCTATTATCAATGATACCTCTTTGGCCACTTTTTTGCTATCCTTGTTCCTAGTCTTGGATTATTCTCTTAAAACAAATCTCCAATAGTGGAATTTTCGGGCCAAAAGAGATGGGAACTTGTTGACATTGTTGGTTGTTACCCTCCTTTAATTTATTTATAGAAAACAGTCTTCCTCCTTCATTTAAGCAAACTAACTTGCTAGTTTACCAACTCACTAATTAACTAGCTCAGTGTCCCAGTTTCCTGGTTTGTTTCTATTCCCATCCAACTGGTTCACAGAGTTCCTTATATTTGCTCCTTCCTGACAGTGAATGTCTGGTTCACACATCATCTTTACACAAATAAGTTGCAGTGATAACTTTTTGCCCTGAAGCTTGATCATTTCAGTGATCTATTTTCTGGCTTCAAGGAATTCCCCATCTGCAAAAGTGTCCATGAGACAGTTTCAGTGATTGCGAAAGAAGCATACTGATAAGCCAGGTAAAGACTGGGCTCCTAGCCATCTGTTCTTTCTATCTCTTACAATTAGGTCTCTGCCAAGGCACCTTGGGCTCAGCCACCAACCTGTCCCACCAGCTCTTGCCAAAGTGCAGGCATCAATGTGAATGCAGGCATGGACTCTTATCATATATCCACTCCACCTTGAACTGGCCTAGATCCCATAAGGGACCTATTGGACACTCAGATGTAATCTTTACTCTCAAGAACTCTCTAGGCTGAAGAGATAAGATACATATGCTCTAAGAATATAGCTGAGAGTCTATGATTCCACAGAGGTTCAGAAGCAATGGATAACACCATGGGCCCTAAACTTCGGTAGAAGGACAGATAGGAATAAAACAGGCAGAAAGGATTAAGGAGGACATTCAGTTTGGAGGCATTCAATTCTTATCATCCAATCATCCAATCCAATGAGCTAGGTTCTGGGCACACATGGAGGAGTTAGATGGCATACCAGTTCTTTAGGAGATCACAGTCTTGTGGGAGAGATGCTCATAAGAAGATCATCACCATATGGCACAATGCACACTTTCACAGAGGGATTGACAAACTGATGTGAATGCAATCGTCAGATCTGCCTGTGAGAGATAAAATGTCCAATGGAACAGCAAATTTCCCTCCAGACCAAAGGGATCTGGTTCATTTTATGAAGATCATGTGACCCAAATGGGGAGGTCGCAGTGGTAGAGGAGAAACAAGACTCTACTTTCAGCCTTAAGACCTGGGTTTTCACCTGACACTTCTACTTCAGAGCTGTGTGATTATAATCACATTCCTCAAAGTCTCTGGGGCTCAGTTTGTCACATGTAAAACAAGGATTCTAACACTTTTTCAGGAACTGCTAGGAGATTGAAAGAGAAAGGGGGTGACAAAGGGCCAAGTAAAAGAATTTATTCTTATTATCACCCTCAATGATGTCATCACATATGAAAGCACTTTGGGAATTCTCTGGCCCAGTACAAAGAAGTAAAGTTATTGGTGTGACAACTAATTTATTCCTACAATTACCTGTCCTTGTCTCTGGGCTCTTAGATCTGGAAACAAAAAGGTGTGGCTACAAAGGAGCAGGCTTTGATCCTGCCACCTACCCCATCGTTTTTCTTCCCGTAGATCCCACCCTATAAGGCCCCAGAATGTTCACTTAGCCTCTGTAAGTCCTCCTGAACATGATTATTAGCCTTTTCTTTTCTCTAAGGAAATTAAATCACGTAGTGTCCACCAAACCCAAAGATGGTTAAAGTGCATGGAGAGTTGGCCACATGCCCAGGGTTCAGCTATTCACCCAGGCATTACTTCTCAGGCATTTATTTCATAATTTCTCACAAGAAACTGTGGCAATAGCCAGAGATGACAGAAATGACAGATGAGTCAAGGAGAGAGGTTGACTCAGAGGCAACCATCTCAGCACCCCCACCCCCAACTGACATCCCTGAGCTTGCTGGCTTCCATAGAGATTTATACTGCTGTTTGGATATTGCTTTAAGGAGATTAAAGGATCTGTATTCCTGGAAACCTCCTTCTCTATTTCTTCTCTGTGGCCCTTCAGACCATGCTCCAATTCATTTCTTTGTAAGGAGAAGAACTCACATTCCTTGGGAATTTATTCTATGCTAGGGACTGTACTGTCTTTTACACTCATTACCTTATTTACTCCTCAATGTCATTGCACAGATACAATGGTTATCCCCACTTCACAGATGAGGAAACTGGCATAAAGAAAGGTAAGCTAAGGTCAGTCCAGGGATGACTAGCAGAGCTGGACTTGGGTTGTCGAACTCCAGAGCTTGTGCCTCTGATGATTCTGGAATTCTGCCTCCTACAGGTAGGAAAGCCTGGAACCTCTGTGAGGAGTTCAGTCACCGCAACTGTGAGTCAAAGCTGAAGACTGGCTTAGGATTGGTTTTTCCTAAAGCAGGACCTATGGAGGAGTGGAAATTAGTTGATGGATGACCTGGGCAGTCTTCTTCCTGGGCAAGGAACATGTCCTGCCTAGCTCTTGCTGGTTTGAGGCAGTCCAGGGTTTACCTTAGCAGGGAAAGGAGAACATTTTTGGAAGAGGAAGAACCAAGTTGTTTAATGACTCTCTTTAGAGCTCACCTCCCTGTATTCCTTACGCAACACTTTTTTTTTTTTCCTTGAGAAAATGTGGCGGCGTTTATCACCCTCAACACAGCTTGGATCATACTTCCCACTACTCAAGAGCCTCCAATAATGGTTTCCCATGGCGACAATCAGCAAGTCTCCAAACTTTCTTAAGCCCACTGGTAAACAAGATTTTGCTGTGTACCCAAATGGATTTATAATATGTGTGTGTGCATGTGTGCAAAGCCATGCCAACATATTATGCACACTATAAAAATAAAGCCAAACAGAAATTATAAAAGAAGAGATAAATATAAAATAAAAAATACAATGTATGCTAATCTTCATAATGTCATTCTAACTTTCCTACCATCACAAGAAACAATCAACACTCCAGGCAGAGTTCATCATTAATAGCAATGAATGTGAACCCATATTTCAAGTATTTTTCCTGAGAATTTTGATTTTTTTGTTGTTGTTGTTTGTTTTGGCCTACTGCTTGCTCTATCTGATTAGATCATCATTGGCTGTAACCCCTGAAATGTGGCCAGTGGAAAGCCAGGAATAGGAGAAAAGTCAGCTCTGCCATTTTCTTGTTGTTTGCTTGGGTCTTTACAGGAATTTTTAAAAACCAGTTGTCCATTTTGTCAGGGTTTGTTTAGTTAAATCTAGGTAAGGAATCCATAAATTTAAGAGACCAGCTACATGAAAACGTCAGTATGAATACCTCTTGGGCTGTCTAGGACAAAGAATCTCCACCCACCCCTCAGAATGAGCTTAGTTGGAGATTTGATGTGAAGTCATTTGATGTGGAGATCCAACAAGGGTCCCACGATCAATCTATATAGGAAATAATAGGACTTCTAAACTTCTTTTATGTAAATAAAAGTAAATATAAATGATGACTGCACACTTTCCTGGAAGCATGCACACTTTCTTAGAAACCCCTTATCTACCAAAATCAGATTCTTTAGCCTTCCACGATTGGCCATCTACTCCAGCCATCACTGATCCCCCCACCCATTGCTATGATTGCCCCCGTCACTGCATGGTACATATGGCTGGACATGTTTCTCTGAAAACTTTCTTCCCCTGGGACTTTGCTGTGACTGTTCCTTCTGTTTGGAACACCTTGATTTCCATTACTGTCTTTCAAAATTTTATGCCTCCATTGAGGATCACCTCAGCCTCCATCCACTGTGTGAAATAATAACATTTTTTTGACCTCTTATTACATGCTGGACAATGTATTATCTCATTTAACATTCACAACATTTCCAGGAGATGGATACTATTATGAGAAAGCTCAGACAGAACTGTTCAAGGCCACAAAACTAGGAAGTGAGAGAGCCAGGAACCAAACCCATGAGGACTCCAGATCCCCACACTCTTTCACTGTATATGTGCTTTAATTTCATTTGACTTGTTTGGACAGGTAAAGCTAACACGAAACTCTCCCCCCTTTCTTCTTGTGGGGAGAGAGAATTAGTTGCTTCCTCTTCAAGTTTCTACAGCAACTTGTTTGCAAATATCATGTAGGAATTACTTCACCCTGCCATATAGTGCTGTCATGTGTGCATACCTCTCATATCCTCAGATATACTGTGAGCTGTTTGGTCAAGGGACCACACTGAATCCTTCACAGCACATAGCAGAGCCATAGTAAACAAGGTCATGTAATGAATGAATGGAAGAATAAATGCATGTGTGGAAAACAAAAGAACAAAGGTCCTAGGTTGGGTATGATTCCTTTAAACTGTAATTTGACATTCTCCTAGTGGTCTGGCGTACAAACTATACAGACATATGAGTGCTGGTCTATAATATACAACAAAGATTTCAAAATGGAAGACAAGAGTTCCATTTCCCAACATTTGCAGAAGCACTTGAAAGTTATGTTATATTATACTTTAATATATATGGACTGGATGATAAAGACTCAAACTTGTGTTTACATAATCCAACTTTCCAAACAACTGAGTGCAGTAAAAAACTGTCACCTTACAAAGTAGCACTTGATATCTTGGACAACTGGGAAAGGGTTTATTGGACAGATCATTCTAAAGGTGACAATAGTTAATGAAGTTTATAGAAGAAACTTTAGCTCATTTAATCCCGAAAATAATGTGTATGTGTATACACACACATGCACACCCTTCCCCACAGTTTAGGTATTCTTCTTTCTCCATTTTACTGACTCAACAACTGAGACTCATAAGGATGATGTGACTTGCCCAAAAATCACATAATCAAGCAGTGACACAACCCATACCCAAACCCAGACTTTTAGACTCAAATCCCTTAATTTTTTCCCACTCTGCTCCTGAAACATAAAATGAACCCTAGAATGTCATACATTTGAGCTATCAGAAACTCTTTGCCATGGGCATAGAATAAATTGTCTCCTTTTCAGTGTTGTTTTTTTTTTTTTGAAATGCTCTTCAGTGTAAGTCTACAGTCTTGAGGATTGTGCATGGCAGGGAGGGACTAGTGGCTCATAATCCCTAGATGACTAAACAGCCCAGTCCATCTGTGATAAATATCCCTTCCAAGGGCCACAGGTGTTCACAACAGAGCAAACACCATTTTTTTCCGCCTCAGTGCAGAAACCATCATAGAAACATTTCATCCTCCACTCAGTCAATGAATCCATCCTTCCTTTTTAAATTTTCGTATTAATGTTTGTATCCTTATGCAGAGGAGCAAGAAATAGCTCTCTGACTGATAAGCTGTGTAGTAAAATGGACTGGCCACCATGCACCCAGTGGAGTCATAGATGTTAGTTACAGATATGAGAGAGGGCCTCGCTCCTAGTCCCCAAAGGCTGGAAGAGACAAAGGCAGAGCCCAACACCTCAGTGTCTGCTTTTCTCCCTCCCCTGAACATGGTGCCCACACGGCAACAATGGGCTCTTGAAGGATAGGCCCCTGAATCCATCCTCAAGTACATCATGTATATGAAAAGTGTGGAAATGGAGGTAGAAACTAGATTTCATTTGGGGTATCCCTAAAGGACAGGACTAGAGGCAAGGGGTGAAATTAAAAGTCATCAGCTTTCTACTCATCCACCTAACAGAGATGGACAACATAGAAATGAAATAGTGAGCTCACTATCATAGGAAGCATTCAAGCAAAGGCTAGACCATCCTTCCCTGAGAGTGGTATAGAGAGCATATATTTAGAGAGTGGAATGTTTGGTTAGATCACTGCTAAAATACCCTTCCAGCAATGGCATTTTGTGTTCCTCCAAATATTCCACACTTGAATGCCTCAGGAGATGGGTTCAGACAAAGCTCATCTGTTCCATAATACTTGGCCACAGTACAACGCCTGCTGCCTGGTCACAAAGCATTTCATAGACAGCTGTTACTGCCCCTATTTCAGAAATGCGGTGAAAAGAGAATTCAGAGACAGGTGAGGGGCCTGCCACCACGTGAGCAGGTGGGAAGAAGCCCCCAGCTCCAGTGCTGCGCACTTCCTGAACCTACACAATTCTCATCCTAACTCAGTGATTTGTGACCATGTGCAATAATCCCACCACCTCCGGGAACACCTTTGTTTCTCCCTCCTAGGTTACAAAATCACACAATCTCAGTGTTTTAAATAGTCTTTGAACTTACAGCGTTTACAGGTAAGTAATGTTTCCCACCGACTCTAATTGAGAACTAGAAAATGCATCAAGCTCCAGGGAACTGAGGGAATTCTGTCTGGGCTTAGGGGTAAATACGGGAAAAGTCACAGCCAAGTCTTCTGCCAGCGTGTCCCAGGAAAGCATGGGGCCAGTGTTTACGAAGGGAAAATGGTGAGTTCCAGGAGTGGGAAATGTAATACAGTTTGTGAAGGTTGCAAGAATTTGGAGCTACAAGAAACAATAATGGTACAACTAGGAGTAACCTTTCTCTTGAAAGGTCTTTGTATTTCACAGATAGGTAAGCAGCAGGACTTAGGAGAAAACCAGGAATGGGGAATCAGCAAACCCACCACTGACTGCTGTGTGATCTCGGGAGGACCCACAATCTCCCTAAGTCTTGGGTTTCTTCACCAAGAATGACGATATCCACCCAGGATTGATTGGAGGACCAGGTGAGATCATGGATATGAGATACGTTGTATCTTGTAACATGGGACAAATGAGAGGAGCTAACATGATCACACCTGCTTTATGTGCTTTTTCAGAAGTGAACTGATATAATTATTCTTTATTTCCAGAAGTGGAAACCAAAGCGTGGTGATGGGAAGGAACATGGGTCCCGTTCTATAGTGTCGGGACCAAGAGATGAGGTCTCCCTATAGTGGCTGCCCACGGCATGGTACTTTCTCTCCTTCTGAGAACAACACCATTACATAACTGTCTGGGACAGAGTCTCAGACCACAGAGATATCTTTCCGCCCAGCTGCACCAGACACACATACCTGGGACGGAATCCGGAAGATGGCCACTTCCACATCAACTGGGGAGCCCCAACACCTACCTTTCTCCTCTCCACCTCCACTACGTTACCCTCTCTGCTACCGGGCAAAGCATGCAACCTCCGATGCTGCCTTACATCAGGGAAGTAATCTCTGGCCTGTCTGGTTCTCTGCCCTTAGAGAACATACCAGCCATCATCCATCCTTTATAAAAGTCCTCCAAGCATTTCTCCCTTCTGCTTCTCCACAGTGCGGCCTTTTCTGTGAAGTTCTCTAATCATGGGCTTCCCCAACACCCACCCCTCACCATCATCTTTACCTCAGAAAGTGAAATAAAGAAATTCAAGTGACTCATCTATCCACATAGCCAGAAGGGAGAAGCAGAAAGTACAGAAACCATCATAGAATGATGAGTATGTCTGCAGGTCTCTTGGCTGCTTCATATGATCAGCTGAGCTTCATGAAAGGGAAGACAGAAAAATCTGAGCGGTGCCATATTGTCTCCAAAAGCAGCCGGCATGAAAATGAAGTATGACTTCCACCTTCCCAAGATGCAAAGTGTCTCCCTCCTCACGTGATCAAATGGGGCTCAGCAGCTAGCTGGGCAGCCTTGGGAGAGAGCCTACCTGATCAGCACCACTAAGCCTCAGCTGTCCTCTCCCAGCCAGGGATACCCCCATACTTCAGTGGTCCCCTCCCCAAGGCCTGGGACCCCATTCCACGTCAGCCCTCTAGAAACACAGCAGTGTCTACTGCAGACACTCAGCAGGGAACCAACAGGGTGTGCCCTGCTTGGTAAGCACAACCCATTGGCAGCACTGGGCTTGACAGACCCCAAATTCTGTACTCTTCAGCTGACTAGAAGCCTGCTAGACTAGCGTGCACGATGAGGGAGAATCAGAGAGGCAGAGTCTGAGAGTCAGCCAGAGGGAGACTCTGTTCTAGTCCACTTTACATATCAGGCATCTGCCTGAGATTTCACCAGGAAGACACAAAATAAACAAAACAAAAACAGGGTCCATCACAATTACAAACAAAAAGTAGGGAATAGCCTTGAAAACCTCCACTGGTCTAGCCCAGTGTTTCTCAAACTTGAGAGGATCTCAGATCTCCTAGAGGGCTGGATAAAACACAAACGGCTGGGTCCCTCCACAGGGTTGCTGCTTCAGAATTTTGGGGTGAGGCTGATGTTCTGGATTTCTTACAAACTCTCAGCGACTCCAATTTTGCTGTTCTGGGCAATGAACTTTAAGAACTATGATATAACCCAATTTTCCCTTCAGAGACAAGAGAGGTGATTCCTCCCAGGTGCCTTAGCCTGTTGGAGATGAACCAGAGTCTCTGATAGCCCCCAGGCTGCCTCTTCCAGGGCTCGTCCATCACACCCCACACCTGCTCTGACACAACAGTCCCTTGGGCAGAGAAGCCCACTTGGATCTGGGCTCTCAAGCAGCTTCACCCTTGGGACAGTGATCATAGGGGAGCATTCCTAACTCAGAGCCCATGCTCAGCCCACCTGTGTTCCCAGTTTGGGAAGTAGCATCATGACCCCAGCACTTCAGGGTGCTGGGTTCCCCACACTGCACTTGTTTGAGCCTTTAGTCATCAGGGAGCCTTCCAGGATCACATTCCTGTATTCCGTCCCCCAACACATCTTAATTGAGAGCTCCTAGGTATTGGCCACTAACTTCTGAGATCCATCCAGAAACTTCTGAGGGACAGGTTCTTCCTGGCCCTTAAGGACTTCACAGGGAGGAAAAGTAAGCCTAATCAAGTTGTTACCTCATGAAGGGCAAGGAGTGAGTAGCTCAGGGGAGTGAGGGAGAGGAGTGAGGAGGGTTTCATCAGGCAGACAGGCAGGCAAATGTTAGCAGACAAGGGACATGGGGTAGAGAAGACATGTTCAGTGCAAGGATAAAATTATAATAAACATTGATTGAATATCTACTATACATCAATTGTTTTCCATACTTCTTTCATCTTCAAAACCATCCCTGTAAGAGGTGTCATTATAGTATCCTCATTTATGTACCAGGAAACTGAAGCTCAGAGAGGTTTTACAACTTAGTGAAGGCCACACAGCTACTCAAACTTGGGTGCTCTGACCCCAGAGCCTGATCTCTTAGGTACTGTACCATCTTATCATTCTCAACAAGGGATGGGCAGCTTGCAACTGTCTGGATGGCTGTAGGTTTACCAAAGTCCTGGATAGATGAGCAGGGGGTGGGGTGGGGTGGATGATAGTCGGGAAGATAGTCTGGGGATTTTTTTTGTTGAAGTGCTTGAATTCCAAGGGAAGTCATTTGAATCTAACTCAGGAGGCTACCAGGATCACTGAAGGGTTTTGAGCAGGAGAGAGACGCATGGCACAATAGCATTTTAGGGAAATCCCTCCAACAGCAATAGGCAGATTTGGTTGGAGAGGGGAAGATCTGGTGACCAGAAGATCACACTGGAGGGCACTGTCAAATTTCAGAAGCAAGAACATGGGAGCCTAGCTTAAGGTGGGGTGGCAGGCACAGAGGGAGACTCAGGGGCAAGTGCTCTTCTCACCACTGTCACTACAAGTATTTTTTGTCCCGGATGACGCGCTTTACCCATATTAACTCATTTAATCCTAGCAGTAGGTTTTGCATCAGATCCCTCTCCTTACGACATTTCTTGCCCCTTCTTTATCTCTATAGATGCATCCCCATGCCTGGCAGTATTCATATTTGGGGATCAAAGCCTGAAACTTTTTCCTTGAATATATAGACATCAGGCATTGAGACAATTGAAGATCAAGAAATCATGATCAGTCTCAGAACTATTTATTCTCTTGATTTTATAGCCGAGGAAGCTGAGGCCTAGAGAGGACCATGACCTTGGCTTTGTCCCCTCTAGGAAGTGACAGAGGCTGGACCAGAAACAGGAGGTCTTCCCCAGACTTCGACCCTGGTTTGGTCCTCCTGCTTCTTGGGGCCAGACCAGAAGGCTTGCAGCTGTGGTGGGTGCCAGATGGCATCTCAGTCACCAGTCTGGAGGGCGCCTGAGGACCCTGTGGTCAGTGCCAGGCTGGCAGCCCATCCCCGACATGGGCAGCAAGGGCACAGTGCAGAGGGACTGAGTGAAGGCAGCACGTGCGGTGGGGGGAACAAGAATGCAGTGACTCAGGCCCACATTGGGGCATTGTTCTCAGCTGTCCGGGGAGCATCCCAGCCTGGAAGAGGCAGCTGCTATCTTCACTTTGTCGAAGAGTCACTCTTGACCCAGGGAGCTGACACAGTAAGAGCGGAGAGCAAGACCGGCTTCACCCAGGTGGCACTGGGCAGAAGATACAGTGCCCACTGTAGAGTTAGAAGACAGCTCACCTCCCAGCTCTGCTCTTGCCCTTGCCACTGTTGTGAACTTGAGCATGATCTCACCTGAACCTGATGAGTCTTACCCTTCTCATCTGTTTATGGGTGCAATATCTTAGAGATGTGCAGAGTGGCCAGTAGGTTAATGCATTAAAAAAAAAAAAGGCTTTTGCAAACCTAGAGAATTCTACACCTGTGTTTTAGTCTATTCAGGCTGCTATAACAAAATACCACAGACTGGGGAACTTATAAGGAACAAAATTCTATTTCTCACAGTTCTGGCAGCTGGGAAGTCCAAGATCAAAGCACCAGCATGGTCACGTTCCACTGAGAGCTCACTTTCTGGTTCACAGCTGACACCTTCTCACTGTGTCCTCACATGGTGGAAGGTCAAGGGAGCTCCCTGCAGCCTCCTTTGTAAGAGCCCTAAGCCCATTCATGAAAACTTCTCCCCCATGACCTAACCACTTCCCAAAGGCCCCACCTCCCAAGAGCATCCCCTTAGGGGTTATGATTCCCACATATGAATTCTGGTACTATTATCATTATTAATGCTATGACTGATATCATTAAAGTTTCTTAAAGGAAACCTGATTAGAATGTGAAACTTTCTCCATGAAGGGTTATGTTTGAATCCTCTGTACTATCTTTGTAACCCTTAGGTAAATTTGAAATTACTTCAAAATAAAATATTGAAAAAAAAAGAAAAGTTAGGGATTGGGCGCCTGGGTGGCTCAGTCGTTATGCGTCTGCCTTCAGCTCAGGTCCTGATCCCAGTGTCCTGGGATCAAGCCCCAGGTCAGGCTCCCTGCTCAGTGGAAAGCCTGCTTCTCCCTCTCCCACTCCCCCTGCTTGTGTTCTCTCTCCTGCTGTCTCTCTCTCTGTCACATAAATAAATAAAATCTTTAAAAAAAAAAAAAAGAGTTAAAGAAATCCTCTTTCATTCAGCCAGGTTCGCCCTGAGGCAGGCATACTTCGGTGAATGAGAAAGCAAAGTCTCTTCCCTTGAAGAGCTTAGGTCCTAGCCGGCAGAAACAAACATTAAACAATGCAAGAAACATGAAGAGGGTCTTTCGTGTAAATCTAAAGTGGGACGAGGTAGAGCAACAGAGGGGGAGTGAATGTCCCAGCTTGGGGGCAGTGGGGAGAGACTTGTGGGCTGACATATTGCTGGTCAGGGAAGGTCTTACTGAGAAGGTGAAATCTGAGCAGAGCTGAAGGAAAGGAGGGCTTCAAGGGGCAGCTAGGTGAGAACAGCCGGCCCTGGGGAAAGCAAGAGAATTACTCTAGGGACAGCCAGGAGACCAGCCATGCTGATTCGTGCATGGAGGTTGGGGAGGGTTGCAGGAGATGAGTTCAGAGCCAGGTCCTGCAGGGTCTTCTAGGCTATTCTGTGGACTGAGATTTCTCTCTCCGAGAAATGGACACTGAGGCATGGATTTCAACTGAGGAGTGAGACGATTCAATGCACACTTTGAAAGGGTCATTTTCACTTTTGAGTTTCAAATATACTGAGAAGCTCAAGGAAAGAAACAAAGAGACCAGACAGAAGGTGATTGCAACTATCAGGGAGGGGTCGCTGCAGGGGGGTGAGAAGTGATTAGAGTCTGGATATGTATTTTGAAGGTGGAGCCAACACAATTTCCTTACGCCAAATGTAATCTCTAGGACCCCTTCCAGCCCTTAAACCCTTTGACTGCCCTAGAATCCCTCATCACCTCCCCAAACATTCCCACCAAGCATGAAGAGAGAGACAACTGTGCTACTTTTAAAAAATAAATCCAAATTCTCTCAATGGTTCTGTTTCTTGACATGAATATTAAGCCCATGTGGAAGCTGTGACTTTGATTCCATGGCCCAAGGTTTCTGGGATGATGTTGTCTCAGCCCTGTTCCATGCCCAAGTATAAAGACAGCATGAGAGAAATAAGAAAGAAAAGGCTGTCTTTCCCTCCATCAGAAGAACTGCCAAGCCCAGAGGCCACCCAAGGAGGACAATAATGAGGTTAAAGGGGCAACAAAAGGGAAGTCTGAATAAGAAGGTAGACTCCCTATGAAGTGCTTGTGTCCCTGAGAACAAACTCCATTCTGGTTCCTCTTTCTGACTGAGGCAGATATGTATGATCTGTCCCCTGGACAACCCTAATAATTGGCTACCTGGTTCTCCTGACCCAGGATGCCCCATCCCCAACCTTCCCTCTGCATTGCTGCCAGACATGCAGTCCCCAAGCACAGTGAGGATGGCACTCTCTTGTTCCTGACCTGTTCTCGCACACAAGTATCTACCTCAAGCCAGAGCTTTGCGAAGGACTTTTCCTCCGAAGAAAGCCATCCCTGCTCTCCCAGATGCCCCAGGCGGTGGTAGAGGACATCCAGTTGGGGCAGGAGACTGAATTCAATTTTGAGGCATCGCATTCTCTTGACCTCAGTTCCACCTGGCGATGTGGCTTTCTTCACTTCCTGCCCTAATTGCTGTTAAACAGCTGCCACCTTTCACCCCAGACCTGGATGTCATCCAAAGGCAGGTAAAAATATTCCTCCCTTTACATAATTTGTCAGAGTCTGGAAGAAACCTGCTCAAGAAACAGATAGCATTACTGTGGCCCATCCAGTGATTTTGGCCTGTGCCTTGTTCTTTGGAATTGGTCACCCCGTGGGCTGTTCTTCCCTCAGCAGCAGCTTTTTCAAAGTCTTGGGCTGAAAGTTTGGTCTGGAATCACGGAGGAGCGCAAAACATTTCAAATGGAGGGAACTCAAAAGTCACCTTTTTTTTTTTTTTAGCAGTAAAAATCTCCTCGCTCTTATCTTATCCCCCCAAACACACCTGACCTAGGTCCCCAGCAGACACAGTTTATAAAGGCAAAGTGCCTTTCGTTGAAGAGGCATATGGGGGCTTAGTTTAATAGCCCCCTCCCCACCCCAGTGGCCCAGAGGCCAAGCTACCAAACCCACAAGCCCCTAATTTGTTTGTTTTCATTTTAGAAATAATAGTTGTTGAGGCCTAGAGACTTATCTCAAATCATTCAGTGAATCAAAAGAAAAGTACAGATGAGGACCTTGGTTCCTCAACTGGATTAAAAGCTTTGGTTTAAAAGTCTGTTTTAAAAGCTCAGACATCATTAGGTCATCAGGTGCAAAGGACTATGGGCCTTGACTGTGGAGCACTGGGAGAGTTGTGCAGTGGCCAACTGCAGTCACCCCACCAGCTCCCAGAGGCAAGGGCACACACCTCTCAGCTCCATTTTCAGTGAGTTCATGCCAAAAGTTTGAAATTGGCCATGGTGGGAAATTGGCAAATACTATAAATTAGGGCTTCCCCTTTCCCCAGGAGAACTGATTAAACACCGTAGGCTTGGGCATATGCAGTCTGGTTTACCAGGTCCTGAAATAGACCTTCTTGCAGAATGTGACTCTTGCTTCTTAGTCTTGAAAGATTTCATGGAATAGTCCTGAAATGTGAGCGTGCAAAGGAACACTTTGAGAAGGTCCCACCCACCGAAGACTGACTGAAATGTCTAAAGAACCAGTTGCTAAAGTAAATGGGCCAAGCAGCTGAGTGGCAGAACATGGAGAATGATGAGAAACAATGTGGAAAACCCCAAAACATTCGAATCAACAACATCAGGGGGCACCTGGGTGGCTCAGTGGGTCAAGCCCCTGCCTTCAGCTGAGGTCATGATCTCAGGGTCCTGGAATCAAGCCCCACTTCTGCTCTCTGCTCAGCAGGAAGCCTGCTTCCCCCTCTCTCTTTCTGCCTGCCTCTCTGCCTACTTGTGATCTCTCTCTGAGTGTCAAAAAAAAAAAAATAAAATAAATAAGATCTTAAAAATAACAACAACAACAACAACAACAACAACAGTGTATGAGTTTACCAGTGCTGCCATACACCCAGAGGGTTATGAAGGGTGTGGTTCAAACAATCAGGCCTGGCAGAATTGTTTCTTTTGAGGGCTGTGAGGGAGGAATCAGTTCTAGGCCTTTCTCCTTGACTTGTAGGTGGTTGTCTACAAGGTCACGTGGCTTTCTCCCTGTATGCATGTCTATTTAATATGGACACCAGTCATGTTGCATTAGAACTCACCCTAGTGATTCCATTTTAACTTGATTCTCTCTTTGAAAAGACCCCATCTCCAAATAAGGTCACATTCTGAGATACAAAGGATTAGGACTTCACCATATGAATTTTTGGGAGGACACAATTCAGTCCCTAACGTACAAGCAGAATGAAAACAAACTGGGAATTACATCAGGCCTGCTGACTTCCCTGAGGCCAGTCCATTTGCTAAATTTTGCAGGTGTAGAAACTAAAACTCTCAGAGGGAAATAAGTGGTTCCCTAAAGGTCATGGGGGAGAAAGGCAGAGGCAGGCCTTCCAGTTCCGGCTAGGGGCTTTTCTCTTCCACTTGTCTGCCTCCTTTGATTTAAGGTTGTTTCAGCCATATGTGCATGTCCCTTAAGTAGCCTTGAAGAGCTGGTAGGCAGACTGAGGGTCAGGCTGTATCTGCTGCCCATCTCCAAACTCCCCATGGCTTACAGCATGGGTGAAACACACAGCAAACACTCAGAAAATCCATGTTGAATGCCATCAATCTCATCTCTGCCCTTAGTGGAGGTTCTGGATGCTCCTGGGCTCCAGGCTAATTTCTAGCCCCTGCACCATGGGCTCGCCTTACATGCTTTGAGGGCTTTGTTTTTCAGTAGTGCTTTCTTGCTATAGACCAACAAAGGTCTATATGAGGCTGGAGAAAATGGACATGGGACTTCAGGACTCTCCCACTTTTGTTGAGAGCAACTATGAGAACAAGAACAATGTGGTTCAAATCCTAGATCTGCTAGAAAAAAATCTACTCTACAGGGTGACCATTTACCCTCTCTGAGCCTCATTTTTTTTTATCTGAAAATTGGGGGTTAATAATACTTGGCTCAGTCAATAACTCAATCATTTGTTCTTCCAACCAGACAGTCTGTGTGGTTAGAACCACCCCATGCACTGGGCTCATCGTCTTGAAAAAGTCATGGCCCCTGTCCTCTTGAAGCTTGCCCTTGAATGAGGAAAGCAGACTGCCATTAACATTATGGTCTGCAATCATGCATGCTGGAGGGAGCTCTGGAGACTGAGGAGACATGCAATGGGAAAACCAAGGCAATCTTGGGTCCAAGCTGAATCTTGAAGGGGAAGATATGTTCAGGTGAAGAGAGGAATGAGAGAGGCAAGTGTCACTGAGGGAGCAGCAGGGATCTAGAAAAACGTGCTGGGCATGGGGAGTCCCATGTCCAAAGACCTAGACAGGAGAGAGCATGGGGGAGAATTAAGGAGGTAATGAGATAGGGTATGGAAAAAATGCATCACGTAATGCCTAGCACACAGGATACTCAGGAAAGGTCACTTGCTTTCCTCTTCTCACAACACACCTATATTTTTATTTTCTCAAATCTGAGACCAAGAGTTGTAGGCATGAGACTGAAAAACATACTTTAGTAATATGACTCAAAAGCTACTGGAATCCGTGTTCTCGTTTACAGTATTCTAAATGAGGCATACTTATTTATTGGAAAAAGCATGCATTATATTTTTCGGAGGCATGGAAGAAAATTGTTGTCAATATATTCACAGAGGGGGATGGGAGGTGGGTGAGCCTGGTAGTGGGTATTAAGGAGGGTACGTGTTGCATGGAGCACAGGGTGTGATGTATAAACAATGAATGCTGAAACACTGAAAAAATAAAGTTTAAAAATATATATTCATAGCTGTCCAATTTTCCCAGCACCATTTATTAAAGAAGACATACAAATGGCTAACAGACACATGAAAAAATGTCCATCATCATTAGCCATTAGGGAGATTCAAATCAAAACCACATTTAGATACCACCTTACACCAGTTAGAATGGCCAAAATCAACAAGACAGTAGACAACAAGTGTTGGAGAGGATGTGGAGAAAGGGGAACCCTCTTATACTGTTGGTGGGAATGCAAGTTGGTGTAGCCACTTTGGAAAACAGTGTGGAGATTCCCTAAGAATTTAAAAATAGAGCTATCCTATGACCCTGCAATTGCACTACTGAGTGTTTATCCCAAAGATACTGATGTAGTGCAAAGAAGGGTCATTGTACTCCTGTGTTCATAGCAGCAATAGCCACAGTCACCAAACTGTGGGAAGAACCAAGATGCCCTTCAACAGACGAATGGATAAAGAAGATATGGTCCATAAATACAATGCAGTATTATGCCTCCATCAGAAGGATGAATACCCAACTTTTGTATCAACATGGATAGGACTTCCTGAGATTATGCTGAGGGAAGTAAGTCAAGCAGAGAGAGTCCATTATCATATGGTTTCACTTACTTGTGGAGCATAAGGAATAATGTGGAGGACATTAGGAGATGGAGAAGAGAAGTGATTTGGGGGAAATCGGAGTGGGAGGCGAACTATGAGAGACTGTGGACTCTGAGAAACAAACTGAGGGTTTTGGAGGGGAGGGGAGCCGGACTGGGTGAGCCTAGTGTTAGGTATTATGGAGGGCACGTATTGCATGGAGCACTGGGTATGGTGCATAAACAATGAATTTTGGAACACACACAAAATTAAATTAAATTAAATTAAAAAATATATATATTCATGTGTGTGATTTTTTTTGTATGAAACTAGTCCACATGAGAAATTTACTACCTGATGCCTTGAGTGAACATAGATATTATTGTTTGTTCTGTACCTTCTAATTATATTCACATACCTTTCACTCTTTGATCATTCTAGGCTTTTCACATCAGAATTCTGGGCCCAACTGGTGACTGGACTATGGAAACTTTCTGAAGCATCAGTCTTCAGGAAACCCACTCAGGGACTCGCTTAATAAAAACAAGAATGAGAGCAACAATCTTTTTTTTTTTTTAAACATATAATGTATTATTTGTTTCAGGGGTACAGGTCTGCGATTCATCAGTCTTACACAATTCACAGCACTCACCATAGCACAAATCCTCCCCAATGTCCATCACCCAGCCACCCCATCCTTCCCACCTTCTCCCCTCCAGCAACCCTCAGTTTGTTTCCTGAGATTAAGAGACTCTTATGGTTTGTCTCCCTCTCCGGTTTCATCTTGTTTCATTTTTCCCTCCCTTCCCCTATGATCCTCTGTCTTGTTTCTCAAATTCCTAACATCAGTGAGATCATATGATAATCGTCTTTCTCTGACTGACTTTATTTCACTTAGCATAATACTCTCTAGTTCCATCCACATTGTTGCAAGATTTAGGGTTTTTTTTTGATGGCTGCATCATATATATATATATATATATATATATATATATATATATATATCTCACATCTTCTTTTTCCATTCATCTGTTGGTGGACATCTAGGCTCTTTCCATAGTTTGGCTATTGTGGACATTGCTGCTATAAACATTGAGGTGCATGTGCCCCTTCACATCACTACATTTGTATCTTTAGGGTAAATACTCAGTAGTGCAATTGCTGGGTCATAGGGTACCTCTATTTTCAACTTTTTTTTTAAGATTTTATTTATTTGACAGACAGGGATCACAAGAAGGCATAGAGGCAGGCAGAGAGAGGAGGAAGCAGGCTCTCCACTGAGCAGAGAGCCCAAGGCAGGGCTTGATCCCAGGACCCTGGGATCATGACCTGAGCTGAAGGCAGAGGCTTTAACCCACTGAGTTATCCAGGAGCACCTATTTTCAACCTTTTGAGGAACCTCGATGCTGTTTTCCAGAGTGGCTGCACCAGCTTGCATTCCCACCAACAGTGTAAGAGGGTTCCCCTTTCTCCACATCCTCGCCAACATCTGTCATTTCCTGACCTGTTAATTTTAGCCATTCTGACTAGTGTGAGGTGGTATCTCAGTGTGGGTTTGATTTGTAGTTCCCTGATGCTGAGTGACATGGAGCACTTTTTCATATGTCTGTTGGCCATCTGATATCTTCTTTGCAGAAATGTCTGTTCATGTCCTCTGCCCATTTCGTGATTGGATTATTTGTTCTTTGGGTGTTGAGTTTGCTAAGCTCTTTATAGATTTTGGATACTAGCCCTTTATCTGATATGTCATTTGCAAATATCTTCTCCCATTCTGTCGGTTGTCTTTTGGTTTTGTTGACTGTTTCCTTTGCTGTGCAAAAGCTTTTGATCTTGATGAAGTCCCAATAGTTCATTTTGCCCTTGCTTCCCTTGCCTTTGGTTATGTTTCTAGGAAGAAGTTGCTGTGGCTGAGGTCAAAGAGGTTGCTGACTGTGTTCTCCTGAAGGATTTTGATGGGTTCCTTTCTCACATTGAGGTCCTTCATCCATTCTGAGTCTATTTTCATGTGTGGTGTAAGGAAATGGTCCAATTTCATTTTTCTGCATGTGGCTGTCCAATTTTCCCAACACCACTTATTGAAAAGACTGTCTTTTTTTCCATTGGATAGTCTTTCCTGCTTTGTTGAAGATTAGTTGACCATAGAGTTGAGGGTCCATTTCTGGGGTCTCTATTCTGTTCCATTGAGTGTCTGTTTTTATGTCAGTACCATACTGTCTTGATGATTACAGCTAGGTAATAGATCTTGAAGTCTGGAATTGTGATGTTGCCAGCTTTGGTTTTATTTTTCAACATTCCTCTGGCTATTCAGGGGTCTTTTATGGTTCCATATAAATTTTAGGATTATTTGTTCCATTTCTTTGAAAAAAATTACTCGTATTTTGATAGGATTGCATTATATGTGTAGATTGTGAGAGCAACAATCTTAAAGATAGATAACAACACAAGGGTTGATGGAGGGAAGTGGGTGGGGGCTGGGCATTAAGGAGGCCACTTGTGACGAGCACTGGGTGTTATATGTTAGTGATGAATCATTAAATTCTACACCTAAAAACAACTTTACCATATGTGTTAACTAACTAGAATTTAAATAAAAAACTTGTAATTTAGAAAAAAAAGATTAGTTGACCATAGAGATTATGGTCAACTAATCTTCAACAAAGCAGGAAAGACTATCCAATGGAAAAAAAGACAGTCTTTTCAATAAGTGGTGTTGGGAAAATTGGACAGCCACATGCAGAAAAATGAAATTGGACCATTTCCTTACACCACACATGAAAATAGACTCAGAATGGATGAAGGACCTCAATGTGAGAAAGGAACCCATCAAAATCCTTCAGGAGAACACAGTCAGCAACCTCTTTGACCTCAGCCACAGCAACTTCTTCCTAGAAACATAACCAAAGGCAAGGGAAGCAAGGGCAAAATGAACTATTGGGACTTCATCAAGATCAAAAGCTTTTGCACAGCAAAGGAAACAGTCAACAAAACCAAAAGACAACCGACAGAATGGGAGAAGATATTTGCAAATGACATATCAGATAAAGGGCTAGTATCCAA
The DNA here is from genome assembly GCF_010015895.1 of Lontra canadensis. Lineage (NCBI taxonomy): Eukaryota > Metazoa > Chordata > Mammalia > Carnivora > Mustelidae > Lontra > Lontra canadensis. The sequence goes on along the minus strand of NW_022631050.1, from coordinate 9,281,717 downwards.
AATCTATAAAGAGCTTAGCAAACTCAACACCCAAAGAACAAATAATCCAATCACGAAATGGGCAGAGGACATGAACAGACATTTCTGCAAAGAAGATAATCAGATGGCCAACAGACATATGGAAAAGTGCTCCATGTCACTCAGCATCAGGGAACTACAAATCAAACCCACACTGAGATACCACCTCACACCAGTCAGAATGGCTAAAATTAACAGGTCAGGAAATGACAGATGTTGGCGAGGATGTGGAGAAAGGGGAACCCTCTTACACTGTTGGTGGGAATGCAAGCTGGTGCAGCCACTCTGGAAAACAGCATCGAGGTTCCTCAGAAAGTTGAAAATAGAGCTACCTTACAACCCAGCAATTGCACTACTGGGTATTTACCCTAAAGATACAAACATGGTGATCCGAAGGGGCACGTGCACCCGAATGTTTATAGCAGCAATCTCCACAATAGCCAAACTATGGAAAGAACCTAGATGTCAACAGATTAATGGATAAAGAAGATGTGGTATATATATATATATACAATGGAATACTATACAGCCATCAAAATAAATGAAATCTTGCCTTTTGCAATGACGTGGATGGAACTAGACGGTATTATGCTTAGTGAAATAAGTCAATCAGAGAAAGACAACTATCATATGATTTTCCTGATATGAGGAAGTGGAGATGCAACATGGGGGATTTAGGGGTAGGAAAAGAATAAATGAAACAAGATGGGATTGGGAGGGAGACAAACCATAAGAGACTTTTAATGTCACAAAACAAACTGTGGGTCGCTGGGAGGAGGGAGGTAGGGAGAAGGTGGTTGGGTTATGGACATTGGGGAAGGTATGTGCTATGGTGAGTGCTGTGAAGTGTATAAACCTGGTGATTCACAGACCTGTACCCCTGGGGCTAATAATACATTATATGTTTATAAAAAATTTTTTAAAAATTAAAAAAAAAAAAAAGAAATGAGAGCAACAACCGCCAATGCATAGGTGGTTTTCTTTGTGGGGGGGGGGATTTTTTTGTAATGTATGTGCCTGTGGAAAATACATACCCTCTCTTTTCTCTTCTTTTTAAAAATTAATTAATAAATTTAATTGGTTAATGGAATTTTTAGAGAAAACAGTCTCTCAAATTTTATCAGTAATTATGTAACAAAACTCAACATATTTCTATTCATAAAGAAAATCACCTCTCTTTTCAGAGCAATGTTGGCTTATATTGCACAAAATAATACTACCATCTTGACTGGTTCATTGTCTGGTAACAGGATACCAGTGTGAATAGAGACAAGAGGGGCTAGAAAAACCAAGAAAGGTTTGATAGGCATTTAGTATTTTTCCAAGATATGCACATCAGCAATGAGTTTATTCCTTTTTCCCTCCATCCTTTCCTTCTTCCCTTCCTTCTTTCCTTTTTTTAGAATAAAACATCTCACTGATGACTTCTATTTGTGCATTACTTTGCCAGTTATAATTGTGTATTGCCATTTTTTCCCTCCACACTATACAATAAGGAGGGTAGTTCTTATTTTTATCATCATTTTCACTCTGCAGTGATATAAACTTGTCCAAGGTTGTATGGGTTGTATGTGACTGACTGAATCATCGCTCCAAATTCTGGCCTCTATTTAACAGCCTTAGTTTCTTCTCCCATTATATCCACCCAGACAATCTCCAAGATCTCTTCCAGCTTTGACATTTGGTAGAATAAAAGCTTTATGAGGGAGAGACCTTGCCTGTGTGGTTCAAAATTCTATCTCCATCATTTAGCACCTGGGAAGTCCAAGGAGTGCAATAAATAATTTTTTTAATTAAATTGAAGTCCATGCCCTATACCCCTTTTATAGCCTCAAGAGTTAATGCTGAAGGGATTACTGGTTGAATGATACTAAGCAGCTGGTGCCCAAAAAAGTGACAAACTCAACCCTATATGAGACCCAACGATATACAGAATTACATTACATAGAGCTCTGCCACAGCAGTGAAGACAGCATCCACAAGAGTAGAGATTTCTATCGCACACAGACATTCCCATGGCTGGTGATGTGGGGGTTGGGATGGGGAGACTGGCGGGACATCCCCTGGCTTCCATTATTATGTCTTCCTTTCCCTAACGACATCATGATAGAATACTGGAACTATGAGAATTTCCTATGATTTGGTCTGAAAAATTCACTGGGTTTTTCCAGCCTCGTAGTACTTCCTCATTAAAACTTTAGCTTCTCAAATTGGTAAGTATTTAATTTCAGTTACAAAATCAGTGGCTTATTGGTATGACATATTAAGCTGATACTCTACCAATGAACAACCTGATGTAACTTCCACAGCATTTTCACAAGACAACAATTTTATAGAGAAACAAGGAAGATCAGTAGAGCTAAAGTGTTTTGCCCCAGATCACACAACCAATAGTTTATAACACCAGATTCAGGCCTTCTGACTCAATATGCTCAAGTCATTCCATTATGACCCTCTCACTGTGACACTGGTGCTGTCTAACTGAACAATCCTTGAAAATCACAGGCTAGAGAGAATCAGGGAAACCTAATTGCTCCTACCCAGGATCTTTCCTGTATTCATGATGGATTCTAAAAACATAGCCCACTCTATCCCAGTCCCCCCTTCCCAGTTGCTCCTTATTAATCTGCAGTAGCCAGTGTTGGTGGTAGCAATGTCTGTGAATTCCCAGGGTAGAGTCACAGGACCTCTCTTCCGAGCACCTTCCCCTTCCCTTCTTGTCACCTTTATGAGAATGTTCTCCAGACATGTACCCTCAGCATATAAAAAAAAAGTTAATCATATTCGCCCCGAACTTTCTCCTGTTCCTGTGGTCCTCAGCCCTGTTCATGGCATGCTCACTTTCCTAGATGCTTAAAGTAGTAACCCAGAAGTCATCGTAAGCTCTTCTCCCTCACTTTCCTTTCTCCACCATCTGGTCCCTAAGATGGGTTGACCCTTCCTTTGGAAACTTCCTTCAATCTGTGTCTACTTCCTGACCTTAATGCCACTTTCAAGTCCCCATCATGTCCCACTGGGTTTCTCCAGTAGTCTCCCAAACATTCCCTCCACCAGCATCTCTATAAAACAAAGAGGGTCATGTCTGACTCTGCTCTATACATCGTGAAAGGATGGGCCAATGTTGCATGCTCTACAACTCCTGCCAAGAACAGACAGCAGACAATGTCAATGGGTGGTTGTCCTTCCTTGCCAACTTCCTCCCCACCTTGCTCTGTTCACACTTTTCTTCAAAGAAACCACACTGCTGAACAATAGTTGGACATTCTAAAGTGGGACACTTCGCCTGGTCAATAGAGAGTGGCATCCTGGCCTATATCAGGGGAAAGATCCCAGGCAACAGCGCCCCAGAGGAGGCAGGTATGACCGCAAAACACATTATGCCTGCTTGCTGGGCAGGTGTGGGGCTCCCCCAGAGCAGCTGTCTGCAAATATACCCCAAATAATTGCCCCTCAACCTTCCAAGGGCACTTACAGTCTGCTGTCAGTCTGTGTTTTTACTGCTCTGTCCTGCAATCTCCTGCTCTCTGGGGAGCTACTCCACAGCAGGAACCAGGTGAGGAGGAAACAGCACCAGACGTGAAGCCAGAAGGCCGTTAGTGAACATGCCTAACCCCCTTCACCTCTTAGAGCCTGTTTCCTCACCTGGTAAATAAGGACAGGAAGCCTCACAGAACTGACCTTGTGGATCACAGTGGAAATTAAGAATCATGTGATATATTGAGGTCAATGCTTGAGGGGACTAGAAGAGACATTGTTTTCGGAGTCAGAAGAATCAGGATTTAAGTCCAAGCTATGTTCAGCCCTGTAGAATCTGGGTCCAGCCAATAAGCCTCTCTGAACCTCAGTCTCTTTATCTATTGAATGTACTAACAATATATCCTTTATGCAGGGCTCATGCAGGTGAGACACTGCCTAGGGATCATAAAACACAGTACATACATGGTGTGATAGTATTATTCTAGTGCATATGGAGTGCTTTCTAGAGTGTCGTATCATCACAGGGTTCCCTTCACAGCCTAGCTCGGCATCTTGCTCTTCAGAGGTGCTCACTGGGAGTCCGCTGTCTGGGACTCCCTCACCTGCTGGGGAAAGCATGCCCTGGGGTGTCTGTGTGTGATGCAGGGCTGGAAACTCCCAAGGGAAGAGATTCTGGCATGTCTGGAGATGACCTTTTGCTGTGGGTGGTCTGGTCAAAACAATAGTTAAGTATGAATCAGGCTCCGGCAATGGTGCAAGGACCACAAGACAAGGCAGATCCTTCGAGAGTGGGAGCTCTTACAGAATGCCCAGGAGCATTTTGGTTGGGATTACCTGTTTTTATGTGAGTGTGTGCCTGTGTGTGTTTCAGTGGTATGTGCGGGTGTGTGTGCACGTGTGTGCTTGAGACGAGCAGGCGGTAGCAGCCTATCTTTGACCTGTTCAGGTTCTTCAGCCAAGTCAGCCATGCCTTCCATGGAAGTAGGGAAGAGTAAGGTGTAAGAGAGCTGTGCAGGCACCCCAAAGCATGGGCTTCCTCTGGGCCCTGCTTTGTCTCCACCAGGCTGGGTCCCAGTCACATCGCTCACCCTCCGAGCCTCAGCTGCCCTTCCGGGAGAGCTCGATCCGTCTCACTGAAGTGTGGGCAGGGCACGGCTGGTGTTAAGGAGCAGAAAGCCCGTGTGAAAACAGGAGAGTCCCTGTCTTGCTCCCGGGATGCTGTAAGAAGCAGGATCCATTTCTGCTCTCCTACTGCTGGCAGCACCTGCCATGAAAGTTTTGCTTCCGCAGCTTCTGGGAACTGTGCTGGGACTCACTGAGTATAAAAGGCAGTGTGACCAGGACTCTTAATTGTTTACAGATCCTAAGCAAATAAGTAGGACACTGTGGCCTAAAGCCAACGTAAGGAAAACTGTGATTAGAAATGGCTAGGACTATAAAAAAATAAAAGAATGCTAAGGAGATAAGCTTAACCCAGTAATGAGAATAAACCAGAAGAAAGGCTGCCAGACCCAGGCTCAGGAAGTCTGTGTTTTTCCTGCTCTTCAGAGGAGAGTTTGACCTATAAGCTCCCTGAGGACCGGATCATCTTTTGCTTTATAATTTCATCTCGCTGTGTCTGGCCCGGACTAGGAAGCTGTTTAAAAGTATGTACTTGTTGGCAGATTGGCATGCTGGTACATTCACAATATATCATTGTAGGTGATGAAAGCAAGCAGTATGAACAATACGGATACATTTCCATAGCAAAAAAGCTAGACAGGCATTAACATTATTAAATGTAGCCTTATCTTTGCATGATGTGATTACAAGTTACCTTAACTTTTTTCCTTTTTTATTTCTACTCTGTAACTTTCTACATATAACATATATTAGTTGTATAATTTAAAAGGTTCAAAATATACATATAAATACATAACTATATTTTTGATACCTTCTTATGTTTCTTTTAAATTTCCTTTTGGATGGTCACAGTAAACTGTAAAAGAGAGATGGGGGAAATAAAATGTCATTTCATATAAAAATAAAAATTTTGCAAACAATTTGCCTCTCAAGGCAATAATGGAGGCTGGTTTTGTTCCCAGGGATACACAGAGCACAGTTCAATGTGCAGTACTAACACATAGCCTGAACTAGGAAAGTCTTTGTACGCTCTGTTGGCTAATTCGTTGAAAGTTGAAAACAACTCAAGTACTTGAAATAGATTCCTGGCTCACCAAACCTCAGGACATACACACTTTGGATCATTACAGTGCCTTAAAGATGTTTTATAGTTTAAAAATGTCAAGTGCACAATATAACATTTTATAGAAATATAGAAATATAGAAATATTTATATGAAACTTGCTAAGTTGCCCACATTTACTTATAATTCTGTGAAAACTCATATTTTAAAGAAAGACCAAATTCAGACAATGTAAACATAGAACTAAGTCAGTCCCTTACTTTATGGTATTACTTAGTTTTATGACTTTTGTAAAAAAAAAAAAAAGTGGAAATAGTGAATGACAGCCCACCAGTAATTAAAAATAATTTTTTAAAGATTTTATTTATCAGAGAGAGAGAGCACAAGCAAGGGGAGCAGCAGAGGGAGGGAGAGGCAGGCTCCCCGGTGAGCAAGGAGCCTGGTGTAGGACTCAATCCCAAGACCCTGGGATCATGACCCGAGCTGAAGGCAACCAACTGAGCCACCCAGGAGTCCTTAAACTAATTTCCAAATTTCCTCGGAATTCCAGAAAACGATAAGCAAAAGATAATAGAGAAACACATGCTCGTATAGTATGCTGTTGTTAGGAAAGTAAATAGACCCGAGCTTCCTGAAACATGACTTAGAAATACATATGTCAAATTTTGAAAGTGTCGTTGTTTTAGTTCTACCAATTCTATTTTAAGAATTTCATCCAGAAATAACCAGAGACCCAGAGACATTTATCTCACTATCATTTGTGGTATGGAGAAAAAAAAAAAAGTTACAAAATTGTCCAACAGTAAGAAATGAGTTGAAGGGATACACTAGTAGAGTAGAATAATCATGCAGCCATTCAAAACATCCCATGGAGGGGCATCTGGGTGGCACTTTCCTTTAAACCATCAACTCTTGGTTTCGGGCCAGTTCTGGTCTCAGGGTCCTGAGATCAAACCCAGCTTGGGCTACCTCTGAGTGAGGAGTCTGCTTGAGTTTCTCTTTCCCTCTCCCTCTGCCCTTCCTACTGCTTGTTCTTTCTATCTCCAATAGATAAATCAATCTTAAAAAAAAAAAAAATCCCATGGAATTGTATTTAGTGTTAGGGGAAAAAAAGCTTCATTGGAACATACAATTATTAGATTACCAAATAGAACGTGGCATATAATTACATTTATCTAAAAGAGACCTCGAAGAATGTAAACCAAAACCTTGACAAAGGTTGTTTCTGGGTCATGGAATTATGAGTAGTTTTAATTCCTTTACATTTCATTTAACATCTAAATTTTCTCTAATAAACATGTACTACTTTTAGGTTAACAACTACTCAAAATACACAGCAGGCAAAATTGTGGGGCAGACTCCTCATTTTTGGTTCAGTTGAGGATAGAAATTGCATCCGCCGTATGCAAGTTGTTTTGACCCCATCTGCAAACATACTCACTTCTCTCTTCCACTGTCCACCCCATACGATATACAGAAACATTTCTCAGTGCAGTCCCGGTTCCTGGCATTAAATGCATGGGCGCACATGGGTGCTCACACACACACACGTGCACACCTGCACGGGGCTAGTTGTACCTGGCAGGAAGAGTAGTGCCCAGGCCCCAAGAGGCCTCCCCCTGCCTCAGCCAGCCTCACTCTCTGCAGGCTCCCTCTCTGGGCCTCAGTTTCATCCAATAAGGAAGTGAGTTAGACTAGAATGTCTCTAGCGGCCCTCTGTGCTGGTGGTATTTTATTCCAGGGAAAGACTTTCCTGGATCAGAAGAAGATTTCTAAGGGGAAGAAAAATAAATCTCCTTAGTGCTTCTGTCCCCAACCTTTGGGCCTCTTTTCCTCTTTGGATTTGGCGTGAAAAAGCTCTTGCAATGCTCCAGTGTGCAGACTTGGGGATGTGGCAGTGACTGTTTTGGAAGGTTAGTTCTCAGAAGAAATGGGAAGAATTAAAAAGGTTTATGAGCATGGGCTAAAATGGCAAGAAGGTTAGGACATGCTGTGGGCTGGGTGACAGGATCTTATTTCCAGCAGGGCCTCGGGTGGGCACACTCTGGATCCATGAGGCCGGGTGCCATAGAGCTTAGTAAAATCTGTGGGAGAAGGGTGGGTGCTGTCCTTGGGCTGTGGCACTGGGTCTCTGCTGACTCCCCTGCTTCCACGAGGGCCGGCTTTACTCTGGGCCTCATCTCAAGTCACAAGTATGCCGTGAGAATGGGAGCATCTCCCTTTCCAGAGCCTCAGGTTTCTCATCTGTGAAATGAAAGTTTGGACTAGATCAATTCAGAAGTCCTCCCCAAGTCTGGTCCTGAAAGAAAGCCCTGTATGTGAAGATGATAACCCTCTTGTGGTTTGTTTTATGCAGAATAGGCACAGAGTATTGAATGGGACATGAACGATGCATCGACCGTCATGAGGGTTTGCCCTTCTTACGTGAGTGCTGGAACACTTCAAGTTGCACAACGCTTCTGGACCTTTACCTACCTCCCTTCTGTGTCCTAGAAGAGCAATATAGGCATTTGATATTAACAATTGTGACAACTCATTTCTGCTCCTTACCATCTGTTCTACATACTTCTATTTTCTCTCCCTTTCTTTCCTACTTTATTTCTTCTTCTTCTTCTTCTTTTTTAAATTTTTGGTGTGTCATACATATGATAGAGGCTATAAGTTTCCCTGTATCTCTTCCAGACTGGGGACAAGGCAATGCCCAATGTTATATTGAACAACAGACTGTGTACTGCCCAAGATACTCTGACTTGAAATCTAAACTTGAATTTCTTTTTTTTTTAATTTTTATTTATTTATTTGACAGACAGAGATCACAAGTAGGCAGAGAGGCAGGCAGAGAGAGAGGGGGAAGCAGACTCCCTGTTGAGCAGAGAGCCCGATGCAAGGCTAGATCCCAGGACCCTGGGATCATGACCTGAGCCGAAGGCAGAGGCTTTAACCCACTGAGCCACCCAGGTGCCCCTACACTTGAATTTCTATGCTAGTTTGACATCTAGACATTGACAATTACACTGGAAATTGAGTATGTGTCCTAGTCCATGTATACTACATGGACAAAGGACAGTCTTGAGGTCACATTTTATCATGACTTATAAAAAGTGAAGTGTTAAACACTAATTGTATGCCTGGCACCTGTGTGGGACTTTTTCCCTCCAGCCAGGCTCAGTCCTCCACTCCTAGGGTAGAGAGGGCCCCACCCTGGGTGAGGCATCGGCCTGGACTGGGGAGAAAAGCAGGCTCTTCTGGTGGTGAACTGTATTGCCAGAATTTACTGCTCCCAGAGAGCATGCTGATGGCTTTTGGGTGACACATACTTGGTGCGTAATTAGGTCTCTTGTCCATTAACTGTGGACCCTTCATAATCTTTCCTTCCAGTCTGGGAAGGATGGCATTCAAGGATCTTAGACTCCCAAGCTTCCACTTTCATCAACCTTCCAGAGACTGTGTAGGCAAGACATTTTCTCCTCAAACGAAGTAGGTGGATAGTTCATTCATGTTCATTTATCGTTCATTCATTTGTTGACTCTGGTGCCAGGGTTTGGGGTAGGGCAGGGGTTGCTGGTTGAAGAGCTCCCGACAGGGAGGGGAGGAGAGCTAGCTCTGGACCGGGCTACCTGGCATTGTGAGTCCTGGGACTTCCTCTTCCTAGCATGGACAAATCACTTCACTTTTCTGTCCCTGCTTGCCTTGTCTATAAAATGGAAATAATGATGACAATACAGACCTCATCAGGTTGTTGTAAGGATTAAATGAGCGCTCAAAACAGCGCCTGGCACAAAGTAAGCACACAATCCATGTGGGCTCTTTGCGTTAATGAGAGAGGGACCTGTCAATCATTAAACCACAGGAAAGGGCATTGGGCGCTTTCATGGAAGAGCATGGCTGGGAAATGATCGATTCTGGGGGATTCACAGAAGACTCCTCATCAGTTAGGGCTCCCAGAGAGGAGCAGAACCACTGCATGTGATAGAGAATCAGAGATGTATTATCGGGGCTCCAGGCTCACAATTGCAGGGACGGGCTAGGCCTGTCAGTCAGCACGAGGCTTTTGCGTCACAGTGGAGTCAGCGGGGCAGGCGGTAGGGAAGGAGAAATGGGCGCAAAGTGGGGGAAGCAAGGACAGACTGCCATCAGCGTGGACGAACCAGAGCCCGTTCCTGCGTCTCACTGCTTCCAGGTGACGTTGTGAAGGAGCTGTAAGACACACAGGCCTTCCGCTGCTGCTCCACAAGTTGGTCCAGGATTCGGAGGAGCTGAAAGACGAGGTCTGGTGTGAACTGGAGATGCTGAGGGCTCAGCGGCTACCCCATCATAACAGGTGAGCCGGCAGATCGGGGACAGCCCGTGTGACAGTGCAGGGCACAGTGCCCCGCACCAACCCTCTAAATAAGAAAACCTAATAGCTACACGTCTCTATCCTGAATGCTGTGCAAAATGTCGTTTGTGGCCAGTGATGCTATGGAGCTATGCTATGGAGCTACGATCCCCTATGCAGGGAATCGTAGTCACCCAAATTGACCCAGAGCAAATCCACGGCCTCTCCATAGAGAAAGTGGCGGAATTGGGTCTGAGAGTGGTAGCATTTGGAACAAGGAGAAAGGGGAAGGGTGTTCCAGAACCAGAGAGTAGTGTAGTATTAATAGCCTGGTGTGGATGTTCATAGTGGCTGCAGTATTAAGGATTCTTATGAGGTCACGGAATCCATCAGCCCAATATCACCATAAGGATGGAAGCTGGAGGAAGTAAAGATCTATCAGTCCACTGGGCAGTAATTTTTCTTGAAACAAAGACTGACTTTTTTGCTTCCAGGCTAATGTCTTTCCCACAACCAAGGCACTTACACAGCGGCAGTGAAGGGGGCATTGAACCTGGAGCCGGAAGACTGCCTGTTAGTGCCCCCCACCCATACCCCACTCTCAGTGGTGTCCTTGGACAACACTTTTACCTTCTGGAAGCTCTTCTCTAAAAGTAGATATGTGAACTGAAGTTATAGCTAAATCTCTGGAGTCATATCAGACCTTAACATTTTCTAGCAATTACCAGGAGACGAAAGGGTCGTGGGAATTTTCATTCCAGTGAAAGCCACAACAGAAGATGTAGGGCCCTTTGCCGCATCACCTGACTTTGATCTCTCAATCCTGGAGGCAGGCACAGGACAAAGCAGCCCCTTCCCTGCCCCCATGGTTGTTCCTGGGGTCTAGGCCTGGGCTGAGTTAGGTGTTCTAGGCCTGGGCTGAGTTAGGTGTTCTAGGCCAAGTTAAGGCTCAGTTCTGTTTGTCTTGGTAGCACTCTCCTTGCAGTATGTCAGGAGCGTTTGGGGCTATGGATAGATACTGGATGAATGAACCTGTGAGATTTGGTCCTGAATGTTCCATAGGTTTGCCATTGGGATAAGGGCCACTTTATGGAGACACTATATAGACTCCTTCACAGGGGAGACTGAATCCGAAACAGTTTCCTCAAATCCACTTGAATCTTGTCCTATACCCCTGGGAGGATTACAGGGTTGAATAAGGAGGGAGGGTGTCAGGACACCACCTGTTTGAGATAACGTGAATTTTTCTTTTTGAGGTAACATGAATTCTAAGCAAAGAAACAGCCACCCAATCTTTAGTTGTATGGGTATACTAATAAATATTTCTGCCTGGACAATTTCTAGACATAGTTATCCTCTCTCTCCAAAATTACTGGGGAAAGTCAGACTAATTTAATGCCTTACATTTTTTGCCTTACATTTTTCAAAGATGTTCAGATGTTGGAGCCGGGAAGCCATGGGATGGTTCTTCATGAAACACAATAAAGTCTTGATGTATTTAGTTTTCCTCTCTTATGGACAAGTAATTTTGCTAACAAGTAATATAGTAGTGTTTTATTTTCACAACTTGGGAATTTGGGAAATGGGGCTTTGGAATCTTTAAATCTGGGCTTTACTTTGTAATAGTCATGTGTATGCCAGGCAAGGTATTTCATATCTGAGCCTCAGGGCCTTCTTCTGTAAAAGGGGCAGGATAACACTGATTGTTTAAAAATCTTAAATAAGGGGCACCTGGGTGGCTCAGTCGTTAAGTGTCTGCCTTCAGCTCAGGTCATAATCCCAGGGTCCTGGGATGGAGCCCCACATCGCATCGGGCTTCCTGCTCTGTGGGAGGCCTGCTTCTCCCTCTCCCACTCTCCCTCCACTCTCCCTACTTGTGTTCCCTCTCTTGCTGTGTCTCTCTGTCAAATAAATAAATAAAATATTAAAATAAAATAAAATTCTTAAATAAGATGGCATGCATAAACTATGATACATGTTCAATATTATTTATTTTTCTTACTATAACTCAAAAAATAAAAATGATAAAGACACGTTTCTGAGTTTTCCTATTGCTATTTGTCTGTTATTAGTCTCTTTGTTGTGTTAGATATCCGCCTTTGAAAACAGTTAAGTGGTAACAGGAACGAAGAGCTTGAGAAAAAAAAAGAGTCCCCCCCCCAAAAAAAAAGAAATTGGTCGGTTTATTTGCACACAGATTGCAAAAAGACACTGTATTTCTGTTTTGGAGGCAGAACCCATTCATTCCTTACAGTTTGAAAATGCTGGGGATATGCCTCATAACAATCGATTTCTGACTTCACACAGTCATGCTTGCTAGAGCCACAGACCATCAGAGCTGAATGTTCTTAGAGGCCATCCAGCAAAGTCCTTCCATGAATGGGGAAACTGAGACTCAGAAAGGGAGATGAGTTGCCTACGATCTCTCACGTGGGTCGAGATAGTGTGAGGACTGGAATTTATGTCTTCTGAGTCGTCATAGTGTAAAAGCATGTTGCCTTAGAGCCTTTGCTGATTTATCACGTAATCTAGGAAAATTCTCTTGTTTTCTGATACTGGTCTTTCCATGAAGATGGCAGAATAACTCATAATCCATACCTCATGGATAGTCTACAGGCTGGTCAGACCCAGGCTGCAATAAGCGTTCAGCTCCCTGGAGTTGGACACATGCCATCAGTTATTCCTAGAGGAGATCCAAGTGTTACAGAGGAAGCTGCCTTGTACTTGTCAGATGGAGGGACCCTCCTTCCACGTGGTTGGGAGAACCAGTGGTCGTAGACCATTAAGGTCGTGAGTGGTCCCAGGTAAGTCAGTTGCCCTCTCAGCTCCAGCATACTGTTCTGTAAACCAAGGGATATGGTACAGAGTGTCACTAAACTTCCTTCTTGCCCTAACAATGTGATGTTCCAACAGTTACTTCAATGTAGGACACCGTCAAAGCCTGACTAACTACATGTCCCAATGACAGGAACCCACTCCACTTAGAATCACTAGCTAGAAAGTCAAAAGCCCAGGAAAATGAAACTAAGTAGGAAAGGAATATAGATTTCCTTTTAAGCATTGCTTATCTGGTCTTTAATTAAAACCATGTAAAGATACACTAAGTTCTTTTAACCTGGAGAAAGATTTCCAACCAATATTCCAGAACTATTCCAGGTTTCCCATCTCCCTTCTTTCTCAGGGTAATCCTCTTTCCACAGACTCGATCTATGGACACATATTGACCATTGACACTGAGGAAAAGCCAAGGGAAGTGGATCCAGGCCAGGATAAGGACCAGGTGTCTGTCTATATCCAATATCACTTTCTCCCAGGATGAAAGACAGCATGGTGAAGAGCTATGAGTGGGCTCTGACCAGGAGCAGGGAGGCCTGGGACTGGCTGGCTTCTTAGCCTTGGCCTTGCTTATTCCACTTTGGGCCTCCATTTTCTCCTCTGTCAAAGAAAGGGGTTAGATCAGATACTCATTAAATTTCATGTAAGAGCTAACGTTCTACTACTTGGCTTACTTGGGGTTTCAGAGCAGGGTCCTCAAAGCAGGTATCCTTCGCCAGGCTTTGTCTCACAGCCTGAAGACCCTGTGTTTTTCCCCACCCAGGGTTCTAGCACATGGATAATGCTTAGTCCGTTTGTAACTGAAATCTGTTTCCTTGCAATGAGTATTTGTGTTCCAGTAGTTTTTTAAAAAACTCACACTAAGAAAGCCAAAAGCATTCCTAAGTGGCTGCCATTAAAAATGCATTAACGATAGGGGGTAGGGGTAGAGGAGGACTGGAAGAAGAGGACTGGGCTTTCCCCTGAAATCCTGCTGGGCACAAGCAGCCATAACTCTGATGTCCTGGAACTGCTGAGCTGACAATGGCTTAATGACATCAACCCCTGTAACCCCTGTTTAATGTGTTCCCTCAAGGAGTCCTTCATCTGTGAAACCGGGCACAAGTTGATACATTCATAAGGACTTCTTTTAAAAATAAGCCTGGTGAGTTCACTCTGATTTTAGAAGGCCAGGAAATTAATCCGTGGACGAAAGAGTTAACCTTTCACTGGCTTGAGTTTTGCAACAGGCAAGCCCCAGCTGAACATCTGAGAAGCGAGCATGCAAACAAAGATAGGCAAAGTTCTTCAGGCTCCGAAGCTTGTTTTGGAAAAGAACCGCCAAGGTTCAGATGGTTTTGCTGCACATTAGCTGATGAGTCAAGCTGAGGATGGGAGAACACAGAGGCATCTGTGGACTCAACCTAACACGAGATGTGTTCTTGTCTTGACGTTGCTACCTCTGCTTTTAAGCACACTTTGAACAGAAATCTGGTCTGCATGTCTTGCATCCTTTGCACGTGAACACTCGGAGGTGCTGGTTGGTAAGAGAGTGGTCCAGATGGCCAGGTGACTGCTCAACTGTAAGGAAATCCTCCAAGCAGAAAGGCATCCAAAAGTGGAGATCGGTCGCTTCCCTGAGTAGAGGCGGAGAACGAGGCAGGAAGGCAGGAAAATGGGGTGGTGGGGGCGGCAAGGAAAGACAAACAAACAAGAGACAGGACAGGACATGGTCTGTATAGAGAGTGGAGGGCAGTACAGAAACCACAGAAGCAGAAATTAGAAGACTGGGGCTTGAATGTCTTCCGCAAATCTGGCCTTAGTTTTCTCACCTGTAAAGTGGACATTTTGATCAATAATTCCTATTCCGTGTGATTGTGTTTAGAAGAGTCTATGGTTCTGGGTTTGGCACAAAAGAGGCACTGAGTAAATATTTATTGCTTTTTAATGTTTAAGTTCAATGCAAATCCTCTTTCCTTTATGTGTTCCCCAAACTGGTTTATCCGTCTCCCACACACAAACCCTAATTGTCACCATGAGAGCAGCAAGAAGTACACTCTCTTGCTGGAAAACAATATAAATTGGCTCACGTATTTTTTTTCATACCAAACAGTATGATTTCAAAATGCTCAAAAAACCCCAAAGCTAAAGTAAATTCTCTCTCTGCACCTTCCCCCACCCCCTCACCCCACATGCACATGAACTTTTAAACCTTGGAAATCAGACAAGAGAGAGAGAAAAAAAGAGAGAGAGCGAGAGAGAGAAAGAAAGCCCAGCCTTCCATTGCTTCACATTCTATATATATCGAGTTCACTTCACAAACACAAGGTGAGCCATCAGAAGTGCCTTGGGCAAAGTTTGTACTCTGCTTGAATTCAAACTTTTGTTTACCAAGGTAATAAACCGGTCCTCTGCTGCTCCAGGTGTAAAGCTATTATGAAAAGGCATATTTGTATTTTACCCCACCTCAGATGTACGGTATGTGGGACATCCTGCACTGTGAGAGAAGCTGGGATTTATGTACAGAGAGAGGCGCCCGAGCACAGGAGGAGTGTCGGGAGGCCGGACAAGGCCTGGGCCCCTACATAGACCTGGCCACCCAGCCTCCCTCACTCTTTTCTTCCACCTGCCCCTTCCCACACCTGCACCGACCCTTTTTGCATTGGCCGAGAGCGACCCTCTGGGAGCATTGCCATCTCTAGTGAGACCTAAGATTTGTCTCTTCTGCACCTTGATCTAAGCTTCCCAACCAACCCATTCCAGACACATTTTGTACAGCTGGAAGAGAGCGGACACATGCAGCGGCTGCAGAAACTTTCCCTCCAGTCCCATGACTAAAAATCTCCCTGGTGTTTCTTCCCCCTCCTTCACCCTGGCTGTCACACCCTGGTGGGTTATCTGCGGCCTGGGGTGGCTGGGAGGAAACTTTCACCCAAATTTTCAACTGAGTTAAATGGCCTGGAACCCACTGTAGATCGTCTCCTGAAATCTTGGCACGGGAAAGAGGAAAGAATGTATGGGAAAGGGCCGGCTCAGAGCGCCAGGGCTATTAACCTGGGCAAGTGGGAGAGCGGCTGAGGGCTTGCTGGGATGTCATTGCCTCTGGGCACATCTGGCCGACCACCTAGAACCTGGTGCTAAGGCAAAACGCAGCAGCAGCTGCGTCCCGCTAAACCCCCGCTGGAAGACACAGGCACACCGTATTGGTCTTTGGTCTGTGGCTGGAACTGGGGGCCTCCCTTTCATCTTCTGGGAGGTTGTTCCAATTTCTTTGGAACTGTCCATTCCTGAACACCTACTACGTGCAGAAGACCGAGCCAGGGGCTAGCACGTTGCCGGCATTCCAAAAATATTTTTGGAACAATGAATTCCTTCCAGCTTCCTCGCTTGAAAAAGTAAGATCTGGAGCAAGATTATTAACCCGTGTGAGCTCAGATTCATCTTCTAGAAAGTGGGAATCATAATAGTCTTTTTTTTTTTTTTTTTTTGGAAGGGGTTGGTATAAGGACCAAGGGGAGAGCCCTTGGTTAAGTCAGAGGACCTGCACAGCATTGGGAGCTACAGCGAGGTCGAGCTACTCCTAGAAGTCACACTTCTAAACTGTGCTGTGCCACTCCTGGCTCCCTCACATTGCCTAGAAACTCAGAGCAACACACACCCCTTGAGCATCTACTAAGTTCTAGGTCCACCGAAAGTCATTGAAAGTATGGAGATGATCGTAACACTTCCCTTTCCTTGCACAGGTTGGTGGGGAAGGAGGGAGGGTAAGAAAAAGACACTGCATCACTGAACGCATAATTATTGTGTGTCTAAAATTCAGTCACTTCAGGGATGCCTGGATGACTCAGTCTGTTGAGCTTCTGCCATGATTCCAGTGTCCTAGGATCAAGCCCTGCATCAGGCTCCTTGCTCAGCAGGGAGACTGCTTCTCTCTCTGCCTGCTGCTCTCCCTGCCTGTACTCTTGCTCTCACTCTCTCTCTCTCACTCTCTCTGTGGAAATAAATACATAAAATAAAATGAAATGAAATAAAATAAAATAAAATAAAATAAAATAAAATAAAATAAAATAAAATCCAGTCACTTCATAACTACTGAGGGCCACTTGCGGGGCAGGCATTGAGAATTCTTTGTCCCTGGGAATTATTTTAGTTCCGGTAGGTTAATGTAATGACTCCGCACCGAACACCTTGATTTCTTCTTTTCTGGCAGAGGCTACAGCAAACAAGTGCAAGGTCCCAAGGTGAGGCTTTCTGGCAGGTGGAGAACAGAGCAAAGGCCAGTGTGGTGGGGGTGTTGTGGAGAAGGGGAGAACTTTGGAGAACGAGGGCAGAGAAGTTAGGGACCGGCCAGATCACATAGGATTTCAGAAGCCAGGTAAAGAATTGGGATTTTCAACAATAAAGTGTATTTTAAGATTCACGGTGATCCATGTGGAAAGGAGGTGTCTTGGTCTTACTCCTCCTTAAATCCTCTGATCTGCTGACTGCTCTTCCCCAGCTCGCTCTGTGCTGCAGGAGGGCTGACCCCCACATATCTCAAGCTCCCACGGCAGTTACCTGTTGTCTGGGAATAGCCAATGGGAGGCCTTGGCAGAAGATTCGAGAAAGGCATTTGAGAAAGGGGGATCACAGGGTATTTCTCTCCTCCTTTCTGCCTCGGAAGCCTCTACATCAGGTCTCTGCCTTGCCTGTGGCCCCAGCACCTGCTGGAGAGGCCCACCGTGGTCCAGCTTCCACTATGTGACACTGACCTCTGCATTCTGGTACTATGGCCTCCTCTCTATGTCCTTCTGGCCCAGCCTAGTGGCCACCCCTGCTATGGTTAGTAGGTGGATTGACTTTTCAATATCTTCTATCACCTCTATAAGATTCCCTGTGTTTAGACTCACAGAGTGGCTTGCCTCCCTGGTTGGACCCTGATGACTAATACACCCTACAAACCACATGCTGTGGGAACATTCCCTGGGCATATGACACCAGGCCTGGCATGTGGCAAGTCCACAGTAACTGTCTCGGTTTCCTACTGCTGTGTAACAACACGAATCTTACAGTTCTAGAGGTCAGAGGTCGGAAGTGGCCTCGCTGGGCTAATATCAAGGAGGCTCCAGGGAAGGATCCAATTTCTTGCCTTTTCAGATTCTCTGGCCCATATTCCTTAGTGCAAGACCCTGTACTTTATCTTCATGGCCAGGTTGAGTCTTTCTCTTCTGCCTATTTGGGAACTTTTTGATTGTACCGTGGCCACATGGATCATTCTGGATAGTCTCTATGTTTGAAGGTTGGCTGATCAGCCAGCTTCATTCCATCTGCAACAGTAATCCCTCCTCGCTGTGTAATATAACATAGTCACAGGGCCTGGGTGTTAGTATGTGGCTGTCTTGGGGGAGCCATTCCTCTGCCTGCTGCAGTGACAGAGCCAAGGCAGGGTGTGGGGAGCAGGGTCATGGAGATTTGCTCAAGGGGATAGCAGCCAGCTGCCTTCTACTGCACACAGTGAGGCCCAGATGCCCATGCACTGAACTGGACACAGAGACTGCAGTGCCCCGGAGAGAGCATTTGCATCCTCTGTTTTGGAGGGTCTCTCCAGAGATGTGCGAAACACAGCTCCCTGTTGGAAAGCCCTCAGTGAGCTCTTGCCTGCCATGCTTGGGATGCAATGCTGGGACACAGCTCTTGCTCGTCTCTCACCCAGGATGGCACGTAGGTTTCTTGTTTTCCCAGAGAAAGGTTCATTTCGGAGAGGGGAGTGGGTGAAGGCAAACTGTTGGCTGCGGCACGTGAGGCCCATCAGTTCCAATTCGGGGACAACTGGAGTTGATGCAGGCGTTCCATCCAAATGTAATCAAACGCCTCCTGTTGCCAGACGACGTGTTATTCAGTGGGGGGTTGGCGGGGGGTGTTGTGAATCCGAGATGCCTTCTGTAACTTTCTCAGATGGGTACTGGGAGGAGAGGAAGGAGAACAGATAGAAATTCACTTCACTGGTAAATAAACTTCCAAACTGAAGCCTGATTCCTGAAAAACTCTGGGAACTGCCTACAGGCAAGAAGCTCCACAATGAGGTGGTGGGTGGCCTTCTCAGAGGAGGAGGATCTGTGACATTGTAAGCCCACAGGGCAGCACAGGGCACCAGATCGCAAGGAAAATCCTGGGAACCGCTCCTCCCCTTCCTTGTATGTGGAGTGGGGAGGTGAGCTTGAGGAGGACAAAGTTTGGGTGGGTAAGTATAGAACGGCTTTCTCTATTTTGAGCTAGATTTTGTGGCAATGACTTTCTTTAAACTGTTTCATTGGAACTAGAATTCCCCCACCCACTCTTCCCACATCTTGAAGCCTGGTACCCTGGGGCAGAACAAAGTGAGGAAGTCCTGGCCAGGTCGGGTCTGGGGAGAAGGAGAGGCCTGCCTTTAGGGTCATGATCTGGACTTCATGTCTTTCTTAGCTATACTACTATAACCCAGACATGCACAGACTACGATTTCAAGGTCTACATTCTTTTAAACCACTAGGGGCCATGGGGAACATCTCAGGAAATCTTTGGGACAGGAATCTGTTCAAAGATTATATCTTTGTTGAGTACCTCTAACCACCTTTGCCAACTAAGAATGCACTTTTTAAGGGATGGCACTATCTAATTCTGCTGATGTGACTAATGGAGGTAGTAAAATTTCATCTTTTCTCAGCACAGAGATGCTACATGAGACACAATGTTTGGTTCCTGAGAATCTTGAAGGATTAGGGCTGCTAACTCACTCAGAAAACTGCCCAGAGGTAGGCATAGGACTCCTCTGGAAGGATGTATGAGGATACCTGGGAGCAAGCTGAGTGGGGGAAGACAGGAGTGAGAGAGAGAATTTTCACTCCCTGCGCTTTTGTGCCTTTGAGGTTTGTACCTTCTGCATGCGTTATTTATTCAAAAATAAATAAAACATATTGTGAGATACACGGGATCAGATTGATTTCAACTGCATCAAATCAGTCAGGTGGGACAAAGGGAACAGTAATGAAATGTAAGAATGCTTAACTAGGATGAGAGGGTTTCTCTTATCTCTAACTTTGGACCTTTTCTCTATCTTCCTCAATGGACAATAACAATAGTTTTTTCAATGATTTAAAATGTTACGTTTTGGGGGGCGCCTGGGTGGCTCAGTCTTGAGCCTCTGCCTTCAGTGAAGGTCATGATCCCGGAGTCCTGGGATCAAGTCCCACATCAGGCTCCCTGCTCAGCGGGCAGTCTGCTTCTCCCTCTCCCTCTGTGTGCCTGTGCTGGTGCTCTCTCTCTCTCTCTCTCTCAAATAAATAAATGAAATCTTACAATTTAAAAAAAAGTGACTTTTTTTTTAACCAGCAGGGAAACAGTATTTCCACAGGCCGGGCTACAATAATCTACAGATCAGGGTCGAGCTGATAAGATAGGCTCCGCCCATAGGCCTTTTCCATTCCCCGTTTCTTTCCAGTGTGCCAGCAAGTGGGCCACGTTTCTAGGTCTGATTCGTGGATCCCTTGTTGTTCACTCAGTCATAGTGAAACACGCTGCACATATTACCCTTCGCAGCGGCTGGGTTTCGGTTCAGGTAACCTCCGTGTCACCGCGCTCCACTCTGCTGTCACTCAGTCACTCAGCACCATCACCGCGGGTGGCCCGCTCTCCTCCGCTCCGTGCCCCCGACGTGCTGGCGCGCTTGCAGCCGGCGGCCGTGGGCTGGGCGGGGGCGGAGGTGACTCTGAGCTGTTCCACCCCCTGAGACACTCTGTCTGGCAAGGGAGAACATACGTGGAGGTAGCTTTGATTGGAACCAGAATGCGGGGAGGGCTTTGCGAGGTCCCATGACGTGTTAGCCCAGGAGGGACGGGAGAAGCCGCACGCAGCACGCCTGCTTCAGTCTGCATTGGTCGTGGGTCATGTCCTTACCCTGGTCCTTTTCCTTGCCTGGTGTATGGTCCGGTGGGCGCCACAATGCAGGAGAGATCCGAACAAAGTGCTGTGGAGCTTGGAGGAAGCTGAGATGAACTCTGGAAGCAGAGTTTGTAGAGGAGCTGGTCTGGTGGCATTCAGGTAGCAGAGACGCAAGGAAGAGTGACTTAACAGAAAGACTAGGGCAAAGGGGTGTGGGGGTGCTGTGTGGGGATGCACTTGTCTGAACTTCAGATTCCACATGGGCAGCGGATGGGCAATTACACCACCCACCTCAGAGTCGGCCGTGCAGCACATCCAAGGTATAGTTAGTGTTTGCCGTGTCCCCACTGCCGGGTGTCCACAGCCGTGCGGCTAGTTGGGAGCAGAGCCAGGACACACACTCGGGGTTCAGAAGTGAATGCCCTGAGCCACTCTCCTGTCCAACCCTCAGAGGACAAAGAAGTGGTCCATAAACCAAAGCGTTTACCAGTGGGAGATATAGTTCCCCTTCTAATGAGTACCTACCTGTTCCTTGGACCCCAGAGGCTTCTGATCTGAAATTCTAGGTTGTTTCTGAGCAAATGAAGCGTCCTGGATGGTCATCTGCCTGTTGACCTGGTACTTTGCCTGTGAGGCTGTTACTCTGGGTGCGCATTTTCCACAACTGGAGATTGCCGTTCAAACCCTACACCCAGAGTGATTTGGCTGGGTGTGACACGTGGGGAGGGTTGCCCCCTCTAGGCCTGATTGTGACCAGAGCTCCTTGACACTTGCTCTGAGGAGCCAGCCACCATTCAGAAGCTCCCTCATAGTTGTGAAGTTCTCCGTGGCTGTGGACATGAGTCACCTGGGCATCTTCCAGGTTGACAGCCTGGTTGAAGAAAGAGCTAGCAGAGGCTCAGTTACTTCCGGGTCTGTGAACAGCCAGATGGCACATTCTCACCTCAGCCTGACAGCATAATGCCTTTTTTGAGGAGGTCTTTCATTTTCAAGGGAAAAATGCTAACTCACGGCCCAGCAGAGATCAAGCCTTAAAGCTGGTACCGTCTCAAGTATTCCTTGAGAATGTTCTCCATTATTTATTTTCATCACTGCTGTGGTGGTACCTGCAATGTCACTATGACTGCTCGTGACAGAAAAAATTATCCAGGAATAAAGTTCCTTTTCTGTGCTTTCTCGGGAAAAAAACCAAATCTTTAGAGTGATGTGTGTATTTGTCTTGCTTTTTTAGCCCACAGGGCTTTCACATACATTACTTCTAGTTCTCCTGACAACGTTTCGGTGGGGAGGACGGCAGGAACATCCACGGAGGAGAGGTTTTGCTTCCTTTGAATTCATTAGGACTCTGAGGCTCAGAGAGGTTAAGCGGTAGAATGAAGGTCACACAGACAGTGAGTGATAACCCAGGGACCCCGATGTCTGCTTCCTGCTTCCAGACTGCATGCATTTCTAATTTTCTTGAATTCCCAGGGACGCCCCATCCACAGGTCCTTAGGAATGGAGAGAGCATGCCTGGTTTCCACACCCATTGTCAGCAACCTTATTCTAAGGAATCTGCCAGTTTGGGTTGAGGATAGGCTCAGGGCCTGCGGTTCCCAACAGAGGCTGATTTGGTCTCCAGGGAAGAGTGGCAGCACCTGTAGACATTTTGGGTTGCTGCAGCTAGGGAGAGGGAAGGGGAAGTTGCCGGCATCCAGTGGAAAGAGATCAAAAGCGAGGCAAAACGTCCCCTAATGCACAGGAGACCCTCTATAGCAAAGAAGTATTTAACCCAAAATGTTAACCGTGCCATGTTTATTGAAGCCTTGGGTTAGAGTAAAGGGGAAAACCCTCTGATTCCCAGATTCCCATGCACATAGAGAGCTTTCCAGAAATGTCTCCTTTCCATAAACAACTCTAGATGCTTTGTACGCATTTTTTTTTCTCCTACCATAAAGAGGATCTGCCACATGCGTGAGAACTAGAAGAGGAAACTGAGGCCCAGAGGAGGGAGGGCACTGCTCAGGATTGCCCAGATAATATATGGTAGAGAAGGAACAGGCTCGTTCAGCCCCAAGTTGAATGCATTTTCTACTTGATCATGCTAAATTCCCCACTCGCTAGCTCTGATTTAAGCCGTTTTCTGACTCACTGACTCAAGAAATGTTGTGATCTGAATATGCTCACCGACCCAGGCCCTCCCTACAGCTTATTCTAATACAAAACAGTACAGTATGAGAAAAGCCTCTTAGATTCTGCCTCAGTTCCCTCTGTGTCTCCAGACCCAGGGCCCTTGCACAGCTGCTGGGTGGAGGGGCTTTTCCTCTCTCATTAGGAGACAGAAGGTGGAAGCTGGAAATGAAACTGATATGCCACCCGAGCACTCAGGTTTCCCTGCGGGAGGCACATTACTGAAAATAACTAAGTTTCTTGGAGCTGAAGTTTTACTTTTCTCATATTTGATTTTCATAACTTGTTTTATTGGTTTTATGTTTGTTTTTTACTCAGGCAATCAGTGAAACTAGGTTGGTCAGTGAAATTTCTAGCGTCTGGAGGTTTCACTTTCAGGGTATGAAAGTTTGGGTTTGGGCTTTTAAAGCCTTCACAGAGGCAGGGAGGGGATGCAGCATTCTAGCCAAGAGGGAGTTTAAAATGATATGAACACGGAAAATGCTTGGATAGTACCTGTTGAGTAGGTTTGTTTATACAAAATATTGATTGACTATGTGCTCTGTATTAGATTCTGCCATGGGCGACAGAGGTATGTATAGTCCCAAACAAGACCAGGACCTGTCCTTCCTTCAGTTGCTTACAGTCTGGCTAGGGAAAGTGAGTCAGTACCTATAGCTCCCCACCTTTTCCCCAAACACTCTTTATTCACTTTATCAGGGAATTAGCTCAAATTTTATTCTCAAATCTTAATACTCTTACCTTTTTTTTCTTTGTCAAATTTCTACTCAGTCTTCAAGGGCAACATCAGATGCCAACTCATTAAAAAAACAAACAAACAAAAAAACCTCTTAGAAGATGAACATAGGGGAAGGGAAGGAAAAACAAGATGAAAACAGAGAGGGAGATAAACCAGAAGAGACTGTGAATCGTAGGAAACAAACTGAGGGTTGCTGGAGGGGAGGAGGGTAAGGGGTTGGGGTAACTGGGGGATGGACATAAAGGAGGGCATGCGATGGAAAGAGCACTGGGTGTTATAGGCAACTGATGAATCACTAAACTCTACCTCTGAAACTAATAATACACTCTATGTTAATTAAGTTGAATTTAAATAAAAAGAAAAAGATATCTCCCTAGGGAATCAAGATATCCTTGTTAAGTATAGATTCAACCTCTCCTTTAAATGGCTACAAAACCATCAGCATTTATTGTGCCTGCTTGTAGGGAAGCAGTGTAGGCTGCTCCTTATACCTGTGTTTAAATCTAAATGGTATCATGTGCCTGCTGGTGCCTTGGGCAGGTTACTTAGCCTCTCTCTGAGCCCAATCTCCCAATCTGCTGTGAGGATGAAATGTCATAAAGCCCAGGTGGTACCTGGCATATGGCAACTGCCCAGTACACGAGTGACCCTGTGTCAGGCTCTAGGATCTGTGCCACAGAGGATCCCAACACCCAGGTGACATGGGCACTTCTTCCCAGGAGCTCATAATATAGGAAATGCACAGAAAGGTTCAGAAAACTCTGATAGATTTTTGACAGATGATAGACTGCCCATGTGGTAGAACATTGGCTGTAAGGAATATTTAAAAGCAGGTAAAATTAAGTCTGAATGAGTAGATCTGATTCTTTGCAGGTTCTTGAAAAAAGCAGAATTAAAACTAGACCTTAAGGAGAGGCTAGGACCCTCCAGGTAAATCGCTGCAGGTGGGGGAGCCCAGGGTGATGAAATGTATTGGGTCTTCTCAGAAGAGGGAACGGCTTACCCAAAGGCAGTGAATGTGGAAGTGGGTGTGGTCAAGCTGCTGCCTACCTAAGGGAGGAGATTCTAGAGGTTACGTCAGGGTGGGAGGAAGCAGGTGTGGGACTGGGATGGAACCGAATATGCGCTGATTAGCAGAGTTTATTAGAAGGATAGACCCAAACACTTAAGGGCCTTAAATGTTCACTATAAAGGTTTAGACTTCCCCCAGAGCACAAAAGGGAGCCACTCAAGGTTTGTGACTTAGAGCACTTGAGTTGATTGGATCCCTGCCATCAAGGAGCTCATAGTCCTGTTAAGGAGAGAAAGTGGGGAATGAATGGTAAAAGGATGTGATGCGTGAGATGCTAGAAGCCATGAATAAAAGTGCTGTGTAGAGGGAACATGGAAGAGGGAGCAACTGAGGAGAAGCCGTTACCCAGAGAAAAGAAGAAATCTAACCTTCTGTGCCCTCCTCCTTCATGGCAGCCTGGTTTCGTATTATCCTTATCCTTTGATTTTGTCTGCCCTCCTCTCTGGATTGTGAGCTCCTTAAGGGTCCAAGCACAGTGTTCACATTCAACAAACCTTCGAAAGATGCTGATTAAAATGAAAGGTTGGAGACAACTCTAGGCACGGCATGTAGAGTGGATTGGGAAGGAAGACTATTGAGGCTGGGAGATCACTTACAAAGTTCTGTAGCAGCTCAGGTCACAGCTGGGGAGACTAGAAGAGGAGCAGTCCAGTGGGCAGGGAAAGAATGGGACAGACCAGAGGGACCCAGAGAAAGAATAAACACTGCAGACTGGTTGGAAGTGAAGTGGGTGAAAAAGTAAGAGGGTCAGAATTTACACAGAATGTTGAATCTGGGTGCTTGGAACGAGGATGATGCCATCAATCTATTAACCTAAGGACAAGTCTTGAATCACATGGACATAGCACAAGTAGGAATTCAATAAATATTTGTGGAAAGGATGGATGGATGGATGAGTCTTCAATACCAATTAGGAAATCACAGACTCATTTATTACCAGGAGTTGAAGGGGAGATTACATAGCATCAAACCTCTCATTCTATATATGAGTGAAATGAGGTAAGATGGGGGAAGTGACTACTTTTGATCACATAGCTACTAGGTGATAAATTTAGGGCATGAAATTAAATCTCTGGACGCCTAGGCTAGTGTTCTTTCCAGTATGTTATATGGTTATTTTCTTCAATTCTTAAAAAGAATTTCAGAGGAAATGGTATGCATGAATATCATATACCACTTGTAATTTTTTTTAAACTAAAAGCTACATTGGAATTTCATTTCCGTTTCGCTGATTAAAATAGGAATTCTGAAAGTCATGCATATTGATTGAAGAGTCCTCAGCTTTGGGGCCAAATTCTCCCAGTGGCTGTTACCTTCTAAATCCCATTTCCCCAGACATTCTTCTCTGGCCCTCCAGGATGCACAGCTTGCCGCTGAAGCAGGTGGGGCATGCCCTGGTGAGCGTGGGCAGCAGAGGCCAGCCCACTCTCAGGGCAGTTCCAACAGTGCAGTCAACGCTCTGCAAAGGTAAAATGGCCGTTTAGATAAATAGCCACATGGTGATTTCATCAATCAACACAAAGTACACACACTTCTAAAGCAAAGGAGCGGATTTCCTTAAATCACACCAAACACCAGTCCCATTACTTTCCCCCACTTTGTATGCATCTGAGTGCCTCCTGTGTGCCTTCCTTAACACACTGGTTGTCATGGTGGAAAAGATGATAAAAGAAGTTTGAGATATGATTCTTCTTTTAAAGAGGCTGTGTCCAAATTGAGGAGAGGAGATTCACATGATAATTTACGGTGTAATGACTCTCTCTTTCTCCTTGGTAACTTTCAGGCACTAAAAAAATAATGGAGGGAAAGAGTCTCAAACTCAGAAGTTTATGGCTTCAAATTCCCTCTGGGCATTTGAGGGAGACTACAGCATCCCAGCCCATGGGTCATCACTCTCCAATGTCAGAGAACATACCTCTTGTCCTCTAGGGACAGTGTTGTGGTGGAAAAGATGAATCACTAATTACATTGAATGCAAAGAGGTTAAGTGCGGGACTAGGAGCACAGAAGAAGGGGCATTTCACTCAGCCTGGGCGGAGCTACCTGGAGCCTCCTGACCTCTTCTCTCTCTTCTCCAGTTCATCTTCTCCACGGAACCAGCTGTGAAAACTTCTGGTACATCCCTATCATGGCAACGATAAGAGCAACAACCAGTATCCAGTGAGCACTTACACTGGGCCAGGCACTATCCTTAATATTTTACGTGTGTTATCTTGTATAGTAACCGCAGATCTGAAATCTTGGTGCCAGCATGGCCAATACCTCTGTGGGTATTATTAGACAACTGCCAATTTCCTCAAAGTGATGAGGCAATTTCAGGGCAGGAGGCTGAGCATGAAAGAGGCCCTCCTTTCAACTGCTGGTTGGAGTATCGACTCATACAACATTTTTCAAAGGAATGATGTAATTCCTAGTAAGATGTAAAGTGTATGTATTCTTTGATTTAGCACCCTCTAGGAATCCATCCTATAGAGATGATAGCAAGAGTACATAAAGACTCACATGTAAGGATGTTTGCAGAGGCATCACTGGTAAAGGCTAACAGGGTGAATCATCATCAGAAGTGCCTATTAGCAAAAAAATAGTTGAAAACTTATGGTACATCTAGTCTATGGGCTAGACCGTATATGAGGCATAGAGTTGGGAATTTTTTCCACAATGTAGTTTTAAATAAAAAGCAGATCAGTGTGTGAGGCGTGATTCCTTTTCTATAAATATGTGTATGTGTGTACACCTGCCCTCTGGGGAAGGAGGATAGGAAGCCCTGGTCTTCCCTGATGCCTACTGGTACCCAGGGGAGGCCAGCAGAGACAGCTGACTAGGCTGGGGGCCGTCTGGAGGGGTGGATGAGGACTTGAGATGGGAGGAAAGGCCCCTAAGAGAGAAAAGCCACTTAGAAGACAGAGACAGGCCACCACACCAGGTAAAGCGGTCAGGCTCTTAAGAGAAGAGCAACAACGTATGTAGTTCAAAATAATCTGAGTTACTACCATGTCCCTTCCTCTGTGACCAACCTCAGATGGTGTTCAATAAAGTCTACTTCACACACACACACAAAATTAAAAATAAAAATATGAAGACAAAAACGATTTGTATCATCTCTAAGCTCCCTTTTGACTAAAATGCTGAGTGTCTCTGTGCCTTTATGTTTGTCTGTCCTTACCTGGACCCACCACTATCCCAGCCTTATTTGCTGCCAGGTCTGCCTGTCTGCTACCATTCATCTTCCAACCTCCTGGGTTTATACACCTTTCCACTTTTACCTGCACTTCTCATGCCGTGGGATCTCTTGGCTTTTTCTGCCTGCCCTTTGGATCCCACTCAACCTTTAAGGCTATGCTCAAATGGGCACTTCCTGGAAAACAAGCTTGTCCTTGAAATGGGATCAGTCATGCTCCCCTCACCCCCAAGATCTGTGGAACATTCTGTTCCTGATGCCTTCTGCTCCACCCACTAACATGCCCCAGGATCATTCCATCAGTTGGATGTACCAGGCCCTGCTGGCCCCCAGAGGGTCCTCACAATCTGTTCAGATTCCCAGTTTCCCCAGGCCAAGGGGTTTGGTCTAATTGGTTGCCAGATCAGGCCTGGAAGATTGGTGGTGGCCAGGCCAGCAGAGGTCATATCAGCCCAGGAAGAGGGTTTTTCTCAGAGCAAAAAGCTGATTCTTCCCTGCAGCTGATGGCCCTTTAATGACTTAGTCATCATGTGAGAGTCCTTGGCCTGGCCTGGCCAAGCACCGAGAACTGGCAGTGCCAGGCCTGGCATAGGGGAGCCCCACCCAGGTTAATTGATCTGTTCTATCCTCTGACAGGCCCTGGGCAGGAGTCAGCCAATTTTCCTCTGTGTACAGATCTTCCCTCTGCCAGGCTTACAAAAGAAAGTCTCCTGAGCCGAGCAGGTCAGGCTGGTGTTAAGTGCGTGTCTTGTGTGTGTACCCACACTCCCTCATTGTTTCCCCACTTCTCTTTCCTATCCCCCAAATTTTCTCTCATTCCCACTCTAGTTATGATGCTTTCTCTGAATCTCTGTCCCTTTCTCTTTTACTGTCTGCCTGCCTTCCTTCCTTCCTTCCTTCCTTCCTTCCTCCATCCCTCCTTCCTTTCCTTCCATGTTGGTTTGTTCCTTTTGTTATCTCTGGCTCTCCTTTCTCTACCCTCAGTCCAAACACTTTCTCTCCTGTCTACAAGGACTTCCTCTCCCTCCCCATCCCCAAGCCAACTCTTCTTTCACCAACACTTGAGAAGGCTCCCCTTTGCTCTCCTGCTTGCTTTTTTGGACAGAAGTCAGATAAGTTTTTGTATTATCTCCCCCTCCTTCTCCTCCTCCAAGCTCTGAGCAAAGAGGCCATAGAGTCCCCCACTCTATCCACAATTGTGTTAGGTACCATGCCTGTGCTGGACCCATGCCAGGATCCCCTCCCAGTGGCCAGGTTGACCAATGCTGATGCACAGAAAACAGACTCAGGACCCTGGCCAAAGCCAGTGGGGGGTTGGCTCTGGTATGCCCTCATGCTGAGACTGGCAACTCAAAGTTTAGGACTTGGCTTCTTGTTCTTTTCCCCCATCTCATAAGCCTGGGCAGGATCCCTCTGTGTACTCTGATCACACCTGAGTGCTCATGGATAAGCGCTGAGTTTACAGCCATAGAGACATAAGGGAGGAGATCTGAAGCCTCTAAGACAGATTTTCCCATTCTCTGACTATTCCCAATTCCTTATAAAGGATAAAATGGAGGCTACTAATAAACTTATCATCACTCCAGGGGTGCTTCTAGGGCACAATCTGGATACAGATGAAGTTCCTCTTTCTTCCATTAATTTATTCAATAAACAACTGAGCAGAACTTCTGGGCTTGGAAATAGGGATACAAAGATGTTTCCAATTCTCAAATAATTACAGGTTAACAGAGGAGGTGGACCTTTACACAGGGAGCTTGGAAAAGCTTGAGGTAGCTGCTAAAGAAAGTATGAATGAGGTGTTGGAATAGAAACTGGTAGATAGGAAGATACCCAAAGAGATATTTGAGCTCTCAAATTTTGGAAAAAAAAATTGTATGTACAAGGTGGCCAGGGTGACTGGTGTTAATCCAAGGGGAAAGAAGAAACTTGGAGGAAAAGAAGTATGAAAAAATGAGCAAAATCCTAACAAAAACTAATGGTCAAAGATTTAATCCACTCCCTGCCTCCCATCCACCAGAAGACTCTGCTGATACTGTTATTTGAAGTAGAAGTATGGTCGTCAATCCCTCAACCTCGATTCCTGCTCAGACATCCCAAAGCCAGACAAAGAAACTCATGGTGGAAAGAGGATTTAGAACCAAGATGTTGAACCATAGCTGCCTTTACCATGCCACTCTGAACAAATGCTTTCTCCTTTCGCCCTTAATTATTCCCACTTTGTATGTGATGGTTATTTCTCAGACTGATAGCTGTCCGGTGGGTTCTTCCGTGCCCCTGCCAAATGAAGCTTCTTTGTTCTCCACATCAGACTTGTGTTCCTAAAGCCACCATCTTTCAGGGAAGAAAGAATGGGGGTGATTTTCACACATTTTACATATGAGGACTAGAAAAATATTTGAGTCCTATACCCCACCCCCCAACCTTGCATTCACCACACCTTTTTAAGCAAGTAGATGGAAAGAGGTGGATGAAAGACTTGAATTATGTCTTTAAGGCAAAAACAAAAAACAAAAAACAAAAAACCAGCCACCACAAAGCTATATGGACTAAAGCAAGAAGATAACACAGCTCAGCTCCTAATTTTAAGGATGGGGAAAATCTGGCTGAGAAGAACATTTGACTCTGCCAGGCTTCCACAGCAAGTTAGTGACGTAGTTCACCTCAGACTTGTTGAGCCAGATGCTGGTGTGCTTGATTTCACCAAACCTCCCCACATCTCCACCTCAGTGCCTCAGCTGCTCCGTGGCCAGTTTGCCTCCGATCCTCACAGCCAGGGTCAGCAGTGAGGCTTAGGCATGCCATGTTGTAGAGAGCATGTCAAAGGCCACTCTGGAACATGCACTGGTCAGTCCATGGGAACTGCTATTCTTCTTCAGAATGAGGCGTTGGGGCTCTCTCCAACAGGCAGGTGTTTTGTTAGCAAAGGCCAACTCTGCTTTGTATGAGTGGGTTCCTGGGGGCAGATCTGCTGACCATCTCGAGACAGCAATCCTTCTTCTCATCCATCCAGAGGATGCAGTGAGGCACAGTGAAGAAGTAGGGCAGAAGAGATGAAGCCCTACCTGTTTGTTTGCCAGCAGATACACACCTCCCAGTGCCAACCAGGAAAACACACAGAGAATCACCATTCTCTCTCCTCACTCCCAGGAAAGAACACTGATCCTTTAGCTACTGAAATAACGTGACTGAGATCATAAAGTGTGGATGGAAGTCATCATTGTGGACACTTATATAAATAATAATTTTCCAGTGGGAACTGTGAACTCTCCTTTTCCCTTCAATTTTTAAATGCTAATTGCTTTTGATTTTGTTTACATAGGCGGAGCTAATAAAAACGCTTGCTTCTCAACCATTGAACTTAATGTATCTGTTTTTGGACACTTGTGATTTATTTTTGCACCCATGCTCCAAATTGGTGCTAATTACTTTAAAGGACCAGGGTTTCTATTCCAAGAGGGATGACGACAGAATGTCAATTTGCAGTCTCTGAGCATAATGTCCCAATTATCAATGCATTCCAGACCAGAATGGACTTGGCACCTTCTTGAAGGGGTTTGGCTGCACTTTTATCAGCCAGTCCCTGGACATAGTTTCATTAAAACCTGCTTTCTAGTAACTGTGGGCATGCCTATACTTTCCTCTGCCTTGAAGGTCCTTTAGTGCCTTCTCAGTATCCAAATACCTACCTTTCCATGGCCAGATTACACACTTCTCCCTCCAAGCCTTCTTTGATCTCTGGCTGAAAATGAACTTTACTCCCTATGAAAGCCCCAGAGCACTTTGCTGATCCCTTCCTCAAGAAACTTAGCATTTTCTACATTGAATCAGAATTATTTATTCTCCTACTTACTTCCTATTTCCTCTCTGCACTATAAGCCCCTTAGTGACAGTACCTTATCTGAGTTATCTTTGTCCCCGCTGCACGCTGAAGCTTCTGCTTGTGCCCCATGCATATTAGATGCTCTGTGCATAGATTTAATTGAATTTTTTCTGATTTTCTACCTGTTCCAGAGAAGTTTTAAAGTAGGTTTAAATATGGGGCGCCTGGGTGGCTCAGTGGGTTAAAGCCTCTGCCTTCAGCTCAGGTCATGATACCAGGGTCCTGGGATCAAGCCCCGCATTGGGCTCTCTGCTCAGCAGGGAGCCTGCTTCCTCCTCTCTCTTTGCTTGCCTCTCTGCCTGCTTGTGATCTCTATCTGTCAAATGAATAAATAAAATCTTTTAAAAAATAATAAAGTAGGTTTAAATAAACAGTTGTGGAACAGAGGAATGACTACATCTCTACACACACAAATAAAATGACTAAAGTCCATAATGAATTAGATGAAGTACATCTGGATATTCCAATATTTAACTATCATATCTAGGAAAACAACAACAACAACAACAAAACACCGGGCTGTGAACCATGGTTGGGGGTAGCGAACGACAAAGGACTCAAAACTTGACCCCATCCGCCAAAGGAACCAGAATTGCTGGCACGGTATTTGCTCAACCTAAGTGTTTAGTTGAGCACAACAGATGAAAAACTATCCCATTGAGGGTTCACAGACTACACAGAGTGGATGTGGAGCATGGAGATATGACCACAGGAGAAAGAGTGAACAGGTCTGTCCTAATTTGTTCACTTATCATTCACTTATTCACCCAGCACACTTTCATAGGGAAGCCTCTATGTCAAGCACCATGTTTGCATTGTGGATACAGAAGTGAATAAGAGCCTCGTAGTTTAGCTCTTCAGAGCAGGGGTCAAGAAACTCTGCCCAATGGGCCAAAGCTGGCTCACCATCTGCTTTTGTGAATAGAATCATGGAACACAGCAGTGTCCATTCATTTGTGAACTACCTATGGCTGCGTTCCCGCTACAACTGCAGAGTTGAGTAGTTCTGGCAGAGACTGGATATCCCCTGCAAAGCCAAATATATTTGTCGTCTGTCATCTGTCCCTCTACAGAAAGTTTGCTGATCTAGATTATACCGTAGTTTAAAAGTCACTAACGTACACTAGAGACAGTGCCATGTGGGATGAGGACAGGGTTCTGTGGGAGACCTGCACAGTCTCGGAAAATCAACGAAAGCCTCTTGGACTAGGACCCTAGGGACAGAGGCCACATGTGCCTTGCTTACTGTTGTATTATAAGTGCCTGTGTGGTGCCTGGCACACGGTAGGTTGCTCAGGAAGTACTTACCGAATGCATGAAAGAATAAAGTCACTTCTAAGGTGAGAGTGGAAGAATGAGTGGAGTAATCCAGGACATGTATGGAAGGATGGGGAGAGTAGGGGCTAGCACATGCAATGGACCTGAGGCAAGTGCGATACAGCTGGCAGGGGTGTGGTGTGTCAAGTGGGGTTTGGGAGTAAGAAAGAGGTAAGGCTGGAAGGTAAAAAGAAGTGACCAGGCAGGGCTGTTAAAGCCTCTTTATGGAGTTAGGACTTTATGGTGAAGATCATGGAGAGCCTCTGATAAGTTTCAGGTAGAGCAGGTACAAGTTCCAAGTGTCGCTTCAGAAAGACCACTCAGGAGGGCAGGTCCAGGGCATAGCTGGTTAAGTAAGATCTGTGTCAAAAACCCAAGGGCCTGCACTAAGGAGGTGACACTGATGAGAGCCAATAGTGGAGTCACGCTGACAGGATGTGAGGGGATCAGGAGTCAGAGAGAGGGAGGAGTTAAAGATGATGACAAGATTTCTATCGTGAGAAGCTGGATAGAAGGCAGGGCCCTTCACCGAGATGGGGAACCCATGAAGAATAAAAGATTAAAAAGGAGGAAAAATGCTGGCTCGATTTGGGGCATGCTGGGTTTGAAGCTCAGGTGGGTAATCCAGTTGGATGATCTAAAATTGGGAGTCTTTAGAATCTAGATAGCAATTAAAGCCATTAGAGCAGATAAAATTTGCCTGGGAGAACATGTGGAGTGAGAAATGAAAGGGTCAAAGAAAAAAAACTTTTAAAACCTGAGGAATGCCAGCATTAATAGAGGAACAGAGCCCAAGCAGTCCTTCACTGGGGCTGAGAAAGAGCATTTAAGGATGATAGGAAAGAAAATCAGTATAGTTTGGTGTCAGAAACCAAGGGACATGATCTAGTGAGGACAAGAGTTTCAAATAATTAAGAAATGTCGAGTGCAGGGGCGCCTGGGTGGCTCAGTGGGTTAAGCCGCTGCCTTCGGCTCAGGTCATGATCTCAGGGTCCTGGGATCGAGTCCCGCGTCGGGCTCTCTGCTCAGCAGGGAACCTGCTTCCCTCTCTCTCTCTCTCTCTGCCTGCCTCTCCATCTACTTGTGATCTCTCTCTGTCAAATAAATAAATAAAATCTTAAAAAAAAAAAAAAGAAATGTCGAGTGCAATAAAGATGGAAGTTTAGACAGAGCCTGGACAGCTTTGCTGTTGCCTTCCGTGACATGATCGCAGCTTGGGCAGGCAGTAGGGAGAGAGCTGAAGCAAGGTGCAGTAAGTGAGCCATGAATGGGAGAGGAAGAAGCTGAGCCAATGCAGCCCATGTAGGAAGGGATTGGGGTGGGCAGGACAGCCGCTGAGAGGGGTGGAGGGAGCTTTCTGTTCTTTCCCTGTCTTCCTTGGAGTTAAAAGAGATTCGATCATGCTTATACATTAACTGGGAGCAAACAATAGTCTCATTTTAATCAATCACTGGGAAAACTTGACTTCCACAGAGGGCTTCATGTATTTTGTCCTACTAGACAAAGAAAATTCAGTAGCCCAGGGTGTTCTCTTTTTATACTTTGTTTCCAGGAAGCTTAGAATCAAGTTCAGTTCCCCTCGATGTCTGGTAGTATTTCATACCACTTCCTTCACTTGCTTTCTGTTCTGTTTTATATCTAAATACCTTGTTTTTAAAGAATAATTGTTGTGAGCAGTTTACAAGCTTATAAGCACAGCATCTGTCCCTCATTCTTCCCATGCTTTCCTGAGTGCCCACTGTGGTCATGCCCTCTGCTCCAGGCAGCAGACACAATGTGAGGGGAACAAGACAGTCGCTGCTTCCACAGTCCGATAGGGGAGACAGATGTGAACCAAAGGATTGTGTTCATAATTACAACTGTGGTGAGTGCAGAAAAGGAGAATACTGGAAGCCCTACAAATCTGAGGGGATCAGGAGAAGCATGCTTGAGGCTGAAGAATGAACTTGGAGATGAGCACAGTAACCTCCATTCTGAATGGATTCTTTTCT
Organism: Lontra canadensis; assembly: GCF_010015895.1. NCBI lineage: Eukaryota > Metazoa > Chordata > Mammalia > Carnivora > Mustelidae > Lontra > Lontra canadensis. Next base: position 9,246,660 of record NW_022631050.1, on the reverse strand, counting down.
TGGGAGACATTGTAAGTGATCGCTCATCTCCTACCTGGACACTTGTGGTAGTGGGAACCCATGCTGCATTTTTGCACAGTGCCAACAGTCAGGGCAGAATTTGACTCATGCAACCTCCACCCAGATGTCTACACTTGAATCCACGCAAATAAGCTGAACTTCTGTCTCGTAATGTGCTGCGTGACTGGAGATGGTGGTGATAAGCCCCACCTACACATACTTATAGGTAGATCTATTCTCTCACAGTTAAAAACAGGTTTTCCAATTTTCCTTTTCCTGTTTCCAGATGATGTCATGTTTACAGAGACTTCTAATGGTTTCCAAATATCCATTTGGAGCTTCTATGGAAATACAATTCCTTGTTCCCATATACAGAATTGTTAGCTAGAAACATAGCTTTCCAGTAAAAATAAATAAATAAATAAAGACTACATCTTCTTGCTTCTCTTGCAGCTAGGTGCTGTGGGTTACTGGTAAATTTTAGCCAGCTTCTCTAGAAGAAAAACACAAAAGCCCTGATTATTATCTGTAGTGTTAATTCTCCCATAGCCAATTTTAAGCAACTCAGCATGACTCGCAGAACATGGAGCTGGGAGGAAATGTGCACACCAGGACCTCACATCCCACAGGAGTGGGGACGGTAGCATAGAGCTCACTAGGCAGGACCATACCACGGAGTTCTTAATGGGATATGAGTGGAAGTAATGTATGTCACTGCCCAGTTGTGCCTTCAGTGGAAGTAGGGGAACTCTACATCCCCTTCTTCTTTTTCCAATGGTCTGGGATACAAACAGGGTAGATAACTTAGTTTATACCCCGTAGATAAGGACAACATACTAGAGATAACAGAGCAACAAGACTGGAAGAGCCTGACTTCCAAATATTTTAGCACTCCCTGGCTAGACCTAGTCTCCTTGTGGGTGATTTTTTATGTAAACAAGTAAGAGATTCCTAGCTTGTTTCAGCCATTATCATTTTAGGTCTGTGTTAGAAAGAGCTGAACCTGTATTTGAACTGACAGACACATCCATCACAGAACGGCAACCAGACCGGGGCTCTAACATCATGCAAAAGCCTGCAATTCACAAGAATGCAGGATGAGCAGGGGAAGTAGACACTCTCCCTGCTCCGGGGAGCCCAGCCTGGGACAAGAGATGGCATGTACTCAAGTTGCTGTGAAGCAAGGGGCAGGTCAGGAGTGTTCGAAGGCAGTGCGCAGAGGCAACCGCACAGAATTACTATTATTCTGAATGAAGTAATCTTTGAACTCAGTCCACAAAGATCGTTAGAATTTTAAGGAGTAGAAAGGAGTGGCAGAGCTTTCCAGGCAGAGGGATTGTACTTCTCCTTCAGATTGTAGATTCCAATCATTCTGAAAATGTGATCCCTCAAAAAAAATCTCTGGACTGTTATTTTCCCCTGTTGTAACATAACAAATAAATATTGTAAAACTATGACAAAAATGTTTAAAATACTGAAGAGAATCAATTGTTTTCTGAGTTTCTGATCCCCCTCATTTACAAAGAAGCCCTTGATTTGTTCATTTCAAAGCATTTTGGTGGATTAATTAAAGCATTCTTCTAAGTGTTTTCTGAGGCAGCATTTTCTGGCCTTATTTTGAATGACTAAAGGTGCATAAAGACACTAAAGCTTCATCCCTTTAACCAAAAAATATCTATAATGCAAACTTTTCACTAATGCACACAGGCCTCCTTTCCAATTACTTTTTCCTAAGGGAAGAAATGACATGTTTCTTTTCCATTGTTTCATGATGCTCAATATAGCAGTGAGCACAAGAGAAGGTCTCAGTAGATATTAATCAGTGTGAAAAGGAGTCACAGAATTTGAGACTATGAGGGAGGATGCTGAGATTGTAGGTGAGGAGAGGACTTCCTAAAGGGCCTGGACATGGGAAGAACAAGTCTGGTAGGTGCATGGTCATCTTAGGCATGAGCCTCTGAGATCCCCCAGCAGATCCTGCCAGCAAAGCCCCAGTCTCCCTTTCCCTTTTTTGCCCGTGTCAGAAAGCCCAGAGGCCCTGGGGAGAAATGGCATTGATGGAAGTACATTGATGGAAGTACAGCCGGCTAGCTTTCTAGTGCCTTTCCAAGTTCACTGATCCTTGTTCTCAATTTGTTTTTCAAAGTTGTGGTACCCAAAAACATAATTAAAAGAATCCTATGTAGTTCTTGGCGTGAAAATTCATACCGTGTTCTTTCCTCAGAATATTAATGCACAAATACATGTATAGTAGTGGGAACAAAGTCACATATTGAAATTCCAAGGCTTGAAGATATAAATCCTTTTCGTGGGGGAACAAAAAGAATGAATTTTGGGGGTTCTCCCAACTCATCAGTACATCAAGGTGCAGGGAAACCCAGGTAGCTCAGTCGGTTAAGCGGCTGCCTTTGGCTCAGGTCATGATCCTGTGGTCATGAGATTGAGCTCTATACTGAGCACAGCATTGACCTCTGCATCAGGGCCCTCTGCTCAGCAGGGAGCTTGCTACTTACTCCCTCTCCCTCTGCCTGTTGCTCTGTCTACGGGTGCTCTCTGCCCTTGCTCTCTTTCTGTCAAATAAATAACTAAAATCTTAAATAAATAAATAATTAAATGAAAGACTATTCAGGTGTTTCCTCCTTAAATTCTTCCTCTCTGTAGAGTGAGCAGAAACAAGCCAGGCAGATGGAGTCCCCAAGGAAAAGCAGCAGAGCTGAAAAACTTGAATTCCCATAGAGCTATGTGAGGATAAGAGTGTGAGTCAGAGAAAGAAGAGCTCAAGGAACCAAGATGGTGTGGTCAGGACAGCATAGATGGAAGACAATTCTTGTGAGGTGCTGAAGAAATGGACAAGCCTGGGGTTCTTAACTGGGGAAGTCATAAACAATCTACTTGAACCCCTCTAATATATTAGCGACAAGATATGTTTATAAGGAAAACCTTTTTTTGGAGGAGGCAACTTGTGAGCCACATTTGGATCACGTTCTGGTCCAACTTTAGTAACACTTGGACAGTTTATCTTCTTTGAGTCTCAGTTTCTTTATCAACAAAATGGGTTCTCTTCCAAGGCTAGTGACCTGTGCCTTTTTCATATGTTTAAGATAACAATATTTACATTCCTGAGAGAAATTCAACTTTTCTGACTACAGTTACTCAGCTTTATGATCAACATCTGCAGTCCTGAGAGTTATTTTCTTTTGCTTCTTTATCAACTTAACAATTGGCTAAATTATTTAATTCACAGCCCATTTAATGATTCAAGTCATACAAAAACCAAGAAAAATTATATACAATGTTACTTTATTTTTCACAGTTGGACGGAAAAATTGCCTATATACTTAGCAAAGATAACATTTATTTGCATTACTCTAGAGAAGTAGAAATAGTCACATAATTTAAAATTGGGTGAGTTTACATTTTCCTGAACTCTCATCCATAGTTCAAGCCTTTAACGACAAATTATCCCTAAATTTGGCTCAGAGATTTCTCTCTATTTTGGGCCAGTGGCATAGACTATTATGGTCCAAGCCACAGTCATTTCAAGCTTAAACTCATGGAATAGCCTATTTATACATCTCCCTTCTCCTCCCTATACCCACCTCCCTTCACTGCCCACCCCATCAAGTCTATTCCCCACATAGTAGCTAGGTGCCATTTAAAACCCAAGTCAGGTCATGTGACATCTCTGCTCAGAATGCTCCAGTGACTTCCTGTCTCACTCAGATTCAGAGCCATAATCCCGATCAGGCCCTGACATGCCCAGTAGGCTCCCCTGCTGCCTCTCAGACCTCATCTCTTACCGTTTTCCCTTCATGGACTCTGCTCCAGCTACAATGACTTCCCTGCTGTTCCCAGGACACTTAAGCACATTCCCACAACACGATCTTTTCAAATCATGTCCCCTCCACCATCTCCTCTCCAGATGGCAATAAGGACTAAGGTGTGCTCTTGCCCAAAGACCTTGATTGAAATTTCACCTCTACTGAATAGTAACCCTCCGCACCCATGGCTTTTTATCTCCCTTCCCCTGATGCATTCTTCTGCATAGCACTCAGCACCCGTTACAGTTCCTATTTGTGTCTTTTCTGTCCATTTCATCCCACTAGAATATAAACTCTATGGGCTCAGAGATTTTGTCTATTGGATTCATCCTTTCTTACATCTCTAGTGTTTAGAAGAGTATGGCATATAGTAGGCATTCAATAAATATTTATATTAAAATATTCAGAGTGAACTATTTTTCTTCATATATTGACTATTTTATTAGACAATGTGCCATTTCTCTAACACAATGTTTTGAATTAAAAATCTATTTTTTCTCTCAGATATGGAAACAATGACCACAAAAATGTCCCTCTGAGATCATTACCAAGAATGGCAACTGTGAAAGGGCCAAATGAGCAGTCAACTGGATGAATTTTAGGAAACATGAAGGGCCAGAAGTCCTATCGCATCATCCATCATGGGGCCTTTGCTACCAAGTTGTAGAGCACATACAAATAACGGATGTTTACCTGTCCTCCGGGGACACTGAAGCAATTTTACAGACAGAAGTACTAACTGTCGGGGCGCCTGGGTCGCTCAGTGGGTTGGAGCCTCTGCCTTCGGCTCGGGTCATGGTCCTGGGGTCCTGGGATCGAACCCCGCATCGGGCTCTCTGCTCAGCAGGGAGCCTGCTTCCTCCTCTCTCTCTGCCTGCTTCTCTGCCTGCTTGTGATCTCCGTCTGTCGGGTAAATAAATAAAAATCTTCTCCAGACCGCAGTCTTCTCTTCAGTAAAATGTGAGTCACAAACAATTCCTGTTTTGCCACCTCATGGCATAAAATAAGCAGTGTGAGAATTTCTCTAGGTATATAGGACTGCATACTAAGAACTCCATAAATGACTAAATGCCATTACTTGAGTCCTTGGGCTGATTCCTGAAAAGATGGATGGGCATGTCTAAATAAATGGTCCCACCTTATCCTGCCCATCACCAAAAGAATGGAACTAGGGAATAGAGAAGGCCCATCTTACAGCATCAGATTTTAGGTGCTCTACCTGGGGATTTGTTCATTCACTCACAACACATCTACAGAGCACCTACAATGTGGGAGATGTGTTGAACCTCAGATTTTGTAGGGAGAATAGATTCGAATGTAATCTGGTCTTGTTCTTAAGGTGCTCGCACAGAATAGTGGGGAGCCTGTCATAGGACATAGAAAGAGAATTGTTAAAAGAAATGCCCCTGGAATGAGATCAGTTCATATGGCCTTGGCAGTGACTTCAGTTCTCTGGGCTTTAGTTTCATCTTCAGCAAAAGTATAATAATCACAGAGGGTTATAATATCAAGATGGGATATTATTTTGTTTAGGCGCTTTGTAAACTGTGAATTGCCATCCATGAGTCGGCTCTCTTGTCTCTCTTCCTCTTCCTCCTCCTACTCTTTCTTTTCCTTTCTTTCATCCACTCTGCTTCTCTCCCTCTTGCTCCTTCTCCTTTTCTCTATCTTGATTCGGTAGGAGCCCCACTGTGCATCACTGAGACATTCTCACAATCCGCTGGATCTAGTGTGATTATTAAAGTGACAGCCCAGTTGGATATCTTCAATCCAGCATGTTTCCTTATTATATCACATGATAGCTAAGATGCTCATGGATATAACACTGGCCTGCTTAGATGACATTTTTTTCCCAGTCTGTTGCTAAACATAAGATATAGAACTGAATGAAAGTGAATAATGATCCTTATTTCCTAAGAGTTTGAATATAACTGGAGGTGGGGGAAGGGTTTAGACTCAAAATGTAAAGTGCTCAATATTTCAAAGTGGTTAGCATTTAGGAAAAAAAAAACAGACACACCTACTACTTCTAGGTTCAACCCTTTCATATTTGTTCTCTTCCTTCAGTGAGGTCCCGATTGCTTAAAATTTATGACAAAATATCAAAGTAGACAAAATATCAAAACACAAAGTAGACAAAATATCAAAATATTATTTGATATCTGTCTGTTTTTCAGTGGTCAACTGTGGCTCAGGAAGGGGAGCAATCTGACCAAGATCATACAATTGAATTAGCAATGAAAAGTCTAGACTGCAGATCTCCTGATTCTCATTCCATTCTTTTTCTCTACCCTCTCTAGCCTCCAGGTCCAATGGGATGGGTAGCCATAGGCTTGTACTCTTTCTGTAAGTGCCTCCTACCCTTTCTTTTACTTGGGTTTAAACATTCCTCCCACTTTTCCCGCCCTTACTCCCCCTTTTGAGTCATACCTTCAAAGAGCTAAGACTCAAGTCTCGAAGTTGGGTCTGTGGATAGCCAGATGTCATGTGCCCTGTGCTCCACATTTCTGTCCACACAGTAAGCACTGTTTCATTTAATCTTCACAAAAATCGGCAAGGTGTCATTATTCTGACCTTACAGACTAGCCAACTGAAGCTCAGAGAGCTGTCTTACTTGCCCTAGATTATACAGCTAGAAAATTGTAGGGCCAGGATTTACATCAGATCTAATGCTGGAACTGACTATTGCCTTATTGCCCCTTTGGCACAGCTCTGATCTTGGAAAAGGGGACCCAGTGGTTTAAGTAAATACCAAGGGGTAATTGACTCCTAGCTCTTCCGCTAGCAGGGGAAGATGGCACAACGATCCTAGGCTCCTGAACATTTCTGAATCTCTTAACTATGTACTGAGCAATAAGAACTAGAGTGAGTCACTTTACTCCCCCGCAGACAGGATAAGTAATAAAGCTTCCATAACTAGACTTGTGAAAATTAAGGATTACAATGGATAATGTTTGGGAAAATATCAGGTAGTCTGCAAAGGACTATATAACTATTTGGTTTGAATAAATAACTCATCATTTTCCTAATCCAAATGTTAATGATGATATTATTTACACTATTTTATTATAAGCTTTTTCAAATACTTTGATTAAGTGGGTAGTCTAAGATAATAAATGTATGAATAATTAAAATATTTTATTAGATTATTTTTTGTCTCACCCCTTACCATAAAAGAAGTTTCTTATAAATGCATACATGTCATGGTGCCATTCCATTTTCCTAGACAAAAAAAAAAAAAAATACTGTTGTCATCTTAACAAACATTACTGAACACAAACTCCGTGCTCCAAGACTGAGGTAAATACTCTGTTCCTCATTATTTCTTTTAATTATAAAGAGGTAGATACCATTACTATCTCCATCTTATAGATGGGAAAATTGAAACTCAAAACATCTAAGTGACTTGACTAAGATCACACAACTAACTATTAAGTGAAAACGACAAGTTTGTAGAGGCATGTACAGTATATGTGACATAACTTTATACCAAATAAAGTTGTATTTGTCCAAAGAAAACTTTGTCCAAATAAAACTTTGTCCAATAAAACTCATCAAAAACTTGAGTGGCTGGTCATCGAGGTATCTAGCAAAATAGAACATAGGCAAAATATTAAAAACTGATTAGTAATTTGTGTGTGTGTGTGTGTGGATGTGGGTGTGTGTGCGAGAGAGAGAGAGTTAGAGAGAGAGAGAGAGACAAAGAAGGGATAGGAAACAGGCAAAGACACAGAAACTCATGTGTTTCTATGAGTTCTACTATAAGTAATGGACCACAAAGTGTAGGTCTTCACTTTTTCACATAGAGTGTAATAGACCACACGGTAATAGACCACAAAGTATAGGTCTGAACTTTTTCACATAGAGAGACAGTGCACACTACTAACTGATTCATTTACCGACAAATGATTGAGCATTTACTATGTACAAGGACAAGTGTTCAAGTTTACAGAATAGGAACACAAAGTCACCGAACCTCCTCCTTGGACCTCATGAACTCAGATAAACACACTTGGATTTTATGTGTGTGTGTGTGTGTGTGTGTGTGTGTGTGTGTACCACTTAAGTAAATTGCCTCTGGGGTGTGCTCAAAAGTTGATTCTTATCTGAACTGTTCTTTTGCACAACTGCTTAAGAAAAGGAACAAGGGAGAATGTTCAACATTGGGAAATAAAAGAACAGGATTTGGAGAAGAAGGTGAGTTACTTAAATTGGTCAAGACATTGGGACATAGATACTTTTATTTTCATAGAACTTTGAGCTCTTTGAAAAAAAAAAATCCAATGTCCTGAAAGCTAAATAAAGCAAACTGGGCCTCTGATTCCCCAAGGTTCAGATTAAGAGCCCAACTCTTCTGTGGATGACGGGAGGTATAAGAGACTGGGTTTCCATTATAAATAACTCCAGAGTTCAGTCAATAGCAATTTCTTTTGAAGCCTTTTAAGAAACCTGGGTTGAGGCCAGCAGAGAGGTACCCACTGGGCCAAGCCAGGAGAGAAGGGAAATATCTATAGCTGATTTCACTTTGCATAGTTCTTACTGCTGCATCACAGCAAGAGAAGGCAGCCAGTGGTGGCAGAAGTGTCCTCTGGCTAGAGGGCCCTGTCATCAAAATTTCTCTCCTCCACCACTCAGACAACATGCCCTCGGCTTCCCTCTCATAGTATCTTCACATCCCTCAGAAAACAGAAAGTCTTAGAATTAGAAGCCTTGACATTGACATCCCCATCCACCCACGCAGCTCTTGGCACAGGTAGGTCATCCTACCTGTTCATGTGCATTTCCTTGTCTCCCCATGTGGCCTACTTCATAGGCTACAGAGTCATTCAGGCAACATATCAAATGCTAAAGGACACTGAGAAGTGATCGAATTTGTAAACAAGAAGGAATAATTTAAAATGCAAAAGGTTTGAATACAGATGTCCATATCCACCCACAGTCGAAAACAGAAATGAAACTAGTGAATTCAGCATACAAATTCACCAATACACACCCATCTACACAGAATGGAACCAAAACCCCTTGACTGGTTTTCAAAGTCCTCCCCAACATATTCCCAATCCTTCTCTCTAGAATTGTCTCTCTATGTAAACTTTATGTCTCTTACAGTCCTGTCAAATTAATAACCAGTGACTCAAGAGCCCAGATTATGGGCTTGTTCTTTAATACTTCCATTTATTATATATGGTATCTCTACCTCCTAAAATGCCTTTGCCCTATATGGCTATACATCCAAACCTGCTTAAAGGCAGCCTCCTTCAGGAAATAAGTTATCTGTGATTTCCTCTGTTGTAAGTCATGTCTACTTAATCAGAGCACCCCTAGCATTTTTATTTGTGCCTCATATTCTAATAGTGTATATGCTTGTGATTTGTCAGTTTCCTTGAGAAGGATTATGTCTAAGTCTTCTTCATTTCACCTACCAAGGAAATGATGCCAGTCAGTGGCTAAGATTTATTGAGAACTTAACATGTGTGACTTCCTTTATCCTCACAGCTAACTCAGAATGTTGATACTTATATTTCCCTTGTTTTGCAAATGAGAAAACAGGGAACCAGAGAGGTTAAGAAAGCTGCCCAAGTACACAGATATTAAATGGTCAAGTAGGAAAATGGGTATTTCCAGTCTGAATCTATTTTTTTCATGTCTATGTCTTTAATTATTGCATGTTCTTAGCATAGGGAGTACCTAGTAAATAATTAATGGAGTAAATGAACAAAGGAAGAGAGGAAGGAAGGAAGGAAGATTCAATCTTTAAGCATAAACATTCCTATTCCATGCATAGGATTTCACCTTCTCTTTCAGAGAATAGCCACTCAGTGAACATTTGTGAATTAATGACTGAAAGAATTGGTCCTAGAGAAGATGTCTGGGGACTGCTGAGTCCAGAAAGCTCTCAAAGGAGAGTCATTCACTCATTCTTTCAACACTTACCCATCATCCATTCATTCTTTCAATATTTATTAAAGGCAGCTATGTAAAGGGCAGATGGTATAGGAAAAAAGAATGAATCACCCATGAGCACTGGTCTTTGGGTGCTTACATTTTGATACCATAAGAATCTACTGTTGTTTTTCAAATCTAAGAACAGACACCGGCAGAGTAAAGATAACTGGAGCTCAGCGAATGACCCATCTAATATTTGGAGGCAACTGTTAAGGGTAAGTCGGGTGCCAACCATGAAAAAGCCTTCCCTTAAAAAGGAAATTCAACTAAAGATCACGAAGAATAACTAGATGACTCATTCATCAAAATAGGAAGCTTTATCTGGTAAAGAAGATGGTGGCATCTAGGTGGCAGAAACCACGAAGATCCCGCTCAAACACACACCACAGCTTCACCCTGCTCCTTGGGCTACTGTATGTGGAGTGGAGGACTTACCTGTTCACTAGCCAGGGCTGGACAGAAACAGGGCAGCATTGTGGTAGAAGATCCCAGGCTCTGGGAGGTACTGCCTCACTCTGAACAAGAACTCCCTCATGTAGAAGCTGTGCAAACTTGGGCATATAGAAAAGTGGAAGTAATAGCAATCCATCTTTCATAGAGCTGTGAAATGCATAGTGCAATGCCTGGCTCACAGGGAGCACTCACAAAACATTGGTTATTTTTACTGTCCTCTATCACTGACTTTACTTGTTTTTATATTTGAACTGAAAAATTCCCAGTGATTTTTAGAAGGAAAAGAAGATGCTCATATTTCACTTGGGTATGAAATTAGAGTATAAATCATACATCTTGCATCTTATGAAAACTTTGTTCATAAGAAGATAGTTCTTCCATCAGCCAGAGGCTGGCTTCTCTGAACTGCCATATCATTGTTCCCTACAGCAGAATTCCAAACAGATCATGATGTTCCCCATTTGTGTACTTTAACACAAAACTTTAAGAGGAGCATAGTTATATTTTCTTTTACTCTCCCAAACCATGGCTCCTATCAGAATCCATGATCCATTTTTTTGTATATAAGTGTTACTCTAACTTAGAAAGTAGATATTTCTTTATTAAGGCAAATGTTGACTTAATCCATGTATTTTTTTCCTATTTAAAAAATCAAAAAATACATTTAAAATATATGCATTAAAATTATTTATGCAAAGAATTTATAACAAAGCTATAGATCTAGCTTTACTCCAAAAAAGTTCTGATTTTAAATTTTGCAGCTACTCTTATTTTTTTTTTCAGGGATTGGTTCTATTATACACACAAAAACGGATCTCTCATCTTCCATAAGCTTTGATCAGGAAAGCAATGGTTCTCCTACTGGAAACTCTTAAATAGCCAAAATTAATTTCAAAGACATAAATTCAAAAGTAGCAACACAACTCTTTTGATTTCTTTCAAATGCTGTCAAAGAAAATACAAGATTTTCATCCTGCATATTTTTTATGTTGCTAATAAAGTCTGTTTCCTTTTTTTGTTAAATCAATACTTCTGTTGCAAAGAATAAGAACATATACTAGACAACTCAGACGCTATCTCTTAAAAGATTTTCAGTCTCTTAATATAAATATATTTTAATATAAAAGTTTTAAAAATCATGACTAATGAATAAATATTTTCAGAATGTTATTATTTCTATTTGTTTATTTATGTTTACATATCAAACATTGCAACCTACCAGCAAATGCTTGGATTTCCCTTTGCCATGTTCTCTATAAGATGTGTTAGATAAGAACACACCAGTAAATGGGGGAGATACTTCTCAAGCTGACTGATGAGATAACTAAATTGAGTAGTCAAGGAATTCCATGCCTGTATCTCAAGTTCATTCCACCAGTGGCAGCCATCTGAGATGTTCAGGGCTTGTCAGTAGGTTGGGCACAGGCGCGGGTTTGAGATACGCTGTAGGAAGGTGGTGACTATGGTGAACGTGGCACTGGCTTTGGAGCCAGGAAGACTGGGCCCCAGTTCTTGACCCTGCTTCACTGGCCCTGTGCCTTCTGAGCCTCAGTTTGTTCACCTGAAAAACCATCGTATCAACACCAACCTCATAAAGTCATTAGGAGCATCAGAATATATAGCAGGTTCTCAGTAACTGGCAGTTCTTATGAGGGCGATAATTTTGGTATATTCATGTACAGATGTAATTAGATAGTATTTGCAGTGTGTTTATGTGTAATGTATGAATATTTTTTCCCAAGGTTATCTTTTTTTCATAACATATAATGTATTATTTGCCTCAGGGGTACAGGTCTGTGAATCATCAGGCTTACATATTTCACAGCACTCACCATAGCACATATCCACCCCAGTGTCCATAACCCAGCCACCCTGTCCCTACCCCCAACCCCTAACAGCCCTGTTTGTTTCATGAGATTAAGAGTCTCTTATGGTTTGTCTCCCTCCCGATCCCATCTCATTTCATTTCTGCCCCGACCCCTCACGACCCCCCACCCTGCCTCTCAAATTCCTCATATCAGGGAAATCATATGATAATGTATGGATATTTTTAAAAGCATGTTACCAATCCTTACTCCACGAAGTTGCCAAATGGAATACAGAAAGGCTGGCACATTCTCTTGTTTCATAAAACTTTCTCTGGTTCCAAAGCACACTGGACACACCATCACTCTCTGTGCATACTCAATGTATTACCTGGAGTTTGGTCCTGGCTCCAGCACCAGGACTTTGAATTGAGCTCTGTGACCTTGGGTCAGTTACCTCCCCTCTCTGGGTGTCAGTTTCCTAGTTTAAAGATGAGGAAATCACCAGGAAATCTTCTAGCTCTAAAACTATTACTAGGTACCCGAATCTCTGATTTTCTGACTTAGGCAGAGGTTTAAGAAGAAGAAAACCAGTAGAGATGACTAAGGTGGTGGGAGAGATAGACTGATCATCTCATTTCTGAAATAGTGTGATCTTGACCTGATTTTTACATGTTCTCTTAAAAGCTAAGATTAAAGTAGATCAGATCAAGTTCCTTTTCTTGTGACCAATGATGACAGGGAGTTGTTGCAAATGCTTCTCTAATCCTAGCAATAGGTGTACACTATGTGCAGCATACAATTTTGTCTGTTCACAGTCCTAACCAAGGCCTTATATACACATTGGGATTTGGAGTATAGTCTGTGATCATGGATCCACTGAAGTCACCAATCACACATAGCCCCAAATATCTTTGGTAAGTGCTATTTTGATGTGGTGGATCCCTTTCTATTAGCAACCACTAAATAAATCCAAATTTAAATGGTCCAACTTCTTAATCTAACCAACCATGGAATGGGCCACATTGGAAGGAAAGAGCTACCAGCCTGGAGCTCTTTAAGAAGGAGATCAATGAGTACTTAGTTTGGCATGTTATGTTGGTGATTCATGGAGTGATGATGTGGAGTCATTTCTAAAGACCTTCTGAGTTCCAAAATTTTATGATTCTTCTGGTTTTATTGATTCTTTTTTTTAAAGGTTTTATTTATTTATTTGACAATGAGAGATCACAAGTAGGCAGAGAGGCAGGCAGAGAGAGAGTGGAGGAAGCAGGCTCCCCGCCAAGCAGAGAGCCCGATGCGGGACTCGATCCCAGGACCCTGAGATCATGACCTGAGTGGAAGGCAGAGGCTTAACCCACTGAGCCACCCAGGTGCCCTGGTTTTATTGATTCTTACCAGGCAAATTCTGGGAATGTGTGGGATGGGTTTTACCTTCATATTTACATTAAAAAAAAAAGATATGAGTTGTTCAACCCTGTTGAGGAAGATTAAAAAGCCAACTCTATACATAGGCTAGTTGAGTGTTTTGGGTAATAAATTTTAATTAAATGTGGATGGCAGCAGTGTGAAAAAAATGTTCAGTAAAAGTGACATGTCCAAACCTGGACTTGGCAAACGGGAGGGTGCAAGATCACTTTGCCCACATTTATGATACCTGACAATTACGTGCCTGCTCATTTCTCCCTGGATCCTCTGAGAATTCCTAGACCTGACTTGGTTTGTATCCAGCTCAGTACCCATGGCTCAAAGGATTGTTCTATAATTTAATCCAGTCCTTCTCCTTTTGGTCTGCTGCCTGCTCCAACTCAGAAGTTAAAAGGTTGCACTTCCTTAAAATGTAGTATTTCCCAACTGAACTTTCATCAATCAACCGAGTAGTATAATTACACAGGCACTGCTCAAGCCTAAGCCCTGGCTAATGATCCCTGGCTTTGTCTTATTCCAGGCTGGTCTTTCTTGATCCAGCTGAGAACTGACAACTTGAAAGGAGGTGCATGGGAAGATCTGAAATGCAACTGGGAGAACCCCACGTCCACCTGTCTTAGTCGTTTGAAAGGCAAACTTTGCAGCATCTGTCCAGATCTGGTAAGTTGGTGGAGTCTCGGTTTGAACTGCGGGGTGCGAAGAGTGACAGAGTGACTCAGGATATAAAGAATGTCATAGTAAAGAAGCTACTGAAGGGGTTTCCTATCCTAACTCTCTCTTCAGGCTCTTTCGAAGGTCCTGCAGTTCTTGTACCTTCCTTTTGCTGGTTCCTGTCACTCACTGTGGGTTTGTGTTGATTTGCCTGGTTGGGTTAAGGAGTAGTACAGTCTGGTCTGGTAGACACAGCAGTTTGGTCTGTGTGGATCTGGAGGGTTCATAATCTCTTCAGGACTCACACTGGATCTAGGCAGAAGAACCCAAGGCCAGGGAGATAGGCCCATCCCTAGAAGGACTGTACCTGAAAGGCCAGGTCCATGCTTGCTGCTGTAGAGCTGGGTATGAAGGCCTGGCTCACTCCAGCATTCTCTCTGAAGAACCACAAATGGGTGGCCACACCATTAGCTGGAAAGTAGGGCTCATGTTTCTGCTCCTGTCTGCTCCTGTCTGGGATTTCTGTGAACTTCTTTGTTTGAAGAAAACTATTTGGCTCTAAACTAAACTATAAGTCTCCATAGCCAGGCTCTTTCCAAACAGTACAGTCCTCTCTCTCTCTTTCTGCCCTCACTCCTCTCCCTTCACCTCTGTCTTCCTTTTGGTTTTTAAGATTACAGTACATTTTCAAGCAGGGGGCTTACATGTTTCATGAACATTTTGCCAGAGTAGTCCGCACAGAAGAGTTTTGAATCTCTTAGTGAAAGAAGGGAAGCGATACTAGCCCTTGGGTAGTGAGATCACCGAAGCCTGTGTTCTGTTCCTTGCAGTGTGGCTGGGATTTTTCACTCCAAGAAGAGGATTAAATAATAGAGCTTTCCAGGAAAAGAGAGACTTTTATTTTTTATTTATTTATTTATTTATTTATTTATTGCTTCTAACTTCTTTATCCAATCCATTCAGAAATATAAACACTTGATATCTGGAGACCAACTTCATTTTGTGGAGAAAGCCAATGCTATTGAAAACTACCACTAAAACTATGAGGAATGCAAATAATAATATCTGAATGTTTTTTTGTAGTCACTGTGTTGATCCTATGAATGACATAACAGGGTTTGAGAGGACAGGTATGGACAATATCCCAGTTTGTCATGGAGAAAAGCAGGGCCAGAAAGAGAAATGTCTTGCCCAGGGTCGTACAACTGATAGACAGAAGTACCAAAACAGAGCCACTCTTCTGACTTGAGGCTCAGTATGTTTTTTTCTACACCTTGCTACCTCTTCCCACACAATAATCTTTTAAGATTAAGTTTTTAGGCTTGAGAGTTGGGTCCATGGAGTTACTAAAAGGACTAAGAAAATGAAGCTTTGAAAAGATTATGTTCTCATCCTTCTTTCTCTGCACAGTGTCTGAGTATCAAGGAAAAGGATTATTTGTTAAGACAGCTTTGACAATTCTCTGGCCCATGAGTACTTGACTAGTTCCAGGAGTAAAATTCTGTATATCAAAACCACACTCTTTTTGGCTTTTCTTGGCTCATTACTGCCTTAGCTGAGTGGTGAGCTATGTGTGAGTTTGCTGGTAGGAAGGTTTTCTGGGAGCAATGACTGGTTATGAGGTTTCTGTTGAGATCCAGGTAGCAACTTCAGGCAAGTACACATCTGTTACCAGTGAGAGAGTAAGAGATAGAACACACAGCAAGCCAGTTGGCTCTGCCCAAAGCTTTGTCTAGCAGAGTCTAGATTGAGCACCACTTACCTTGATCACCTCTGGAATTCTGGGAGAAGATATAATGATTGTTGATCAGAAGCTGGGTCTACTACTGGGGGAAGTACTGGATCTTGAAGGAAACTAACAAATTTTGTGTTTTCCAGTTTCTACCAAATAAGAATGGGATTTAAGGGCACTTCCTCCCCTCTATCCTCCTCTCTCACTTATTATTAGCATCATAAAATTAACCAGGGTGAGACCCCAGAGAGATCAAGGTATGGTGGATGGCATACTCAGCTGGGATTATGAAGTCCCTGCTTCTCTCTGGGCTTTGCGTGGCCTTAGACAAATGATTTGACTCTGTGGGGTTTAGTGTCTCCATTTATCAAATGGATAGTTGAACTGCATGGTCTTTGATACTTCCAAGCCTGACATTCTTTGATTCCCTCTAGAATATCAGATTCTGGTCTAAACCTGCTTGACCAAGAATGCCAAAAAAATGCCCAAGCTTCTTGTTTCTGATTTGTCTCTTTCTTACCAGAATTGCTAGGATGACATGAGCAGGGGAACTGCCCTCTTCCCCATGGTAGTTAGGTAGAGGTCTCACTGTGATCAACCAGCATTCCCCCAACCCCAATCCTTCCCTCTGCCAGTGACCTTAAGCTATGGCAAATGAAACACACAGACACAACAGGAAAACCCTGATGTGGAGGGCTTTTATTTTAGAGAGGAGAAAGGGCAGCAAAGAATATAAGACCCAGACAGTCCCTGAGATGGGCTTTGATTCTGTGTGTGTGTGTGTGTGTGTGTGTGTGTGTGTACACACACATTTTTTTAAGCTCTCACTTGAATAATATCTTCTTTCAGGACTCTCAGAGTCCAGAGGATTAAGTTTACTAACTTAAATACAGTGATTATCTACCCCGTATTCCTACTCTGTCTATTCTAACTCTTTCTTCCACCATGCCTCTTTCCCATAATTAGCTTTATAATTGTAAAGTTATTTTAGAGGCAAAAAAAAAACCTGTTAGATAAAGTAAGAAGTAAATGAGCAATAAATATTAACAATTAAATCACTTCTGATTTGAATGTGAGTGTAGTGTACAAAATGAGAAAGCAAATAAGTGAAAGTAAAAATAAAACCTCCCGTGATCCCATCACTCAGATATATCCTCTGTGAACATTGTGGCAAGTTTCCTTCCAGTCCTTTTTCTTATATATATGCATGCACATTTACTATCAATATTTTGTCATTGGTATTTCAAATGGGTTTTAGGACTTCTCATCACTACATACCTTTGGTCTTTTATCAGTTGTGTAAGATCTAATTCCTATAATTCCATATCATTGTGGTGGCTCTCCTTCCTAGTTGAACCCTCTTTGATACAGAATACGTTGCTAAAACATGTCAGATCTGAATTTTAGAACTGGCTTCCCCACCTGGACATACTCTACAGAAGAATTTTGAGGCATTAGACAGTATGTTCCAAAAGAGCTCCAGGGTTTTTTAAAAGTCACCCATTGACCATTACATTTAACATTTATTGAACATCTGCTATACATGGCCAATATTATGGTAAGTGGTATAGATGTGTTATATAACTTAATCCTAACTCATTGGGAGTAAGTATATCTTTGTTTCCATTTTATAGATGAGGAAACTGGGACTTAGGGAAGCCACACGGCCTAAAGTTACAGTGCTAGTAAGTGGTACAATCATGCTTCAAACCCACACAGTTTGGTTCCAGAGTCCATGCTCTGAGCTCAAAGTTAAGTTACTCACTAACACACCAAGCTGGAGGTGCCTCACCTCTTGGTATGAGGTCAGGGTCTTGGGGCAGTCACTTGGACTGTGGGTATACATGACCTTGTGAGATGAGCCCTGCAGACGAAGGCAACAGGTGTGCTGGAACGAGAACACTGGACAAGGAGTCCAACAGACCTGGGCTCCAAACCTACTCTTCTAACATACCAGCCATGTAACCGTGGCTATGTCACTATTCTGTCAAGCATCAGTGTTCTCCTCTATAAAAGGGAGATAATACTATTGGCCCTAAAGGTTGTGGTGAGGATTAAGAATGACAACATTTAATTATGGACATTGGGTAGGGTATGTGCTATGGTGAGTGCTGTGAAGTGTGTAAACGTGGAGATTCACAGACCTGTACCCCTGGGGAAAAAATATATATATGTTTATAAAAAATAAAATTATTAAAAAAAAAAGAATGACAACATTTAAAAGCACCTGGCATGTTTCCAGGCATATAGTAAATGCTCATAGAATTTAGTTGAATCTGAATCTGAGCAGAAAGTTTCGAGTTGAGACCTGGTTTTTAGCCTTGGATCAAACACACTTGGTATGTGATTTTGAACAAAGATCCTGGAGCCTTTCTAGACCCAAGTTCCTCATCTTTCTAAGAGGTGGTTGGACTAGATGATCTCTATGACCCTGTCTAGGAACGGAGCCTTCAGTTGATCTTTAGAGAAAGGCATGTGGCCAATGGTGTCTTTTCTTCTCCTATTACTCAGAAATAGGAGTACAAGGTTCTCTAAGTACAATGTATTTTTCCTTAGCCCCCCAGCCCTGTGCATGCTCTTGACTAGAGTCATGCACTTGAAGCTTTCTGAAATGTTTAAGGTCTGATGAAAAAAATCATAAATATTTCTTAGAAAGAAGGGGTGAGGTTGTGAGTGTAGGTTGTATTAGCCCTTCTAGGGAAGGAGGGTCACAGCTTTATAGCTCTCAATAGTTCTCTCAATAATGAGTGAAAATAGCTCCTTGACTTGCTCCAAAGAAGACTGTTGGGAAATCACAAAACCAGATTATTCTTTGGGTCTCTTGTACTCGGTCATTTTATGATTCAGTTGGAAGACAACAACTTGAGTTTTAACTTGAAGGGCTCCTAGATGCTAGGCTCTGTGGTGAGTGGAGAACTGATAGGAGTCTCACTCTAAAGATGCCTCTCATTTGTCTCCACCAAGGAAACTTCAACCCAGACCTGAAGAGTATAGACACATCTTGTTAGGATCCCATAGAAAAGACAATTAGGGATTTGGGGGGCTTTTTTTCCCTATTTCCCTGGCCATGTCTCATTCTCCTTGGCAGGTGCCTCTTCCTCTCCCAAACCTCTAACTGAGGGGTGTCCCAAGGCTCAGCTATTGGACAACTTCTTGCTCTGTGCTCACTTCCCTGGGGATCTTATTCAGTTTCATAGTTCTAATAAAATCTTAACACTGACAACTCCTGGATTTCAGTCTCTAGCTTAGATTTCTCTCTGGGACATCAGCCTCAGAAATCTAGCTCCCGCTCAGGCACCACTTTCTGACTGTCTGTTTGGGTGCTCTAACTGAGCCATCGAAATTAGAGTTCCTCATGTGCCCCGAACTCCTTCAATTCTGCTCCACCTGCAGTCTTTCCTTTTTGGGTAAATAATAATGCCATCTGTTATAGTTGCTCAGACCAAAGAAAATGAAGCCAGGCTTGATTCCTGTTCCTCCACAACCAACATCCAAACTATCAGGAACAGTATTGGCTCTGCCTTAAAAATTATACAGAATACTCCCCAATATTTCCTAGTCCAAGCCACCATCAGCTCTTCAAGATTATTATAATAACTCCCTGAATGCTCCTGATGCTGCAGCCTTGCCTATCTGCACAGAGTGGCTAGAAGGATTCTGTGAAAATAAACTTTGGATCCTGTCCAAGCCATCAATGGTTTACATCATATCCAGGGGAATAGAAAGTACTTCCAGTGCCCAATGGGATTTATATAACATGCTGTCCTTACCTCTCTCTCCTCCTCTTTCACTGCTCTGCTCTCCTTCCCTCTGTTCTAGTGGCACCACCAGCCTCCAGGTATACAGCCCCATTGCTGTTCCTCACACAACGGGCGTGCTCTCGTTCAGGGCTTTGGTGCTCATAGTTCCCTCTGCCTGGTACTTCTTACCCCAGATATCCAAATGGTTCTCTTCTTCATCTCTTCTCAGTCTTTTGTGTCACCTGTCTAGTGGCACCTTCCCTAGCACCCTATTTCACACTGCACCTTGCCACTTTTCCCTGCCTTCTCCCTTTCTAGCATTTATTATTATCAAAACTATTACATATTTACTATTGGGTGTATTGTCTGTTTCCCCCTCCTGTTTTAGAGGAAACTCTAAAGCACAGGGGAGCACAGTGCCTGGCATTCAGTAAATATTACTTAAAGAAATGGGTGGCGTGGCTGGCCAAAGGCTTTATGGAAGAACCTGAGTTTGAGTGACCCTCTGAATCACAGGAGGATCTGAGTGACCAGGGGCTAAAAAAGGGGGTACTCAGGAGAGAGGGATACTGGGCAGAGGCTGAGTGGGGCCCCATGGGATAGATAGGGCTAGACTGACTGACTCGTTCTTTATCAGCATGTACCTATCTGGTTTTATTTTTTCCAGAGCACCTAGTCCTGTCTTTAAGTATGTAGCAAAAATCTCATGGCTGCTTGGTATAATAGAAAGCTCATGGATGGAATTCAGAGTCATAGACCTAAATCTAGAAGTGTGACCTTGGACTAGCCACTTGACCTCTCTAAATCTTTACTTGCTTATCTGTCAAAGAAGGAAAACAACACTGGCTTGTGTTCTCATGGTGGGGAGAGGGGCTGTTGTAAAGATCAAGTGAGGTAAAGGATGGAAAGTGCCTCACACTTTGAAAGCTGAACCATGAAGTAGGGATTAGTGAAATGCATGAGTGTATCACTGAAATAGTCACTCAGACTCACATATAGATTATCTACCTCAGTGATAAGGAAAGGAGGAGAGGGAGTTCCAAATTGGTGACTAATTCAAGAAACACTTCATCTGAGTTTTCGAATAAGGGAGGGACATGGAAGGAGGGATTGGAAGATGTGCCTTCCTGAGCTCATGGCTCATGTCCAAATGAGATGCTATTTGTTCCCTGTACACCAGGCACTAGCGATTATGTCTTCGTTTGTCCCTACATACATTTGTGAGTTGGGTATTATTACCACTTTCTTTAGAGATAAGAAAGCTGAGGTTCAGAGAAATTAAGTAACTTTCCTAGGGTCACACAAGTATTTGGAGTCACAGTTCAAAGAAGTCAGTTTTAAGAGTTTGTTTGTCCTTTCCCTAAACTAGCTTTTCAGAGACTTGATGCAATGAATTGAGCAGCTGCCTCAGTAGCCTGAATTTGGGCAAGTAAATAACACATGAGTCTAAAACATCAAGGACCCGTAGAGATAACAGACCCTAAGCTTTAAAACTTAATTCAAAAAGTGAAAAGGAAAGTCCATGTGCCAAGTGTGAATACACACTCTTCTCTATGCCACTGTCTTGTGCTGTGAATGGTTTCTCATGGCAGTACATGGTAACCATTTAGAAGAAAACAGGATTTTGAGATAAACTTTCATTAAGAGCAGAAGACTAATATTGCTGTGGAACAATGCCCACTGACCTTCTTAAGCATCAGAATTTTTTTTTAAAGCAATGACATAAGTAATGACATGCCTAGCATCCCAGACTAGATTTTATTTGCTTGTTTATTGGAGAATAGTTGATATATATATTGACATATATAGTTGACATGACATAATAATGTTACATTAGTTTCAGGTGTTAAGACACAGTGATTGGACAAGTCTACATGTCATGGTATGCTCACCACAAATGTGGCTACCACCTGTCACCATACAATGCTATCACCATACAACATACAAATACAGTACCTTTGACTACATTCCTTATGCTGTACTTTTCATCCCCATGACTTATTTTATTCATTTTAATAACTGGAGCCCTGTACCTCCTACTCCCCTGTACCTATTTTGCCCATCTCCCCACCCCCCTCCCTTCCAGCAACCATCTGCTTGTTCTCCATATTAATAGATCTGTTTCTGCTTTTTGTTTGTTTACTTATTCATTTGCTTTGATTTTGGAGTTCACATGTAAGTGAAATAATATGTTATTTGATTTTCTCTGTCTGACTTATTCCATTAGCATAGTACAATCTGGGTCCATCCATGTTCTTGCAGATGACAAGCTCTCATTCATTTTCATGGCTGAATAATATTCCACTGTGTATATATATACATATATATCACATCTTCTTTATCCATTCATCTATCAGTGGCTACTTGGGTTGCTTCCATATCTTGACTCTCATAAATAAAGCTGCAATAAACATAGAAATGCCTATATCTTTTTGAATTAGTGTTTTAATTTTCTTTGGGCAAATAATAGTGGAATTATTGCATCATATGGTAGTTCATATGGCATTTGTCTTTCTCTGACTAACTTATTTCACTTATTATCATATCCTCTGGCAAGATTTCATTCTTTTCATGGCTGAGTAATATTCTATTATCTATCTATTTATCTATCTATCCACCTAACTAGATTACTAATTTTGGGGGGGGGCCTCCATACTGTTTTCCACAGAGGCTACACCAGTTTGCATCCCACCAACAGTGCAAGAGGGTTACTTTTCCTCCACATCCTTGCCAATGCCTGTACTTTTTTCTTTTTGATTCTAGCCATTCTGATATGTGTGATTTCATTGTAGTTTTAATTTGCATTTCCCTGATGTTGAGTGGTGTTGAACATCTTTGCTTGTGTCTGTGGCCATCTGTATGTCTTCTTTGGAGATATCTATTCAGCTCCTCTGCTCATTATTTAATTGGATTGTTTGGTTTTTTGGTGTTGAGTTGTTTAAGTTCTTTATATATTTTGGATATTAATCCCATATCAGATATATCATTTGCAAATATCTTCTCCCATTCAGTATGCTGTCTTTCATTTTGTTGATGGTTTCCTTCACTGTTCAAAGGCTTCTTATTTTGCTGTAGTCCCAAACATTTATTTTTGCTTTTGTCCCCCCTGCCTGAGGACACATCTAGAAAAATATCACTAAGGTTGATGTCGAAGAAATTACTGCCAATGTTTTCTTTCTTTTTTTTTTTTTTCTAAGAGTTTTATGGTTTTCTTCTCACATTTAGGTCTTCAGTCCATTGAGTTTATTTTTGGTTATGGCATGAGTAAGTGGTCCAGATTCATTCTTTTACACGGAGCTGTCCAGTTTTCCCAGTATCATTTGTTGAAGAAACTCTTTCCCATTGTATGTTATTGCCTCCTGTTGTATATTAACTGACCATATAAGTGTGGGTTTATTTCTCTCAGCCTAGATTTTAACTGGTGACACTTATGCAGTAATTCATCTGTTGTCTGCCACATAATGGGATTTAATCAATGTTCACCAAATATATGCAGGTATCTCTATATGTATATATAACATGGTAACACGTTTGGTTTTGGTAATTATGAATTTAAATTTATTTGGATCAATGGTGGGTATACAGATGGATTGATACTGGGCCCACAAGTTGGAGAAATGCAAAAAGAACCCTCAGCAAAACCCCAAAAAATCTTATAACATGCTGACAATATACTTGCTTTAAACATTTATGTGCCAGAAAGTTTATTGAGCACCTACTGGCTGCTGGTGGAAAGATATGGGAGGCATATCTCTTTGCATTGGCCTCAGGCAGCCATAAGAAAAAATATACACAGGATTTTAAATAAGTGATTTTTATAGATAAAAATTACTTGGATTTGGAGGCAAAGGGGACCCATTGCCCCTTTGGTGTAAAGCACCAATTCCAGTGTTAGGAGTGAAAGTGAACTAGGTCATCCTGTGCACTTAGCCTTTTTAGATTGCAAGATTGAACTTCATAAAAGGAGGGTTACACAGTGATTCATAGATCTTTAAAAAAAGAATATATATACACACACACATACATATACATATATATGTATACATATATATGTATGTGTGTGTGTGTGTGTGTGTGTGTGTGTGTATATATATATATATATATATATATATATATATATATATATATATATAAAACTCCTTCCCTAGCCACCACCATTCTCTGTTGGTTCTATGGAAACCCTGAAAAATGGGTCTTCACAAGGAAACAGAAAACGTGGTGGGATGGTGTAAGGACAAGAGCATGGGCTTTGGATTTAACTCAAGTGGGATTTGAATCCCCCTCATCTACTTATTAGCTCTTTGATCTCAGGAGGCTATTCCCATTCAGAACCTCTGGCCCTTGCCTTAGGAGATGAAGACAACTGCCTATGTCTCCCAGCAGTAAAAAATAAGGTTTTGTTGTAAGGGGGTCAGCAGAGCAACTGGCTCATAGAAATTCTCAGTATCTCCTTCCCCCCCTACCAAGTTCAGCTATCTGCCAGAGGTTCTGTTCGATGATACTAACTGTCTAGTTCTGTTTTTTACCATATGGCTGGGCTAGCTGGACAGTACAACAAACAGCCTACTTTTTACACATTTTATATTAATGAGCCGTTGACTGTGCTTCACGGCATTTAATCCTCAAAAGAATACTTTGTGGTAGCAGTAGCCTTCCCTTTGTACAAATGAGCAAACCAAGGCAAGAGGCACAGAAAGAAATCATACTAGACCTCTGGTTTGTCATCCAGTTTGCAGAGAAACTCTTTTTAAAGGGTTGACAACAGAATTACAAAACAAAGCCCTTTATTATAACCCCATCCTTGAAAATCAAGTTGGAATGTCCCAATTTTCACTCCATCCATTCTCCTTCCTCTTGCGCTGAAAGCTTAAGTCATCTTATCTTTCTTTTTTGTTGCCTCTTTTCAATGATGCCATTCTAGGCTAGGATCGTGACCCTCCTAAGAGTCTTAACCCAACCCAGAAGGCAAGAGGACTGAACACAGAGTCTTCCATACCTGGTTCTCAGACTGAACATGCACAAACAAGGAGGATGCCCCGGAATCCAGCCTTAGTGCCCAAGTCTATGGCCTGGGCTGTGAATTTTAACTGGCTCTTGCCTGATTGTCTTTCTTTGGTATTTGACATACTTGTCATTGGAACTCTGGTAAAGCTGTTCTCTTTCTCTAGCCACTGATTCATATTCCCCACAGAGGGCCTAGAATTATGCCCTACACAGCAGGTGTGCACTGAGCTGGAAATGGTGCCATCAGCTAGGTCATTTGCAGATTACATCGAGCTTTTCCATGATCGTGATGCAATGTGGGCCAGCCTGCAGTGTCTGGTCAGCCTTCTTCCCAGCCTTCTCCTCCTAGATTCACAAAGCCCAGTTTCAACTAATTCTTAATAATGCAATTAAATTTTTGGAAACCAAAGCCGAGTTTCATATTTATATGTTGACTTTCAGCACACAGGAAAGGTTGGCCAAAAGCAAGACTGAAGATTTTGGCAAAGAGATTAATTGGGATTTTCCATTCTCAGTAAAGCTGCATGTGTTAACCCACAGGTAATACTCTGTCCTCAGGGGTTCCCAGGGACCAAAGAGTAGGCGAGGCATGAAACTGAAAACCAACATGCCTCATAGGAAATTGTTCTCAAAAAAAAAAAAAAAAAAAGTCAAGTAGAGGCAAACTTGAACTGTTTCCTCTTTTGAAATGTAACAACACCTACCTCTCAGGGCTCTTGTGGGGATGAAATTAGAACATATATGAACAGGCTAACACAGGGCCTGGCTCAGGGTAGGAGCAATGAATGTATTTACTTGCTAATACTTCAGTCCATGAAAAGGCACTTATCTGCAGTTAAATAACCAGATTTTGAACCTCAAGCTATAGCTACCAGCCCAGCTGGTGCCTTCCCATTCTGGGTCCCCATTTACTCCTCTTTCTAATTAGAATAATAATCATGGCTTCACAGGGTCATGAGGAGAAGCACATTCAGGAAAGGCTGAAGAAGTTCTCTGCAAACTAGACAGCTTCCTAGACAAAATAAAGTACTGTTACGTGTACACCTTATCTCTGGGCCATTCTTTTAACTCTTCTCTGTCTGGAATACCCTCCTTCCCTATACCCCTTCTCTTTAACCTGCTGTAACTCCCTCCTAACCTTACCCGTGTGGAAGTTTTGCCCTTCATTTGTAAGGCAGTACAGCATAATGGCTAAAGGCAAAGACTTAAATCCCTAGGGTTCAAATCCCAACTCTGCTGTTTGTTAGCTGCTCGATCTTAAGTAAGTTACTTGACCTTTCTGTGCTTCAGCTTCCTGGCTGTAAAGTAAAGATGACAATACCACCCCTTTTACAAGGCTGAATTAAGTAAGTTCACAAGAGTGAACATGTATGTATTAAAACAGTACATACTAAGGACCATATATATCTGGTTTTCATTATTTCAAAGCTATCCTTATACTTTTGATGTTTATGTCAAGAATACGTTCATTATCTTACATTCTTTTGTTTTCTTGCTTTTTTTTTAATTTATCTATTTTCTTTAGAGAGAGGGAGAACAAGGGGAAAGGCAGAGGGAGAGAATCTCAAGCAGATGCCCCACTGAACATGGAATCTAACACAGACTTCAATCCCACAACCCTGACATCATGACCTGAGCTGAATTTAAGAGTCAGATGTTTAACTGACTGTGCCACCTAGGCGCCCCTACATTATTTTATTATGATGTTCAAATTCTATCCCTCCGAGAAACTTTCCTAGATCTCTTGGTTTGAAGCAATCATGTTCCTGTAGTCAATCAAAATAAACCGGTTGCTGCTTAGTGATAGCCCTTATCATTGTGTGTTTGTCGATGGTCTTAGAGCCCTGAGTGACAGAGGCTTCCTCTTGCACCTCTGTACATATGGTCGATGCGCATTAAATATTTACTGAATTAGATGAAAGGTATGCAAATGTACACCTAAATATACTGGATAAGAGCTAATAACAACGCCCATATAACTGTATTTTAAAGGCTGAACACAACTGCAACCTTTTAGCACACATAGTATGTGCTTAGTAAATGTATTTCCTTGGAAGGATGGAAAAATTACTAAAGGTAGGTTGAGTCTAACAAAAGGCTTCCATGGATTGTGTCCCTCTCATTGAAAACATGTATTAAATGGGTAAGTCACTTATCCTAGGAGCCAGGGCTGAATTAGGATACCAAGGAGAAGAAAAGTAGCTCTTGAAATTCAGGCACTCATATTCAAGAGGAGAGAGAGTCCGGTTGCTAAATAATCACAGGGGCTGTGGGCACTAAGCTGAGTAGGATGGAGCTTCACAGGGACATCCCTTCAGCCCCTTGGTCATTGCTCTAAACCTTAGACTTCCTTGATATTAAATTGCACAGGTATGTCCACTGGAATGGCGGCACCTTCTTTTTCAGTAAGTAGGGAACCAGGAGAAAAGGTTCTATGTTGGGCGCCTGGGTGGCTCATTGGGTTGGGCAGCTGCCTTTGGCTCAGTTCATGATCTCGGCATCCCACATTGGGCTCCCAGCTCCACAGGGAGTCTGCTTCTCCCTCTGACCTTCTCCCCTCTCATGCTCTCTCTCACTGTCTCTCTCTCTCTCAAATAAATAAAATCTATATATAAAAAAAGGTTTTATGTTGGCTAAAGGAAGAAGGGAGCAAGTTAGTAATGAGCATGGGTGGTTCATACGTGGCAGGTGAGACTATAAGGTAGGGGAGGTGACACCATGAGTCACACTGATAGTGCTATACAGATTCCTTAGTCTCAGCCATTTTGATGTCAAATGTTGACAAAACAATGTAAAATAAACCAACAAAAGTGCTAATCCCGAAGGAAGAATTAATCTATCACTAACTCTACTTCCACCGATAGCTTTATTTCTTTAACTTCCTATTTGCTATGGGGTGAGAAATGAGTTTGGACTGGACTATCTCTAAGGGTCATTCCACCTTTACTGGTTTTTTATTCTATTTTTCATGCCTGGCCTGATATGAAAACCAATCCTTTCTCCCAGCTTTAAATACTATGTCTATTTTGACGAATCCCAAACTTATATCTCCAAACCAGACCCATCTTTTGGGTTCAGATCTTGCATATCTAACTCCCTACCTTGACATCAGAGACATCTCAGACGTACGATGTTCAAAACCAAATTCTTGATTCCCAGCAACTGCTGTGCAGAAACTTTTACTTTGCAGTGTTTCAACTCAGTAAATGGAAACACCCACCCAATTGCCCAAACCAGAAGCTTGGGATTTGTTCTTAGTAACCCTTCTCTTCTTTACCACCCACTCTTGATCAATCCAATCTTTCTTTCAATCTTGTCAATTCTACCCTAAACGTATACCTCAAATCTTTGCCCACCTCTCCACCTACACTGCCATCTCCCTTCCTCTCTCACAACGACTCCTACTGTAGCCTCTTAAAGAATCTACTCTCACCCCTTTCTAATGTACCTTCCATGTGATAGTTGGGGTGCTTTTCTCAAAATATAAATCAGATCATGTCATCACCTAGCCTAAAAAACTGAAGTGATTTCTCAATATGCTTAGAATAAACTCTCAACTCCTGCCCATGGTCTACAAAGGCCCCTGTGGTTTAGCTCCTGTTTCTCCCTCCAAATTCATCTTCTACCAGTCTCTCTGTTTGTGCCATGCTGGCATCTTTTAGGTCTCTGACCATGCTGGGGGTTTAGAGGGTTGTTTGACCTCTGTTCACTCTGCCCAGTACACTTTACCCCTCACTCTTGGCCTGGCTAACCCATCCTTCTTTTTCAGCTTAAAGCCTACTTTAATAGAGAGGCTTGTACCCTGAGCAAATGATGTCCTTCCCCCACCTCATGGTACCGTATTTCCTGCATCTCAGTTATCATAATTTATAGTAAATATTCCTCTGCGTATTTACTTGTGTGATGTTTGTTTTCTCGACTAGACTATGGGCTCCTCCAGGGACAAGTTTGTCATTGTTCTTTGTATATGAAAAGTCTAGCCCAGTGCTTAGCACACAGTAGGTACTAAATTTGTAATTTTTGTGGTTGTATATTTATCAGACCTGAAAATATCAACAATGCTTATCCCATGCTAAAAAGGTCCAGCCAAATGGGTGATAAGATAATGAAATATATCCGACTATGTCCTATTTCTTCAAACTTTTTAGTTCTAGAACCTTCCAGCACTCTTCCATTTTCTTACTAAAACTTTCTAGTTTGGGGAGTTGAGATAAGAAGTATTTTGGTGTTATGTTCCTTTGCTATGTCTCCCTCCCCTCCCCAGACACATTTAGTTTTGTGCAGGAATGTGGCTTCTACAGGTATGGTTGGGTGAGAGGTGTTGGGAACAGGAGGGGTGGAAAGGGAAAAAAAAGGAATCGTATGGGGGAGGAGGCTGCCCTTGCACAGCTTGGACATCGTCCCAGCTCACCCACGTTGGAGTTTTTTTTTAATGCCATATACATCCAGTATTCTCTTCTTCCCACCTCTAAGAATCCAAAAATAAATGAGCTGTTGATCAAGGGCTTGGTGCTGGCAAAACTGGCAAGTACAAGCAGACAGTCTCCCGATTCTAGAAGTTTCCTCTTGCCACTACCACCCGCTGCCCCCAGCCCTCTGTTGAGAACATTGAGCACCTATTTCTACTAAGTCTACTGGGTATTTCGTTCCATGTAGGTCCCTATTGTTATAGAGTGCAAGAACCAGGATATGGGCTTTTGAATAGTTTTGACTTTAACAAAGGTCTGTTGCTTCATCTGCTGAGTTATTGCTTTGCGCAGTTATTAGAGCGAAGGCCTTACTTCTCTCCAGCACCTGTGCTATTTTCTCTCCTCCTCCCTATCAAGAACAACTTGCTCCAAATCCCTTTTTATATTCACCTCATCATTCGTGGATCCACTCTGCATTTGTTGTGGAGATGGGAGGGCTAAATGCAGGGATTCTCTTAGGAGGATGTCACTGGCCCAGGGCTCCTCCTGTCACTCAGGTCAACCCTTTGGTAGAAAGTTATCAACCATCTTGTAGTAACTCGCTCATCAACTCAATTGCTTGAAAAATGTATAGAAATCTACCTTGTTAATCCTAGAAAACAGCCCTGATTCATTTGGACTTTGTTTATACCTTTTGCTAAGATTGAAGTTAACTCAAAACAAATGATTTTTTCCATTTGGGTGCAGGGGAGGGATAAGGAGGGGCTAAGGTAGAAGGAGGAGGAAGAAAGAGGAAGAAGGTACTGAAAAGGAGGATCTAGTACTGGATTTCAGTTCCCACTACTGGGAAAAGGTTCATTTCCAATTCTGCATTTCAAGAACAAAAAGACTTTCTGATGATCTTTTTTATTCTTTTTGGATCAGTATGAATTCTTAGCAGTTAATTTATGTCTTCCTGAACTTAAAAGGTTAAAATATTTTGGGAAGTGAAATGAATATATTTAAGGATGGTTACAAAGTCAAGACAGGGCACTTTAAATCACTGTTCCCCAGACATAATCTGAGTCACAGAATCTGTTAGGGAATAACCTGAAGGCTTTACTTAACTATGATAGTTCACTCATTAGTTTGTCCATTCATGCAACATTCAGCAACTACTTTGACCTGCGCACTGTAATATCCAAAGTACTTTTCCCCACCCTTAATTCTCACGAGAAGCCTGTAAGGTAGTCCTTTAACAGAAATTACCATTTTAGAGAACAAGAAACCGAGATCCACAGAAGTTAGTCAGTTATGGAACTTTAACTGGAACCCAGATCATTGGACTTCGCATCAAATTCTCTTTCAGTTCTACCTAACTCGAACTTAACCAGCATTTCTTAAGTGAGTAATGTGTTGGGCATGAGTGTCGGAAAACAAAAATGAGATACTCTTACCCTTGAGGAGCACCTAACCTATTGAAGAAAGGCAGAGATCGAGGCAGGGGTGTGGGATGAGGTTAGTGCATGGTCCTCGGAGTCTGGTGTATAAAACGGTTGTAGGAGGCAAGACTGGGAAAAGTTGGAGGGACTTAAGCACTTGATTTCTCGATTTGCCGTCACCTCCACCAATTTTTCTTAATCTGCCGTCACCAAGTATGGCTTTTATTACTATCAGAAGTTATCTTTTTCTGTCCCCGCTTTCTTTTGAGTATTTGGCTAGCATTGTAGTGCCAGTGTCTCCAAAGAATAGGGTTATTCTTGGCACCCTGAAGTTTCCTCTTTGAATGCTGCTGGGCTAACTAATGGTAAGACTGCCGCAATCTTGCCTGGAGGTGTTATGCGTGTATCATTATATCCAACCCATCCTTGCCTGGCCACAAAGAGGAAACAGTTACAACCACTGGCAGAAAGGCCCAACCCTGGGTGGGCTGGGTCTTGGTGATGACAGTGCTATGGAAAGTGGTCTGGATGCAGGGCTGGCAGCTGGAGACATCATCTGCCCGTTTGTCACGCAAAGGTCTGGGATGGCCGGAGCAAACTTGGGCTTAGAGTGAAGCAGGCATCAAGGTATATTAGGTGTGCAGTTCCTGCTAGGGATGCTGTTGGGTTCTGACAGCCAGGCTGCAGATGTTACTGGAGGCTGTGTGCTCTGGGAGAGGATGATGCTGGATGATATGACCACTCATGGTAGAACCTATCAGTTACAAGAAGATACAAAAATCAGGTCCAGGCAAAGCTCTGGCCTGCAGACTGAACCTAGCTGTTGATTGTGGTGGTGAAGATAGCCAAGGCTCTGTGTGTGCCTAGGCTCATGGGGATCTTCCCACGTTGGGTATTGGGTATTGCTGGATGGTACACTGAGATGGCTGGGTTATATCTGTTCTAACCAAAATGGAGTGAAAAATTCAGAGAATGAAACTGCCGAAGTGAGGGGTGTGAATGCCCACACTGATGGCAGAGTGGGAGGTAGGACACAGCATCTGAGAAGAAGCCACAGAATTTTGTTTGGTTCAGAGTCAGGACACCCTTGGGGCCCTGTCCTGGCTCAGGGACTATCTTTTGTATGACCTAAAGCAAGTTTTAGCACTTTTCTGAGTTTCTGATGATTCAGTAGGTTCTGTGCCCCAAGGGTATCATATCGTATTCATATTGGTTTCCGAGCATCTAATGCAGTGTTTCCTTCACAAGAGATGGTCAGTGAACTTGCACGAATGGGGTGAGGAGTGTGAGGAAGGGCATTAGTTTCAGGAGAGTGGGGCTTCTGAGAAGCATGGTCTTCACCCTCACCCCCTTGATTCTGATGTCTACCCCCATGCCCTTTGCCAAAAATCAGTGATTCAAATAACAGTATACTCCCCAAAGTTCCTAATAGACTGTGATTCTCCGAAGGAAAAAAAAAATTGTTTTGCTTTAGCATTCACTAGTCAAACCTGTTATAAAAATCAAAAATAAATGGCCAGTAGCCCCCAGAGAACTCCAAAAGGTAGTCTATCTACCAGGAAAACTTTGGGGGTGGCCTCAGAGAGATACCAAAGTAACAAGAAAACCTCTTGACATTTGCAGATGCTGTGAAACACCAACAAACAGGAGAAGCACACTAAGACCCAGGGGGCAGGGATAGATAAAAGATTTACAGATCACCTAATCTCATTTAGGTTAACGTGTGTGCTCCGCAAGGGTGCTGTTTGTTGTTGTGGAGACAAGTGTCTCCCAAAGTGAAAGGTCTTCTCTAAGAGTGAGTGCTCTGTTCTCACTTTTGCTATAGGTCCTAAAGATGTGGACAGCACTAACTTTAGGCCAAACATTGAAGACCTGTGAATTAGGCAACTAATTGCATTTAAAAGAATTCACTTAGGGCTTTTTAGTGTCATAGGTGTGTGCTTGTGAGATAGGGAGATAGATAGATAGGAAGAAGATAGATATCAAACTAATATATAAAAATTACATAATTTAGAAGATAAAAAAATAAGGGAGGAGAAAAGCATTCATAATCCTACTACCCTAAGACAACCAAAATATTTGTTTATTGTGTATTCTTGTTTATATACCATTTATTTTCTATGGAGAGTATTTTTAAACATAGTTATAATATGCCATATATATATTACATATATATATCCTACTTTTCACCTTATTTATTACCATAAGTATTTTCCAATTCCAATTTTTAAAAATTAGATTACACTTCATCATTCTCCACCCAACACCTTTTCCCTCAAGTCAGTCACAATGGGACATGGAGGTTGTGCGTATTTATTGTTGTTAGATATAACACTTAGATACCTATATTCATTCAACGACTTTGACCCTATATGTTTGAATTTTTTCCTGTATGTTGTATGCACCTCAAAGATGGGGTCCTAGAAGTAGAATTACTAATTCAAAGGGCTGAACTTTGATTCTTGAGACATGTGACCAAATGGATCACTGAAAGAGTCATGCTAACCAAAATATAGTATGACAGGATTCAATCTCACTGAATTTCACCAAGAATTATTTAAATGTCAGCCTCCATAGTGAACATAAGTATTGATCCAAAGATTTTATAGCCACTCGGCAGAGAGGTTGATAGATGTGGGAAAAGATAGGAAAAAAAGGAAGAGACACTTAAAACTCAAGTACTGCATGGGAACTAGACACCGTTGGTAACTGACAACTGGTTAGAAATTAATGAGGCATTACTGAAGTGATGTACATCAATGTAATAGCAGCTTTCAGCTTTCCAGAGTGGATACAGCTGCAAAATAAGTGATTCAGGGTGGACTTGTTGATGGGAATCAACTCTACCACTAATTTTGGGGGTTGTCTTTGCAAACCATTAGTCTCTCTGGACCTTTCAACTGCAGAACTAATAGGCTGAAGGCTGAGGAGAGTTTAGATTATAGTGTCAAATCCAGATGATGAAGACAAAGTCACAGAGTCATGGGTCCAGTCAGCTATTTCTCCTCGACACCCAGAGTTACAACTCTGATGAGATCAACAGTTCTATCCGAGTTGTACAATGAAATAGCAGACATCCTGGGAAGCTCTTCGGGCTCCCCACAACCTCAGTTATGAATCTGCAAGTTCTGTATGCCCCATTTGGACTGATGGCAAAGATTCTTCAGGACCTTGTTTTCACAGAGAATCTCCACAGGAAAATGTTGAATAAGCAGATCAGGGAGGTGGCTGGAGTCATCGACCACCATAACGACATTTGGCCTTTGGTGCCTCCCTAGTGCTCTCCATCCAGATGATGACACACAAAAATTAGCCATATTGCTTTCAATTTAGTAAACTGAAAGAATAAAGGCAAGTTCCCTCATTGTCCGGACTCTGTTTTGCGGGCAGGACCTCTCAGATTTCAAGAGAAGCCTGGGTCACTTTTTGGAGGCTTCTAGTATGGGGGAAAAAAGAGAGAAAGAGAGAGATTATATATATGTGTATGTGTGCAAATATATATATATATATATATATATATATATATATATATATATATACACACACACACACACACACACACATATTTGTGGTTCTGTAACATAAAAAATGTGAAGATAGTACAGAGAACAATCCTGTACCCAGTTTCCCCCATGATTAACATTTCACCTTAGTATGGTACCTTTGTGACAATTGTTATTCACACAATATGATTAACTAAAGTCCATCATGTATTCAGATTTGTTTAGATTTACCTTCTGTCTTTTTCCATTAAGTACTACTTTACATGAAGTTATCATGTTTCCTTAGGCTACTCTTGGCTCTGGCAACTTATCAGCATTTCCTTGTTTTTGATGACCTTGACAGTTCTGAGGAGTACTGGTCAAGCACTTTGTAGGATGCCCTCTCCTACAATGTGTCTGATGTTTTTTCATAAACAGACTGGGGTATGGGGAAGACCACAGAGGTAATGACCCATTTCACCACCTTATATCAAAGGTACATACAATCAACATGGTTTATCATTATTTGTTTGGTTGGTTGTTCATGGTTTATCATTGTTGATATTGACCTTGATGTCCTGGCTGCTATAGTGTTAGTCTAGTTTCTCCATATAAAATTACGTCCCCCGCTCCCCTTATTATACTATGCTCTTTGGAAGCAAGTCACTATGCCCAGCTCACTTAAGGAGAGGGGAATTATACTCTCCCTTCTTCAGGGGAGAGCATCTATATAAATTATTTGGAATTCTTCTGCATAGGAAATTTGTCTCTTCTCTTCCATTTATTAATTTTTCCCATAATTTATTTATATCTGTGTAAATGTGTAGACATTTATTTTATATTTCAGGTTATCATCTAATATTATTCTATCTTGTCACTCAAATTTTGCAGCTTTGCCCCTTGGAAGCTCTTCAGGTGGTGCCAGTGTCTCTGAAATATCCCCCAGCAATGTAGGGATTTTTGTGTATTTGTTTGGTATCTTTTACTTTTTCCTTTTTTTTTTTTTTTTTTTTTTTAGCAAATCCTTATATTATGGTACAATCTGGGTATTAGGTGTGTTCACTGCTACTACGGCATCATTGCTTCTAAGTCCAAATATATTTTAAAATTTACATTTTAAACACCAACATACACAGGTTCCAATACAATCACATGATTCAGGACAACTCTAGATTTAGTAATAGTGTGAAATCTCGGCACTATGGGAGACTGGGAGGGCTCCTACACTGGGTCCTGCAGCAGGCTCCGCACACAAAACTCACATGTGAAGGTCTTCTTTCGATCCTGTCTGTGCACCACTAGGACTGAAGCAGAACCTCAGTGGAGAGCATATCCGAAGTCCAACTCTGAGGTCTGCTCTGAATGTAAGGCTACACCTTACATGGCTCTTTTGCAGGGCTGCCTACCCTATATACTCTTTCCATGATGAGCTACGGAAAACAGCAACAACAACAACAAGCCACAATGATTACAGAACCAGGGCATCAGAATTCTAGATTGGCTCTGCCAGCGGTTCAGTGGATGTGGAAAATGCCTTCTGTCTGGGCCTCAGTGTCCAATTGTATACTATCGGTAACATTGGATTGGATGTTTGCTAAGGACCCTCCCACTTCTAGCACATTATAACTCAGGAGTTCTATACTAAGAGTGTAACTGACTCCATGTCTCCCTGTACATGGACAGCAATATTTCAGAGGGCCTAAGCCAAAGGAGAAACGGTGGCAGTAGGATGTGACTGCTAATGATTAGGGGCTGTTTTATTACTTCCTGAGGATGCCAAGGTCTGTCAAAGACCTTATTTCATCTAGACAATTGGGTCTGAGAAGTTTAGACTTTTTGATTAAAAAAATGAAGATCAAAAAAAATATAGGAAATACTGATTGAAAGTATCTCTTTTATTGTCTTCAAGTTTATTCTGGAAGATCAAGGATTTATTTTTTTTTTTTTTTTTTTTTTTTTTTTTTTGGTAAGGGCAAACTCCTCATCTGTTATTTCCTCTAACTTCAAATCATTACTTTTAAGGCAGTTATGGCTGAATTACCTCTAAGTTTCTTACTAGGAATCTCTCTCTAAGTTTGTTTGTTTTTTTCTTTCCTTCCTTTGTGTGTGTGTGTGAATGTTAGGACATATTTTTCATATCGACATGGAGCTCAGTGGTTTAAAGACTGCCTAGTTTACAAGTGTCATCTCTTTCCTATCATTAACTGGGACAGTTTCCAAAAACAAACAGAAGGCAAAAAAAAAAAAAAAAAAAAAAAAAGAACGATAGTGCTGAAAAGACACTTGGGAACTGTCACAACTGATTATGAATGCTGGAGAGCAAAGGTACAAGGTCTTAGAAACTGTCTCCTCCAACTCAACGTCAAAAATCCTCAATTGGTTTTTGGACCCACTCAGCAAAACCCCAGACTTTGGTCTACAATTGGTTAAAAATTGATAGAGGTGAGGATTCTGGGACTGCCTTCTTTACTTAGAAGTTTAAATTTTAACCCCTTCCCCCAGGCCAGGTACACATATGATACAGCTCCTTTCCATTGCCCCCCCATTTAAAGTTATATAAATATGTATTTGGATATAAAGGTATAGAATTTAGAACAGAGAAACATCATGCAAATCATCGGAGTTATTTCTTCACAAGGCTGAGGAAACGGAGTCCTGACAAGTGGTTTTGCTCTCCATAAGGGAGTTCCAGGCAGGACTGTAATTAGAAGCCAAGGTTTTTTTGGCAACAAATCCAGGTTTGTTTTTTTTTCTTCCTACCTCACACCATGCCCCTGTGGAGTTTTGTGTTTGTGTGCATGTGTGTGGGTTTCTGTATGTACCTATGTTACATAGACACCGACATGTAGGAAACATGCACTGAGCATCTGTAGTCTGACCTCAGGGAGCGGTGTAATGACTCGAATTTCAGGCAGCTGAAAGGTTTCTGCGGGTGGAGGGTGAAATAAACAAGAAAAGCCACTGTGGAGATGTGAATGGAAAAGTACCGAAGCGCTCCCTCCCTCCGCACATTCTTCCGCTCTCCAGCTCTGCCTGCCAGCGAGCTGGCTTCAGATAGGCTTCTTCAGGGTCAGGTGTACAGAGGGCGGTGTGGAGAAGAAGGGGGAAAAAAATGCAGGCACAACACGCAAATCAAGTTTTTCCACTTCTAGCCTTAGGTAGTAAAGACAGCTAAGTACAGGCAGGCAGCCGCAGGGAGGGTGGGCCAGCTACCCAGAGTTTACAAACACTCAAGTGCTTTCCTCTCTTCATCCCTTCCTGGTCCAGCTGCTGCTTTCCTTCATGCTAGAGTCTCATAGGAAGTGAAAACCCTGCTATTCAAAACAGTGATCCAATGCAATAAACAAATGATTAGGCACGCCCCCCCCACTTCTCTATTTTAAGCTCCCGATATTTATTTCCATTTTTAAAAAGTGAGAAAAGTGTGGAAAATCAGTGTTTTGGGGGGAAACTCTGAGCTAGGCTAGAAAAGGTTTCTAAAGAAAAAAAAAAGTCTCAGAATAAAACAGGCTGAAAGCAGGCAGCATATGGATCAAAATTAAACGTTGACACTTCTTTTTCAGAAGGTAGTAGCTGGAAATCATCTTCTGTTTTTTCTTTTATTGTCTCGAAACTTTCTGCTCAATTTCTGTAAAATATACCAAGAAATCTCCTTTCCCCAAGGATAATATAGGGAGCGTGTCTACAACAACTCTAAATGAAGCATTTGAGAGAAAAGGAATAGGTAAAATTTTCTGCAGCAGGTGGACAGCACCACCCACACCCAACAGAAGTAGTGTCGAGTACCACAGCTTCGGTGACAAACATAACCAAACCCAAATGTCCATCAAAACTCAGTAGTAGCATCATGACCAGGAGTTCTTCGTTCTGAAGACCTGTTTACAGTTAACGAGGAACCCAAAGCAGCCTCGCTTTCACCAATTCTGCCAGAAAAAACAGGACACCTTCCTCCAAAGCCAGGCAGTCAGATCACCCTCATTCTGTGAAATGACGCAGGACCATCAAACGAGGACCCATTTTCAGTTGTGTCCTGGGGTCACACATGCCTGGGGTCATACACATTCACACACACAGGGCCAGCCTGTCCTCTCAAAAGAGAGAAACCTGGGGGAGTTATATGATTGATCTACAAGGTTCTTTCCCATTCTAAAATTTGTAATTCTGAGATGTGATAGTTGAAAGATCTACCAAAGTACCAGAAGTTCCTGACAGGTGAAACCGACTTCCAGTTTGAAAAGAGGACAAGACGGTATTTATTCCAAGGACAGCTTCCTTTTCAGCTATGACTGAATTATGGGGAACTGGATGTAAAATCTGTCCCTTTCCTTAAATAGATGTAATATTAGGACCAGGCTATTTTATTTGTAACAAAGCTTATATTTACCCAACAGCTGTGTTCGGGAACCTAGTACTATGCCCAGTCCACTGGGCAAAGGGAATGGCCTGGTCTTCTATTCTGAGTATTACTAGCCAGTGACCATTAAATAACAGGACTGGTTGATACATGGTCCCTCTGAGTCTGCAGAAATCACTCATAAGACCCCAGACACAGAATCACTCTTTAGAGCTTAAGGTTGATTTAAAAGAATTTGAATATATTCAAGTCAATCCTTTCTTTAATCCTATAACACAGCACTGCTGGAGTAAGGGAGCCCACACAGTAACGCCAACTGGCTACTGATGGGGAGAGATCAAGAATGAGAGAAAGGAGGACAATGTGGAAGAAATTCAACTGGTATAAAATCCGACAGTTATGCTCCCAGGATTTGAAAGGAGATTGAGAGAGGGGTGTACAATTTTCCTCACTGTTCATTCAGTAGAGAGAAAGGGATCTACATAAAGTCTCTATCTTTCAAATATTTTCAATATTTTTTCCCTTTTAACAATGCCCTTCTGATCAATTTCTTTCAATGTAAACACTGATCTGGTTAAAAAAACAAAAACAAAAAACCACCATCATAGAAATGTGGGACTCTGGCACTTGGTTCCAGAAATAATGTGCTGAGAAGGTTTGAGTTCCGTGGTGGTGGGGTTAATTATCTATAAACTAGGCCTGGTGGGTTTTCCTTCCAAGGGCTGCCTGCAAAGAATTAAAAAGGTCTGAGGTGCAAGAGGGGTGAATTCCTTCCCAGCCCCCATTCTGGCTAGTTCTACTGCCAGTGGGAGCAGATTTCCCTCTGCTCTGCAGCGCCCCCATGGGGCTAAGATTGGAGTGGCAAAGAGAACGCAGGAGGGACAAACCGTGTTTAAGATTGGGGTGGTGGGGGGCGATGGCAAGGGACAAATGAGGCACGGTGGCAACTTTGATTAGAAAAGTGACCAAAAATCATAAACGTAATCTCCATCATAGGATCGATAACAGAGCAAAGCCATACACTTCACATTCCAAACCCTATATAGATACACCTGAGAAACCTTGAAGTTCTTACTACTCTCAAAGATAGAAAAAATATCACACATATAAACGCACAGAGAAAATCGCTTTGGCAAAATCGGGGTATCGTTTTGAATCCAGTGGAATTCATTTAAAACTCTGAAAAGGGAGGGGAAGGAGACAATAAAAAAGCAGATAGTCCGCCTTCTGGCAGAATGAATCTGCACTTGACAATATCATGTGTCTTTGGGGGTAAAATGTTCATTTCAACAACAGTGACAGGATTAGGCCTATGTATATTTTTCAAAAATCCTTTACAAGACAGGCTTTTCTGCAGAGGCTGCAGTAATCCATCTGTCAATAAGTATTAAAATATTCAGATTTCATAGGAACAGACACTTAGGCATATTTCCTAAGCTCCAGAACTCGTGGAAAATAATCAAGCCCTTTGGACCTCTTCTGGATCTAAAATTCCCAACACGGCCTTTTAAAGGTGGTGGCGGCGGGAGAGGTGCACTGACAATAACATTTTCAGCAACAGATCTGAACTTCTTACGGACTTTTCCAGGGAAAGAGATCCCAAATATCCCAAGAAACAGCCCGTAATCTTTCGTAGCTCTGCTCACTTCTCCATTTTAAACCCAAATTTGAGGTTGGGAGAGGTAGAGTATTTTGGGACATATCTTTTTTGGAAATTAACAAGTGCAGAAATTTTGTGGAACCTTTAAGAACTCATCTGTAATTTAATGAGTCGCCTGAAGGACTCTCATAGTCAAGGCTCAGAACAGCCTGACCTTTGAAAGCTGTTTCTGGTCCAAACATTTTGGGTTAATTCTTGAGGAATCTGAAATATTATTTTCCCCTCACACCCTTTTTTTAAGAGAGAGACATAAAAGAAACAAGAGTCTCCCTCATTCTGGGATGAGTAGGAGGGGAAAAAACCCCAACCAACATTTAAATAGGGAAACTGGCAGTTCTGAATAAACAAACCAAGGCCCACAGTGAAATGATTCTGCACTGCATTTGCCTTTAAAAAGAAAGGAAAAAAGGAAGAAAGAAAGAAAAGAAAGAGTTCCCCCCACTTCTCCTCCTCCTCCTCCCAAGTGAGCTCCGGAGCTAAGGAGCCTGTGCTGCGTGCCGCGCGCTGTAGTTGTAGCACGGGCTGTTCTAAACACACGCAGTATCTGTGATACTGGCACGGCAGGCCTTTAGAATTCCCTCCGGCTGATCTCTTAAACACAGACAGAAGAGATTTTTTACAACGACCTTGAAACGAGCCGGGGGTGGAGGGGGGAGCGCGGGGGATCGAGACCTTAAGAAAAAGCAAAACACAAACATGTATTTGGTTCACCTAATTTTGTAGAACACACGCGTACACATACCCAAATACACACAACGTTTCTTCCAACAAGAAATTTCCTAACAGTCAACAATAACAGAAAGAGTAAACCCACCACTTGCTGTCCTGGAAAGAAACAAACCAAACCAAAACAAATCCTTTGAACATGTCCCTCAAGTGCAGGAGAGCCTCCTCTCAGTAAAAAAGTCCAAGGGAAAAAGAAAATTGCAACACCCCCCCCAAAAAAGTGGGGGCTGGGATTGTTACATGAGATCAAAAATTGAAGCAGCTCTCAACAGTCTCAATATTAAAATAACACATCTTCTTTAAAACGCTTGAGCGATTAGATAGGGGGAAAAAAAAAAAGCACACACACAAAAACAAAATCCAACCGACGCGGGATCCTAGTATTTACGTAACACCACAAACTTGCAAAAGGCAAAAATCAGAAGAAGGAAAAAAAATCCAAAAATCATCAAAATACAACCACCAAAAAAAAAAATCCCAAGCCACCACATCAACAAGGAAAAAAAAAAAAACAACAAAACAAAACCGAAAGACGTCCCAAATAAAATAAAGCAAATGAACCCACCGAAAACTGCTTGGCAAATATTTTTCTCGTGGTGCCTAATATTCTAGCTGGAAAGAGCTGTGGTGTTTATTGTTTTTTTCTCTTACTCGCCTCTAAAGCTACTATATATAACAGACTTTTTCCAACGGGTCGAACCTCTCTCTCCCTTTTGTGTATTTAGCTCGAGTAGCTGAGTTTATGGGTAAGAGAGGAGGAATTAGCCCCAGACCCCGGGAAAGCAAAGCGCACTCCCCCTCTTATGTCACCGAATAGCAAATTAGTTCTCAGAATTCCAGAGGCCGAGCTTTGCTACAGCGAAGACGCCGACGTCACAGAGGGGGCGCCCACGTGACGCTGGCGGAGCAGGCTGTACCATCATGCGGGGCCCCGGGAGGGAGGGACGCCGTCTGGCCCCTCGAGCCTCGAACCGGAACCTCCGAATCCGAGAAGCTCCGCAGCTGAGGGCCTCGAAATCTTCCCGGAACTTGAAAAATACTGTGGCTTTGAGGGCTTTCCATGGGCTAAGAGAGGCAAAAGTCCCGGAGAGCTGACACCGAGTCCTCCCCTGCCTCGTAGCAGTGGTAAAGTCCGCAGCTCAAATTCCGAGAATTGAGCTCTGTTGATTCTTAGAACTGGGGTTCTTAGAAGTGGTGATGCAAGAAGTTTCTAGGAAAGGCCGGACACCAGGTGATTATTGCTGTTGCTGCTGCCGCTGCTGCTGCTGCCGCCGCCGCCGCTGGTGCCGCTGGTGCCGCTGCCGCCGCCGCTGCTCATGATCATTATTTTACCTTTTAATTCTTTTTTTTTCCGCTCTTGCCAAATGCTTTGGCTCCAAGTTTCCTATGTGTATCTATTGATATAAATGTATATATTTATTTATTCTAGCTGTCAGGTGTTAAAATAAATGCCGAAGATTAGTCCCACGTCTCTCCCACTCTAGGATATAGATTTTTATATATTTATTATTTTATTCTTGTTGTCTTTGAGTGAATCGGCCGGTTTGGGGAGGCTTTTGCCACC
Source organism: Lontra canadensis (assembly GCF_010015895.1). Lineage (NCBI taxonomy): Eukaryota > Metazoa > Chordata > Mammalia > Carnivora > Mustelidae > Lontra > Lontra canadensis. Next base: position 9,204,464 of record NW_022631050.1, on the reverse strand, counting down.
CTCCCTTGTGTTGTTTTGGTTTTGGAAAAGGAGGTGGAGGAGAGGAAGGAGGGGAGTTAGGGGGCGGCCGGAGCCGAGAGGACGAGACAGTGTTTGGGGGGTGCTCCGGGCAAGTCTGGGGGCTGTCTGGCCCCAGACGACGGAGAGGACGCGCGCTCGCGCTCTCGCTCTTTCTGCTGCTGCTTGCGTACGGCTTGTGATCTCGCTGGATTCGGGCGGCTGTGTTTTTTTCCCTCTTTTCTCGCTTGCAAACTGCCTTCCTCGCTCCCTCGATCCTGCCTCCTCTTCCCTCCCTCCCTCCTCCTTTCCCTCGCCTTTCCTTCCTTCTCCTCTCCCGTCCTTCTTGGTGACTCCGGGAGGCGAGGAGGGAGGCTGCCCGCTCGCTCGCCCCGCTGGCTCCCTTCCACCGGCCTCGCTCCTCTAGATTCCCTGCCTCGGAGCCGAGATTTGGGAGGAAAAATGCAAGCGAACTCCTCGGGTTTTGTTTTTCTCTCCCCCCCCCCCCACCAAAATAAGCCCAGTTGAAGTATCGTTTCTACTATTTCCTTTTAGATCCGCGGTCTTCCTAACGAGATCCGAGTATTTTGGTGTCCCCTTTGGTGGACCCCTTTGGTGTCCCCTTACCCTGTGTTTTGGGGGAGGTTTAGCTTGCCTGGGGGCGGGGATGTTGAATACTTTGAAAATTATTCTTTCTTGGTTGCAGTCGAGGGAGTCGGGAACCCCCGCGCGCTCCCTCTCCTCATCCTGAGGGGAGAGGCTGGTGGCGGGACAGGGATTTGGGGGGTGGGTGGCAAAGGGGTGCGCGTTTGCACCTGCGGTGCGGTTTAGCGTGCGGGGACTCCGGGAACCTTCACAGGACGGCCCAGCCGAGCGGGAAGGTGGCGGGATTTCTGGCGGTCGCGGTGTTTGTGTTTTGGGCGCTGCGTGACTCGGTGTTAGCTCCCAATGGCTGTTCCCCCGCCTCTCCTAATTTTGTTTTATTTTTTCCCATGGTGCGAGCTTTGTAAAAAGACAACTGCAGACCGGAGAGTAGACGACGTCAGGCTTCAGGTTCCCGAGGTCCTTGCAAGGGGCGAGGGGAAAAACAAACAGCCCCAGCCTGCGTTCCTACGTGCAAGACCCGGGAGGAGAGAAGGGCACGCTGTGGCCCTGGATGAGGGACCCAGCAAGGGAGGAGGGGGCGCGGGCGAGAAAGGGAGATCTTTGTGAGTGATTTTGCAAAAACGTTTTGCGAGGTTGGTTGGATTTGCAACCTGTGGCTCTCCTCGAGGGAGTAAGAATGGGGGAAGGCGGCGGCGGCGGCGGCCCGGGGCGGGAGCGGGTGGGGAGTTGGATCCTCGGAAATGGGCTTCGCTCCTGGGCAGCGGGAGCTAGGGGCCACCCCGCTGCGAGAGGTAGTGACCGTGGTCAGTGTCTTGAGAACTGTGGATTGCATTGCCTTTATGATGCCGTGTTATTGGAACTCTGGCGAAAAACGGATCTAGTGTTACAATAGTGAGTTTCGAAGCTGCTCCACGGAAAACAAAAACACAACCCAATAGATTAAAAAAAAAAAAAAGGAGTGAAAAAGACCCCTTTAATGGGGTGCCCCTTTTTGCAGTGGTTAAGAGTTGGTGGTAGGGGCCCAGCAACTGAACCTGGAGAAGAACCCCAAATAGGGTACGGAAAGTCCAGAGCTGTTACTGGGTCCCTGTCCATCACAGAGAGAGAGAGCTGGTCATCTACCCACTCCCCCCACAGCAGCCACAGGAAACTGATTTAATCTTCTGTGGATTTTTTTTTTTTCCATTCAGTTTATAGTTTCCAGGAGGAAAATGTTGTGGCTCTTTACTTTTTTTTTTTTAAGAAAAGTATCAATAGATGCTTTTTTTTTTTTTTTAAAAAAAAAAAAAAAAAAGCCAAAAAACTGGGGCAGGACAGAGGGAACCAGGGAAAGGGCTGTTTAGAAATACAGTTTGTGGCTCTGAGCGATGCCACTGGCTTCCTCTACAGAGACTGCCAGTTTCCCTTTTTCTTTGCAAGGTGTGTGTGGTTTTAATAAATAACTTAAAAAAATAAGAGGGGGGCCGGCAAGATCTGTCAGGAGACAGGTATCTATTTTGCTCACTATTTACTACCAAGAGCCTTTGGCACTGGAACAGAACCTCGTAAATCTGCAGCCCAAGTTGAAGTTCATCTGGCCCTAGTCCACACGCTGTTCCTGGAGGTAGCAAACATGAGCTCAAAGGAATGAGGTGAAATCACATTCTTGCTTTAAAATATATACCTTCTTTTTGGTTAAGGAGAAAGAATATTGTCTCCGGGGCAGAAGGAAATGGAAAGAAGGGCGCCAGGAGATGGGCATTCCCTTGCTAAAATGACTCCAGTTGGGTCCTCAGGCTGAAATAGAAACCTGTAGATGGGAAATATTTCCTCCTCCCCCCACTTATAAATAGAAGTTTCCAATATCCTATTTGGAAGACTTTCCAATACTGCAGGCCCAAGCATTGGCTTATCTTAAGGGTCTGCTGATAGTGACAGTAAGGCCAGAAGCTGTTGGTAAACTGGGGAGCCTGAAGAGAAGGAAGCCAGAAGAGGGAATTCTCCAGTTGGCCTTTTCTTCTGCGCTCACTTGTGCAGGGTTTTACCCCATGCTTTCTTGAAAAGACTCTTCAGTTTATTCTGGGTTTGCTGGACAGGGATGGGACTCTAACTCTTAAGCTGTCGTTTCCTGAGCCTTAAAGAGTTCCAGTTATTGGTTGAGTAAATGGTAGCCAGGACTAGATGTCAAAATCCTTCCTTCCCTCTCTCCCCTGCCCGGTAGCCACACTCACAACCCACTTTATTGTGAAAAACTTGAAGAGATTTAGAGGACGTAGTGCGGCAGCGCCACCCCTTGGTGGGTGAAACTCTCTGTTTGCAAAAGTCAAATATTTGAAAAACATTGTGAAATGACCTTAGGAGGATTTTTTTTTTTTTTCTTTAGAAAGGAGAGATAAAGCCAACTTTAAAAAAAGGACTTTGTAGTTGATTTATCAAATGGGGTGGAAAAGTGTTGCTTTCCAGCTAGGATAGTGTCCTAAGAGGCAAAGAAGTTCCTGTGTGTGGGTATGTCTGTGTGTGTGTGTGTGTGTGTGTGTGTGTGTGTGTGCGCGCGCGCGCGCGCGCGCGCGCGCGGGCGCGGGGGAGGGCTGCCTAGTAGGCTTTAAGTAGGTGAGTTCTCCAGACGGAGGTAGCCTCCTTCCCCCTTGGACTTGACTTCTCAGAGCACCTGAATTCTGTTGCCAGTCTGACACTGAGATAAGGAAGAATGTCTTGGTGTAAAAACCAACCAGTGATTGGAAGTCCTGTAGTTTTGCCGGCGGTGATGGTCGCGTCTGTGGCGGCTGGGTTGGGGACGGAGGTTTGTGGATGGCGTGGGGCAATGGTAAGCTGGTCTGTAGCTGGGTTTGCAGCCTTCTGGGAGTCGAAGTACTGTGGCGCGTGCCGGCTTCCTGCACTGCGCAACAAGTGGGAATGCCACCGCAGTGATCCGAGCGAGGGTGCTGTGTTGTGGCGAAGCAGGCCCCTTTCTCTTCGCCCCGCTGGAAGCCAGGAATGGCTCTTTCCAGTCCTCCCCGCCTCCCAGTCTGTGACCAGCAGCCCCGCCAAAGGACCAAACTCACTCCCTCCCACTCCCCCCCCTCCGCCTTTACCGAGCGCTGTAAGCCTGGGTAGAACCCTGCCCTTGGCCTCCAGGACCCCTTTTCTCCATGGGGATCAGGAGTTTATTCCCGACTTTCTTTGCTGTTCGACCAGTGTTTGGCAAGAAGCTCGCCTAATACCTTCGAGTTCCGTTCTGCTTTTTGAAGACAAGCGCACTCTTTCCTTCCCTTCTAATACATTCAGCCTTTGGGACTGGAAAAACCTACGTATAATACGTGAACGCAGCTCCAGAAACCGCGTTGTGGTTGGTTGCTAGAGGAGTGAGCATCGGGAAGAACGGAATTACATCCAGTAAATTAAATGCGTTGCAGCGTTGCTTATAGAAGCAACCTCCTCCCGCTAACAGATTTAAAAAAAAAAAAAAAAAAAAAAGGGGGGGGGGGGCGCAGTCGGTTGTGGAAGGCTGTGGCTGCGCGGTGATTTTCGAACGGACCGAGTCTGCCACCTAGTGGTGGATCGTAGCCGAGTCCCCCGCCTAGGGCGGCGGACGGACCTTGTCACCTTCGGGTCTCCAAGTATCCCTACCAGGTGCTAGGACTGACAGAAGAGGGCAACATCCAATGAGGATGACATCTGACCTCCAAATTTTTGGAAAGATAGATGACAATTCGGAAGTCTTAAGATGTTTGCCCTGCCCACCGTCGCTCAGCGAGTGGAATCTGCCTCCAGTAAGAGAACCTTAATAAGATAACCCGTTTTGAACACGCTTTCTGTCGATGTGGCGTCTCCCTGGGTGAAGTGGGTAGTGGAGAGACGCATGGAGGCTCTAGAACATAAAACTCTAGGACAGTTGAGAAAACAAGCGGCCTCATGAGGGGTGCCTGTTGCTGGTGAGTTAGAACCCTAACAGGGACCAGAGTTTTACCTTCTGAATTCCAGGTCACTGACAAAGTCAAAGGCAAGTTTATCTCTGCACCTTTGAAGTATCTAAGAGAAAGGAGCAGCAGTAAGAGAGACCCATGACTTTAATGTCTCAGGTCAGCATAGCTGGAAACAGTACCCCAGATGTCTTGGAGGAGTTTTAGAAAGTACAGCACAAGATTTTCAGTGACAGATAAGGGAAGCCTACCGCAGTGCTTGGGGGTGGGGGTCCCAGATCTTGAGGAGTGTGCCTGTGTTAGTGGGTGATTAATTCCCAGTCCCTAGACTTGCAGAGATGCACCTCGCTGCACCCAAGGCTCGCCTTTGGATTCTGAATGACCTTCTTCCCCTTTCTTCCAGACTGCTTAGTGGCTTGGGCAGAGATTGTGTGTGTGTGTGTGTGTGTGTGTGTGTGTGTCGGGGATGGGGGGGGTTCATGTGGACAGGCAGGGTGTAGTCCTAATAGAATTTGGGCCACAATAGCTGCTTATCAAGCAAAGTTTTATTTTCTCGGAGTTCCAAAACTTAAGATGGCAAAGGCGCGTAGGGGTACCGGCGACCCCTAGCGACGGCCGCCGGCGCGCCCACTCGCGGGAGATGCCGTCTCCACCGCCCTGGTCTGAGGGAATCGAGTTCAGCCTCTCCCACCGCGGGAGCAGGCGGAGGCCGCGTCGGAGAAACGCGCCTCTGTTCGGGTTGGAAACGAATCTGGGGATGTGTTTGAAGAGCGGTCAAGTTTGACTCATCGCTTTCCAAGGACAGTTAGTGCCTTCCATCTTCATTAACGTGAATAAAGACCTTGGCTGACTTTTGTCCAGATCGGATTCTTAAAGGCATTGTTTGCTTGGGGACATCATGCGGCTCCCCTCCCTCGGCAGCCTTTTTGCAAAGGCTGAGCCCAGTCCAGCCTGGATGGCCGAGATATCTTTGCTCGGGGACGCGGTTTGCTGGCATTGTCTGCCGGCTCTTTCTGGAAGGCTGTCGCGAGCTGGGAGCATGGGGAGCGTCCCTTCAGCAGCTCCTCTTCAGATCTTGATGATAAAACACATCCCTCTATTTTATTGCATTTCCTAGAAGCTTGCAGGCTTGAAAGAGCGCTGTTGGCAGGAAACGTGATAGAAATAAAGTCAGGACATAATGTCCCCGGACACCTCGGTCACCCAAAGCGACTGCCGAGCCTACCGTGTTATCAAATTCGCTTTCATTTATTGTCGTCTCCTCCGCCCTCCCGCCCACCCTCCCCGTCAAGAGAGCGAAGAGTGTTTCACTCTTAAAGCAAAAACAGAGGCGCGGTTTAACCCCACCCCCTACCGCTGGACCACCGTGGCTAAACTCGAGCGGCTAGTTGATGAGCCGCCGCGCAGAAAGGGAGCGCTCCTGCAGGAGCCCTGACGCTGGTTTCACGAGGGCAGCTCCAGCCTTATCAAAATTCCTAGATCCTGCCCCTAAACAGTGCTTTGCGCTTCAAGATTCTCCTTCGGATTTCTCGGAGAGTTATTGGAGTTATTAGATTACCAATAATCCAGGGGCTGGCCGGGATTAGAGAAGGGGAGGGTGGGGGGGTGGTGCGAGAGGCATTCTCCAAATCTGGAGACTGTGTCTAAAGTAGGTCAATGGGAAGGAGAGGCGGAGCTACATGGAGGTTGTTGGTTTCAAGCCTTGATGGAGGGCTCTCTCTAGTGTTTAGCAGCGGTAAGACATGATTAGGTTTGAGCTCCCGGAACCACGGGAATCCTAATTTCCAATAAGCGCATGTACTTAATTTTCACTTCCCTTCCTAGATACTCACCCCATTCCATATTAAATTTCAACCTTCGCTTTCCCCTTAATTCCACCGGGCGAAGGGATGAGAGAGTCTCAAGGTAGGGCTTTATGAGGCGGAGGAGGCCCAGTCTTTACCAACCGCCCTGACCCCGCCTCCGCTGCTGATGGGATGCGCGGCGCAGTGTGACGCCACCCGCCAGTTTTAGGACTGGACTGCGGCCTTACGTCCTGCGTCTTTCCAAACCCCAGCCCCGAAAAAGTCCTCTCGGAGCCCACTAATAGGACCAATTAGGAGAGGGGGCCCAGGGGTTCTAATTCTGAGGAAGGCCCAGAGAAAGCGAGCCAACCGTGGAACGCTCTCGTGCGCGCGCTGGGGTCAGCGCCCTGGCCTCTGCGGAATCCTAACCGCGTCTCTACGGTTTCGGAGAAATCGGATTCCGAAATCCCGAAATCTGGCCAGGTTCGGCCTTGCAGCTCCTATTCTAAAGACTTGGGCGGAAACCGAGCCTAGCAGGGTTCCCCTATTTGCCAACGTAGGCGGAAGGGGCTTTCTGTTTGGTTTTCCTACAAGAAGTCTGGCGCGCACTGGTTGGAGACCCTCAGTCCTAGGGACTCCCGTCTTTTTGACCTTGATGCCTGGCGTAACCATCCTCTTAAAGGGGGCGGAGGCAAGCAAAAAGCAAAAATAAATAAATGACGCACTGGGCAAACAAAGGCCAGAATTGGGCAATTTGAAGTTATAAAGTCTCAGATTGGACCCGAATTCCTGGGTTCTAGACTGACTCTGCTACTAACTTGTGCGACTTTCCCCATTTATAAAACTTTTGGGGGAAGGGCTGGACCGGGTGAACTCAGAGTCCTGGACCCGGCGCGGGCGAGGGATTTAGAGGAAAGTGCGCCTATTCCCCGCGAGCCTCCCGGGGCGGCCCCCCCTCCCCGGGTGAATCCCCGGCGGCCCTGGCGGCGAAGGCGGCGATCCTGGCGGCCGTCGGGGGCCGGCAGCTTCCTGGAAAGTTACTTCTCGTTGGAGCCAGCGATAGGCAGAGAGTGTTCTGTGAAATCCGTTGAGCTGAGATCGACTACATTCCGGGAATGAGAGGGCTGTGCCATTCCCCTCACTACCCCCTGCCTTGACAGCGTAACAGGAAAAAAAAAAAAAAAAAAAAAAGAGAGAGAGCACACACAATGTTAGCTACCGAAGTGCACGAAACGTTTTATTTGAATGTAACCAAATTAAGGGCTGACACGATCTCACCACGGGGCCTCCGACGCGCCTGCGGGGGCTTCGCGGCAGATGGGCAGCGGTGCCCGCAGAACGCCCGGGGGTGGGCGGTCCCTGGCGGGCAGGTACGGTAAGGTCGGGGTGGGCAATGTAGCCGGGGCTTGCGGCGGAGCGCAAGATTCGGGTTTGTGTTCCTGTGTGCGCGCGCGAGGAAACGGCTGCTTAGTGGCCGCCGAGTGGAGAAGCCGGGGACGGGGTTGAAAGAATGGATGGAGCCTTTGGTATTGGCTCACTCTCGCTCTCGCTCTCGCTCTTAACCTCGCCTCTTGTCCTTCTCTCACCTCCTCTCTTGTCTCTCCGTCTTCCTCTTCTGCTGTCTTCTCTTCTCTTCTGCCCTTTTTCCTTTCTTTCTTTTTTTTTTTTTAAAGGAAAGGGTCCCTCTTTTTTTCTTCTCCAACTCCTTTAAAAAGATCTGCCTTTTCAAGGTGCCAAATTGCAAGTCCAGAGAGTTTGAAAAGGCAGAAGAGAGAAAGTGTGTGGGTGGAAAGACAAAGTTTAGGTCTGGCTTGGTGGTTACTGCGGCTGGGGCGGGACTGGGGTCCAGAGAGTTCGGTCCGGGCCCTTGCAGTTCAGTTTTCTCTTGGACAGCCCTGCTCTCTTAGCAGTTGTTTTGTGTTACGAGTATTGCATGTAGCATCGGTGGGATGGCTGGAGCTAGGCAACAGAGTTTGTCCAGGACTTTGCTGGAGATTAGCTTTCAGTATTGGGCGAGGCTTGTCCCCTGGAGCCTCAGTGACCTTTTCAGTTAATCAGGGCTGTTACAAGGATCCCATATAGTAACAGATGGGAAAGGGCCAGGTGGCCGGTAAGAAACAAAGCGGCTGCTAGGTGCTTCCACACTTGGAGAATCCGTAGGGAGACATGGCTTCCCACATCCACCATAACACAGGCTCACTAGCTGGGGGGCATCCTAAGCTAGAGCTGGTGGAAGAAAGAGTGGATTTAATAAGGATGTGGGCCTCAGTGGGTGTGCATTTGTTTTTGACCAAGCTGGGCAGAGGCAGAGGATGGAAATGGCCCAACCCCAGGACCAGGCTGACAAGTAGACCCCTGGGAATGGCAAATGTTTTGTTTGTTTATTTCAATCTGCATATGGAATGAGTCATTGCCACTTGCCAAGGTGAAATTGCAAATCTGGGCTTCCAGTGATTCCAAAAGTCTGTGACTGGGAATTCACAAGCAAGCTGGTGGTTGAAGCTGGCTAAAGGACAGCCTTAGGTGTTTCAGAAGTGTTCAGGGACGTCTTTCATGGGGGAGGAGGAGACGGTTTATAAATGAAACTCAAATGTGTCTTTAGCATTCTTTTTCAACGGCGACAATCACTGAACTTTGGTTAGGACCGATCTAGTGTATCTCTCTTTGCCCATCTTGAGTTAGGATGGGAGAGGAGGAAATAGGTTCTTTCATCTCTTCCTGTCCTCTCCCTTCCCCCATTTCCTTCCCTCATCCTCACTCACTCACATGCACACACTAAACTTGAAGCCGATGGGATTGAGTGACTGGCACTTGGGACCACAGAGAAATGTCAGAATGTTTGGTTACAGACTCAAGGAAACCTCTCATTTTAGAGTGCTCATTTGGTAAGATTCAGCAGACTGGAATGGGGGCAAAGTGTTTGTGTGGGGGAAGGAACTTAAAAATGAGATTCACCCACATTAGGGTACTGTCTTTCATGTTCTACAGCACGTAGGCTGATTTGGAAAAGGGACAGGAATTTGAGCCAGAACACCTTGGGCCAGGCCAGTAACCATCTATGTGGCCCAACATGACCTCCCTGGCCTCAGGCCCCTTTACCCGGAAAATAGCTCTAAACGGCTATGCTTAGGGGGGAAAAAAGGCATGGGGGGAGTGGAAGAAGATTCAGATATTGTTTTGTTTTGTAACCCACATATGATCATAAGTGAGAGTCTTACACCTGTGCTTTAAAATCATTTTGCTTTAGAGAAACCAATTTGGAACAGGTACATATGTCATGAGTGCTACTGGGCCAGTTCTTAGCTAAAGCACGCAGCTAACTCTTTGACCAGCAGGGGGAGCACAAGCTTGGAAGACCTATACCTGGTCTTCCACCCTAGAGGGAAAGAAGAGGAAACTTTGAAAAAGACAAAGATACTCAAGGAAAGCATAGTCACGCCATCTCTGGGTGTATTCTGCAGATCCTGTATTTAGTCTTAAAAGATCAGACAGTCAGGAATTACTGCCTGACTTTTTGTCCTACCCAAGCCACTTAAATCGCTGAGCTTCCGTTTCATCACCAGTGAAATAGGGATAAGTGTACTGACTCCAGTAGACCTTGAGAAATCATTTTTAAACTCTAAAGATAATATTTTAGCAGGTTTTGGAGATTGTTCAGAGTTCTTGGGCCCCCGAAGGATCATTCCCATTACTACTGAAAGAACCACTTTTCTTATATTTTTCTGTCTCATGAACACAAGTGACCTTTGGATGGCATACACCTTCTACTTTGACAAAGGAACTCTATGTGTATATGTACATATAATTAATGTATGCAGTTGTGTTTCCAGTGCTCAGGGCAAAAATATGATTATCGCATAGCTTCGGGTGCCTGTTGTTTCCGTAAGAGTAGAGCTGGAAAAATGTTTGCTAGCTTGTGGTAAAACCGCTCCAGCTGGCAGGCTGCAGCTATCAAAGTAAAACTGAGTACGTGTGTCCTAAAATAAGACCATAGTGGACAATCTAACATTCATGGAATCAATTTCTGTTTGCTTTTTTCCCTTCCCTGCAGATTTTAAGCAAAATTTTGGACTGTGAATCAAGGCGTTGGGTAAGTAAATCTAATTATATGCTTTAAACTTTTGTGGACAAACTTTCTTTTCACTTTGCCGATACATATGTTGCCGTGAACTTGGCCACTTTTCGTTAGTGGAGATAAAGAATAGCCGATTCCCTCTCCCTCACCCATTTACCCCTGTGTAAGACTATCTTAACTGTGGTACGATCATTCCTTCCCTCACTCATTTTGGAGTTCAGAGCCAATGTAGTCACCTACTATGCACCAGCAGTGTGCTAGGAGCTTGGAGTACATTCAGACAATTCGAGAGCCTAAAGGAGGAAGAACAGATGGTGACTGGGATAATGAAATGAGATCCTGACGAGAATAACTATGATTTTTGAGAACCTACTAGGGACCAGGCACAGATCTCTAAATTTTACAACCACATAGGTAGTACTTCTCCCAATTAGGGAAACCAACGCCCAGAAACAGTGAACAGTCTGCCCCAAGTCACGCAGCTAGCAAAAGATAAAGCTGGCGGGCTAACCTTTAAATTGTGGTTTCTCTCCCTGTCACACACTCACTGCTTCTCCGTGCTTGGCAGAGTATTTGGTATGTAGGAAAAGCACTCTACAGATATTCATTCACTACTGCTGTCCCCAAAAGGGCTTTCTAGTCCAACTTGTTAGAGAAAGATTTTTTTTCCCATCTTACAGATGTGAACAGTAATGCGCAGAGATGGGCCCACAAATTGGTCCAAGACCAAGCACAAGCACCTCAGCGTGCTGCCCACGTGTTAGCAGGTTGCGCCGTCTGTCTTCACCCCCCTGGTAAGCAGGAATCGGGTTCTGGAGAACTCATGAGATTTTGACCCCTTTCTTTCCAGGTGAAGACAAAATGGCCTCCCCGGCTGACAGCTGTATCCAGTTCACCCGCCACGCCAGTGACGTTCTCCTCAACCTTAATCGCCTCCGGAGCCGTGACATCTTGACTGATGTTGTCATCGTGGTGAGCCGTGAGCAGTTCAGAGCCCATAAGACAGTCCTCATGGCCTGCAGGTGAGGGGTGGGGGAGGGGAAAGATGGACGTATAAGAGGGCAGCGATGGTGTGGGCAGGCAGCCAGGCAGGTCGTGCGGGCCTTTTGCTGTGTTTGGGATTACGTCTCTTTTGTCTCCAGACTGCCAGCGTGTGGCCTGGCGGAGTAGGCTCCCAGGAAGCGAATGAATGAACACACGGTAGAGAAGAAAGAGTTTCTGTTCTGTGGGCAGAGAGGGAGCAGAAATGGTATACTGTCTCAAGAAAGGATGTGTTTGGGACAGACACAGAGAATAACTTCAGTCAACCAGTGAAGAAAGGAGACGTGGAAGGGGGTTTTACAGTATTTGAAGCAAGGGAATTTGAAGTCTTTTGCCCTTTGATTCTGTAACGCATGTATTTTATCCCGTGGCTCTCTTTCCACGGGTGTTTCAGGCTATGTGTGTGTGAGAGAGTTAGGGAGAAAGAGCCAGCCGATTCTTCCTATTGGTCGAGTATTTCGAGTTTTTGGAGCTGGTTCATATTACCTCATCTCCCTGGATCTCTGCAGTAGCCTTCTGTGTTACGGAGGCATAATTACTTCCCTTTTACAGACAGTAAAACAAAGGTACAGATAGGTGAGCTGATGTAAAGTCAGGGATCGCTTTTGCCAGGAGAGAGCTTACCCAACATCTCCAGCAAACACCTGTGTTTTAACAGTGGCAAGAACAGAGGTTTATGGAGATGTAAAAGTAATAGAAGATGCTAACCTAGTGCTTCCTCTGGGCCAGGCATGCATGACTCTGTCGGGTGGACGCTATTGTTCCTGCTTTGCAGGGAAAGAAGCCAGGGTTCAGAGAGGTTAAGTATCTCACCTAAGGTTGCACAGCTCCTTACTGGTTAAAGCCTGGCTCACTTCTGGCAACCCATTCAGAACAAGCAGAATTGAGATGCCAGCCTGAATCCTGACTTGTAATTGAGCCCTCTTTCCTCTACCAGACAACAAGGTCCCTGGAGGTACAGCCTGAGGATTAACTTTTGTCTCCTAGGAATATTGACCTTGAGAAAGTCTCCAGACTTGTAGAAAATCAGTAGACTGTAGACATAGGCACCATTTTATTTATTTGTCGTCGATACCCAAGTTGTTTCTAAAAACAGACAATAGCATTTTAAAAATAAGGATCGTATGTTGGAATAGGAAGAGAAATGCTTATCTCAAAGTTATAGACTAAAAATGGTTACTGCAAATGAGTGCACATTTCACTCTGGTAATCCATGCAGTTAAGACGATAAGGAAAATAGCTTCTGTGACTTTGAGTACATCATTTGCCTTCTGATCTGGGTTCCCCCATGTGTAGAGGGGAAGAATGGTAATGTCTGCCTGGCAAGGTTGTGAGGAACACAGGATAATGTATGTAAAGTGCTTAATGACTCTTTGGCGTTTAGTAAGCCGTCTGTAAGTGGCAGTTATTATTAATTGCCGTGGAAATTCTGGAGCGAGGCCCAGGGGAGAGGAGACAAGCCTTGACACTGACTGTAATTGACCGCCAGTCCCGTCCGTTCTTGTGACATGTGTGTTTGTGTTACAGTGGCCTGTTTTATAGCATCTTCACGGACCAGCTCAAATGTAACCTGAGTGTGATCAACCTGGATCCCGAGATCAACCCTGAGGGGTTCTGCATCCTCTTGGACTTCATGTACACGTCCCGCCTCAACCTGCGGGAGGGTAACATCATGGCCGTGATGGCCACGGCCATGTACCTGCAGATGGAGCATGTTGTGGACACTTGCCGGAAGTTTATCAAGGCCAGGTGAGGTGCTGCTGAGGGCAGAGCCCTTAGAAGTGGAAGGCACCAGAAATCCTTGGTAATGCATGCATATCCTCTACAATACGCCACAGCCTATGGTTCTGCTAGCTTTTGCACACTTCTGCCTTCTTAATTCTTGCACTGTTATCCAGATATGCCCTATGCATTCAATCCCCTCTTGCTTTCTTCCATTCCTTGGATGGGCCCTTTCCTCCCACCCATCCTGCCAGGCCAAGCTTGGAAGCCGGCTCCTCTGGGGAGGTTTTTACGATTGCCAGTCTTCCTCCCTTAGCTCTTCTTCTGTATCCCTGAGCCGCCTGCCTGTCCGTTAGAGCTTCCTCCCATTTTAACTATTTGCATGTGTGTTTCAGTTCTTTCGACTTCTATTCTAATGATTTACATATGCGCCTTAGTTCCCCTTCCAGACTGTTCGCTGCTTTCCTCATCTTTCGTGTTGCCCTGCTCCTCCGAGAGAGGACATTTATGGACTTAAATTGAGTTCACTGCGTCTGACCCCCTCTTTGAGGGCTGGTCAGACGTGCCCATCCTTTAAGGCAGCATGGGGTGGGGGAGGGGGACCTGAGAGCCCAAAAAGCAAAACGCTTTGCTAAGTGGAGCAGAAACTCGGGGCTTGACTTTTTTAGCATGTTTGATTCAGCTGCTCTAGGATGATTGCCTCCCTTCTGAAACAGAAGGGTTTCCAGCCTCTGTTTGATCACCTCCAGGAGCCAGGAACCTAATGTTCCCAGAGCCTTGCTGTCTACCTCAGACTGTTAGAAAGCTCCTCTTTATGGCGAGTCGAAATCTGGCTCCCTTAACCTTCGCTCATTGGTTCTAGCTCTGTTAACTGTGATCATGTTGAGCTGACCTACTTTTTGCCCGCATAATGTCCCTTCAAGTCTGTGTAGCGAGAGCTCGTAGTCTCCTGTGGGTGATAATGGTAGCAAGGTCATCATCGCGGTCATTTTCGAGTACTTTCTCTGGGTCAGGCCTGGTGCTTAGAGCAGTTAAGTAACTTGCTCCAGGTCCCATCGCCACTAAGTGGCGCAGCTGGGATTGGAAAGCAGGTCTGGCTGCTGCCTGTCCTCCAAAGAAAACTGCCCCCGGGCCTCTAGGCAGCTTGCAGGGTGAGTCCTTTCTCCCACTGGGCACCGGTTCGTCGGTGACCCTCTGAACATGCATTGTGTAACTTCTTCCTTCCCTGAGCCTCCATTTCCATGGGTGTAAAATGGAGACAGTAATGCCTTTCTTCCCTTGCAGGATTTTGCATGGATGAAATAAGGTCTCTGAAAGCTTTACATTGTGTAATATCTGAAGAATGACAGATTCACGCACATATACACAGAATGTGGCTTAAACATGGGGTCATAGGTCTAAGCGGGCACACATTGTGTGGCTGACTCGCTGCTCTTGTCTGGGCCCAGTCTCCCGCGCTGTGTCCCAGCTTGTTAGATTTCTAGCATAAAAGCCTTGTGACTGCAAGAATTTCTCTTCCCAAGCCACAGCCCTCATGTCTGGCTGACCAAGCACAAATGTGGCTGCGTGCGCCAGTCTCTCGGAAGGTCCTCCGTTCTCCGGTTCTCACTTGGAGGCCCCTGTCTCCTCTCTGTTTTCTCCCGCAGTGAAGCAGAGATGGTGCCTGCGCTCAAGCCTCCCCGTGAAGAGTTTCTGAACAGCCGGATGCTGATGCCCCAAGACATCATGGCTTATCGGGGCCGGGAGGTGGTGGAGAGTAACCTGCCGCTGAGGAACGCCCCTGGGTGCGAAAGCAGAGCCTTTGCCCCCAGCCTGTACAGCGGCCTGTCCACCCCGCCGGCCTCTTATCCCGTCTACAGTCACCTCCCTGTCAGCAGCTTCCTCTTCTCTGATGAAGAGCTGCGGGATGCCCGGATGCCGGTGGCCAATCCCTTCCCTAAGGAGCGGGCCCACCCCTGCGATAGTGTCAGGCCCATCCCCGGTGACTACAGCCGGCCAGCCATGGAGATCTCTCCCGGTGTGTGCCACAGCAGCATCTACTCACCCAAGGAGGCGGCCCCAGAGGAGACACGCAGTGACATGCACTACGGTGTGGCCGAAGGCCCCAAGCCTGCCGCCCCCTCGGCCCGGAGTGCCCCATACTTCCCCTGTGACAAGGCTGGCAAGGAGGAAGAGAGGCCCTCCTCAGAGGATGAGATCGCCCTGCATTTCGAGCCCCCCAGTGCACCCCTGAACCGCAAGGGTCTGGTCAGTCCACAGAGCCCCCAGAAGTCCGACTGCCAGCCCAACTCGCCCACGGAGTCCTGCAGTAGCAAGAACGCCTGCATCCTCCAGACCTCTGGCTCGCCTCCAGCCAAGAGCCCCACTGACCCCAAAGCCTGCAACTGGAAGAAATACAAGTTCATCGTGCTCAACAGCCTCAACCAGAATGCCAAACCGGAGGGGCCTGAGCAGGCCGAGCTGGGCCGCCTCTCCCCTCGAGCCTATACCGCCCCGCCGGCCTGCCAGCCGCCGATGGAGCCCGAGAGCCTTGACCTCCAGTCCCCAACCAAGCTCAGCGCCGGCGGGGAGGACTCCACCATCCCACAGGCCAGCCGGCTCAATAACATCGTCAACAGGTGCTTTCAGAGGCAGTCTGGGCCTGGGGTCAGGGGCTCCCATGGGGGCCACTTCTTCCGACGGATGCAGGGGCCATGTTCTGTTCTTGTCTGAATACTGGGTACAGTAGAGGTGTGGAGTAAGCACCCATTGATGGAATTGGCCTCAGTAAGGAAGCATAGTAAGCTTTGGTGTATTTTGTCGTAGCAAGAGAGAGAACGCCCAGCTGTGGTAGAAGAGCGTTCCAGGAACCCCAAGAGCAGCTTCTTTGGTCTCAGGGTGGCAGGGTGAGCTCGTACTCACTTTGGACTGAGTGGACCAACAGACCGCAGTACCGGGGGGAAGACATTGACCTAGGTTGGGGTTTTGGTCTGGTTCGACCCCACCAGTGATCTCAGGGCATATGCTGTTTGGAAGTGGGCTTAAGGATAACTTTGTGGCCCCAGATCCAGAGGGAGGCAGCCCAGCTCTGGCCTCTGGGTTCACCTGAGCCCAGGAAGGCGGGGGCAGCCTCCAGGCCAGGCCGAGCGCTTTACCCTCTCCAGCTGCTGAAGCTCTCTTTCCTCCTGCCCACAGGTCCCTGACAGGCTCCCCCCGAAGCAGCAGCGAGAGCCACTCCCCCCTCTACTTGCACCCCCCCAAGTGCACGTCCTGCGGCTCTCAGTCCCCCCAGCATGCAGAGATGTGCCTCCATACCGCCGGCCCCACGTTTCCCGAGGAGATGGGAGAGACCCAGTCTGAGTACTCGGATTCCAGCTGTGGTGAGTCCCTTCCCAGAGATAAGCAAGGCCCCTGCCTCTGCTCCCTGGGGTTTGCATTTCCATTTCACTTATGCTGTTGTCCCTGATTGGGAGAAGTCCCCGACCAGAAGGTCACTGGCACATAGAATCACCAGCCTGTCACCCCACTCTTGACCTCTTGAACCAGGCTGACCTGAACAAGGAAAGAGGTATTGGAGTTAATCTGGGGTAATAGAGAAAGACCAAACAGCCTTTTCAGTGGCATTCCAGCCAAGGTGGTCTGTGGGTCTGGCTCTCACTCCCAGAGCTTTCTCAGTTGCCAGGACCTAGCTGCTCGGACTGACCCGTGTTGGCTCCCCCTGCCTTCTGGAAGGACAAGCAGCCAGGCTTACTTGTTCCTGCATCTCCCTTAGGTCCGAGAGAGTTTCTAACATGGAGTAGGTGCTCAGCTAATGGTAGCTGAATTAGGTTAGCTGGACTGAATTATTAAATTGAAGTTTTGGACACTCTGTGATTGGCATCCCCAGTTTTTATTATATAAAAAAGGCAATCTTTTCCCCCTGGCTGCAGTAGGATAGCCTAGTCATTCCTAATCAGGGGTGAGCCACCATGACTTGTCATTTTCAAAACGTTCTCATAGAAGGGAAAAATCAGTTACTTACACTGTGAGATTTGGCACAGGGTTGTAGACATGTAGTTGGAGAGCAGGGACTGTCCCCGTCTGTCCCCCTGGCTATTTGCCTTTTCTCTGCATCCAGTTCCTTCCCTCTGGCCATTTCTACTTCCGTTCTTGTTGGCTCTCCCAGTCTCATAGAAGTGTTTGGGGGACGTGGAATGCAGAGAGGCACAGGGTGACCCTGTTCACTTCCTCCTTTAATGGCCTCCACGTACTGTAGGATTTTCTGCCTCACATTCCTAGAACGCTTTGTGTCCTACAATATGCTCCTCTGGGTGTGCAAACCAGGGTTGACTGTCCTGACTTGAAGACAGAGTTGGAGATAGGCTTATCGAGGCTCAGGATCTTGCTTGAGGGCTCCTGTGTATGGATGTAAATAAAACAGTGAACCAAGAAGAAAAGTCCATTCTCAGGGCTCTCTCTAGACGAAGGAGCCCTGCTGAGCTTCCCTGAAGGCCGTATGGGTAGCTGTTGGTCTGAGTTTCCCCTCTGCACCTCAGTATTCAACTCTGTCTCCTTTCTCCTCCATGATGGAGACTCTAAATGCTCAGAAAGATAAAATGCCTACGGACCCCGAATGTCAGGTGGGTGGAGCTTGGGGGTTCCATGTGGTGCTGAAGGCAGCTGCAGAGGGGAGTGGCCTTGGAGCCCTACCTCCCTTCCACATTCTAACGGTGGCATCCCCCCCACCTCCAACAGAGAACGGGGCCTTCTTTTGCAATGAGTGTGACTGCCGCTTCTCTGAGGAGGCCTCACTCAAGAGACACACACTGCAGACCCACAGTGACAAACCCTACAAGTGTGACCGCTGCCAGGCCTCCTTCCGCTACAAGGGCAACCTCGCCAGCCACAAGACCGTCCATACGGGTATGGCCCTACCGCGCCCCACCACAGCTGGCCAGGGTTCCTGCGGGTGGGATGGGGGAGGACCCTAGAGAAATCAGCGTGGAGCCTTGATCCCCGGTGGGCTGAGGCAGGGAGCAGGCCCTGCTCGGATCCGGATGTGGGCCTAACCCTGTTGTGTTTAGCTTGGCAACCCAACCACTCCCTCTACTCTTTGTCTTTTCTCGGAGACGCTCTTTCCTGCTTCTCTGCCATTGCTGGGGCAGAAGTGTTAATCCCAGCACACATGTGAAACAGCAAAGACCAGGAGGGTGAAGCAGATTGGGTTTTTGTAACCCCAGAAAAAAATTAAAAGCCTCTTGATTTCCTCTCAGGGCTCGCTCCTTATCAACTCACGTTCCTTTACCAGGTAGCTTCTAATGACCCAATTTTTGGCCAAAGTTGACTCTCTCTTGGTATTTTAAATGTGTCCATTATCCCAGAAACTTTCCACGAAGGCAGGCTCAGGCCTTCTGTTGGCTTCCCCAGCCTGAGCATCTACTCTGACTCAGGCCCAACCTTCTTGCAAATGAAATCCAGCTGTTGTTGCCACAAAGTGGAAAAGCATGTGTTTTTCTAAAAGAGAAACTAGAGCATCCTGATTGTATCTTCCTGGTGAATGGCTTGATTACTGAATCAGTCTAATCCAAGGGAAGAGCTAGAAGAGCCTTACTATGTCATCTAAATTCACCCCTCAAATTCCAAAAAGGAAACTGAGGTCCAGAGGAGAGTGACTTATCCAAGTCTGCAGTTAGATCATCCTAATGACATAGCTATTTCAAAGGCCTCCTGGAACCTCCCTCCCTGCTTCCCTGTCCCACCCCCAGTGTTGTGTCCCCTCTGCCCCAGCCTGCAGCCTGTGGTGGTATGTGTGTGTTTGGTGAGGGCAGGGAACTGGCAGGCCCCTGCATCCTCTATCAGACATCTTCCGAAGGAAAGAAAGCTGACATGGCCCAGGAAGGGCAGGTGGCTTTGAGATCCAGGGACCCGGGACTGTGGAGACCTCCAACAAATATGGCTTTCTTTGTTCCCTTTCTTTTGGGAATAGGTGAGAAACCCTATCGTTGTAACATTTGTGGAGCCCAGTTCAACCGGCCAGCCAACCTGAAAACCCATACTCGAATTCACTCTGGAGAGAAGCCCTACAAATGCGAAACATGTGGAGCCAGATTTGTACAAGTGAGCAGGGCCACGGGGAAGAGACACCTCGGCCTCCGTGTGCTGATGAGGGACTCCAGGGGGCGGTGGGGGAAGGGGGCCCACAGCCCACCCCAACAGAACCTCTCATGCTTCGCTTTTCCATTCAGGTGGCCCACCTCCGTGCCCACGTGCTCATCCACACTGGAGAGAAGCCCTATCCCTGTGAAATCTGTGGCACCCGTTTCCGGCACCTTCAGACTCTGAAGAGCCACCTGCGAATCCATACAGGAGAGAAACCTTACCATGTATGTGAGCCTCTTGTGGCTGTCAGCTGGCCTGGACGGGGTGGGGTGATGGGGGAGAGGCGGGCAGCAGAACTGTTTGCTCCAATCTCAAGCACACAGTGGGGGATGACCCCTGAACTAATGGTCAAAAGACCTGGTTGAGGACTGGTTGTCAGACACGCTGCTGGACATTGGCTGTGTCTCAGTTTGCTCATCTGTAAAATAGGGGTATTGGGCCAGGTGATCTGGGCCCTAGGAAAGAGGTCTGGACTATAGATACATCGATTCTGGAGTCATCCATTCATTCCACACTAAGTGGCTTCTTACAGTATGCTGCTGTGCTGGGTGAGATGTCTCCTTAAGAGGACCTAAGGTGTTTGGGAAGGGGCAGCCATGAGAGTGGGAGGAGACTCAGAAAAGTGTGGTGATATAACAAAAAAAAAAAAAAAAAAAAGACAGGGAAAAGACCATTATAAGAAGGAGCAGGTGACCAGCTACGTGACAGGGTACCATGAGTGGGCCATTGGAATCCTAGTGTTCAGGAGGAGGGTTTCAGCCAGATGTGGCTTGCAGGCTAATTTTTGAACATTTCATAAGCTAAGAATGGTTTTAATATTTTTAAGTGGCTATAAGATGGAGAAATAACATTTTGTGACATGTGCAAATTACATAAAATTTAATTTTCAGTGTCCATAAGCAAGGTTTTATTGGGACACAGCCATGCTCATTTGCTTACATATTATCCCTGGGGACTTTCCTACCACAAGGGCAGAGTGGTCATTGTGATATATTCACTGTCCGGCTCTTTCCCAGTTAAAATAGTTTGCCGACCTCTGCTACAGAGGGGAGAGATACTGGTGGGCAGCTGGGATATCTGCTTCTTATTCTGACTCCGACAAGGACCTTTTTAGGGCCATAGGCAAGCTGTGACCCTCTCTCAGGGGACCGCAGTTTTCTTTATAAAAGGATGAGGATGCCTTAGATGAATGAACAGTGTTCAGACTGTGCTTTTTCAGTCAACCCCACCGCCTCTTTTACCTTTTGAGTTTCTGTTGAACTTGAAAAGAGAGTCCTGTGGTTTATAAGCATGGAAACCACTATGATCGATGATATTGACTTGGGTGGGTGTGTGGCCTCACTGTAGGTAGTGATGGACACAAGAATGAATGAATGAATGGTTAACCTGTGTCACAGATGGGAACCTGCAAATGGAGGTATTTTTATCCACTTATTTAACAGTCCCTGAGTGAATGTTTTCTCTCTTGCCTTTTGTTCTTGGGCAAATTAAATCTCTCTCTTTTTTAAATTTTTTTGATTTTTAACTTTTTAAATTTTAAAAAAATTTTCGTGATATCATTATTTCCTCAGCTATAAATGAGCCTGATAATAGTACCTTCTCCGTGGAGTTGATGTGTTCAGATAAAAAATTCACTCAAGTGTCAGGATAGTCCTGGCACACAGTAAGACTACAATGAATATTTGCTGGAACTTTAGATGCACCACTGTCCAGTAAAGAGTGACCTTCAGAGCGTGTCAACTTAGTCCTTTACTGAAGGGGAAGCCAGAACCCATGGAGCAAAATGGGGCACTTGGCTAGGGAAAAGCAGGAGCAACAGTTCCCCGCTTTAGAAAAGAGGGAAGGGGCATTTGCACAACACTTCCTTATCACTTAGCTGGAGCCAGAATTCTCAACCTGGCCTCCCAGAGGGATGAGCTGCCCAGATCTCTCTGAGGAAGAATCTCCTTCTCTGGGTCTTCAGGCAATGACACATCCCTGGGGTTGGTGACAGCTAACGGTTTGCCTCTGGTTTTCCTTTAGTGTGAGAAGTGCAACCTGCATTTCCGTCACAAAAGCCAGCTGCGTCTTCACTTGCGCCAAAAGCACGGCGCCATCACCAACACCAAGGTGCAGTACCGCGTGTCTGCCACCGACCTGCCCCCGGAGCTCCCCAAAGCCTGCTGAAGCATGGAGTGTTGATGCTTTCCATTAGAGTCCCTTCTCAGAATCTACCCAAAGGATACTGTAACACTTTACGACTTTCATCCCATGACGTAGTGCCTCTTTCATCCACTAGTGCAAATCATAGCTGGGGTGGGGGTGGGGGGAGGGGCGTGGGGTTGGGGGGCCAAGGCAGCTTCCCTTCCCCTACTGCCATAAAACATTAAGAAAATAATATTGCTTCTTCTCCTATGTGTAAGGCAAACCATGTCAGCAAAAAGCAAAACCATTTTATATATCAAAGTGGGGGAGTAGGCAAAAGTTTTGACTTGACTTGGTCTGCAAAATGAGGA
This sequence comes from Lontra canadensis, assembly GCF_010015895.1. NCBI lineage: Eukaryota > Metazoa > Chordata > Mammalia > Carnivora > Mustelidae > Lontra > Lontra canadensis. Next base: position 9,182,728 of record NW_022631050.1, on the reverse strand, counting down.
ATGTATATGTTTTGCGGGGACAGATGTTTCTTTTGTATGTAAATGTGCATTCTTTTAAAAGAAGAGACTTCGGTATGTTATCAAAGAGAGGGCTTTAATTTTTTTAACCAAAGGTGAAGGAATATATGGCAGAGCTGTAAATATATAAATATATATATATATAAAATAAATATATATAAACCTAAAAAAGATATATTAAAAATATAAAACTGCGTTAAAGGCTCGATTTTGTATCTGCAGGCAGACACGGATCTGAGAATCTTTATTGAGAAAGAGCACTTAAGAGAATATTTTAAGTATTGCATCTGTATAAGTAAGAAAATATTTTGTCTAAAATGCCTCAGTGTATTTGTATTTTTTTGCAAGTGAAGGTTTACAATTTACAAAGTGTGTATTAAAAAAAAACACAAAAAGAACAAAAAAAAAAAAAAGCTGCCGAAGGAAAAATGTGTAGTTTTGTTCTAGTTTTCGGTTTGTATATACCTGTACAACGTGTCCTACGGTGCCTTTTTTCATGGAAGTTTTCAGCGATGGACGAGCGCGCCATCCCTTCTGAAGTGTAGGCAGACACAGGGACTTGAAATTGTCGCTCACTAAGCTCTCCTTGGGAATGTTTGTCTCATCACATTCTGCGTCATGCTTGTGTTAGAACTACTCCGGAGACAGGGTTTGGCTGTGTCTAAACTGCATTACCGCGTTGTAAAATATAGCTGTACAAATACAAGAATAAAATGTTGAAAAGTCAAGTGGGCTCGTTCCAGAGGTCTTTCCTTGTGTGGGGATCAGGACTTGAATGGGTCTGGTTTCCTCTGCTCTGAACCTAGCGGGACCGGCTCGTGGAGAGCAGTGGCTGCTGGCTGCTGGGGTCTCGGGCAGGCTGAGACTGGGGCTGGCTCCTGGAAGCTGGGCAGGGACCCACTGTTGGCTCCCAGACCAGGACAGGCTGCAGGCTCCAGACTCTGGTCAGGAGGAGCTCCGGCGGGGGATATGGGATGGACCATCTCTCACCTCTCTTTCTGGCTGGTTCTTGCTTCTGTCTTTCGCTCAAAGCTCTAGGCTAAACTTTTGTGACTTCCCTTTTAGCTCTTCTGACATGAAAGGTATAGGCCTCCTTTCCTTCTCTGTGTCTTGGAGAATTTGCCCGTTCTGTGAAAGTGCCTCTTGCCTCCCGGCTTCATAAACAATTTCTCTCTGCTAGGGTTCAGGGGACAATATGAACAGGTCTGGCCCTGTCATACATTTCTCATCCTTGGTGCCTTTGGAGCATCTCCGGTACCTGCTGTGTGATTGATGACTGACAGGTACGTATAGACTCGCATCCAGCCAAGCAAACCTCCATCCCTGGAGAAGTGCTCTTGGTCCAGAGAACTCTGGGGGAAAGCAGCCCTTTCCTCCTCTGTGACTTGGGACAACCATTTCCCCTTTGTGTCCCTTTCCCAACCTGTGCATGAGAGGATTAGATTAACTAGATAATTTATGAGTCCATGATTCAGACATTAGTTCACCCCAGCTTGCTTTGGCATCCAGCTTTGTTTCACCTCAAAAAGCCCCAAGGAGCAAGTTTGATTGATGAGACCTAAGAGCAGTGAGGACAAGCATGGTCCTGGCCCCCGGCCCAGAGGAGAAAGTCCGCACTCGCCCTCTCCTGGTTGCTGGGTGGCCATGGGGTGGGGCTGTGGAGCAGCCTCCCTGGGCCCTCTGGCCAGTGGTTGGACAGAGGTGGCCCCTGGCAGAGCCTTTGCAACAGGCTCCGGGCACGTGCTGAGAGGTCTGTGGGGGCTGAGCACCCAAAGCCCCAGAGAGAGCTTCACAAAGTCACACCACCCTTTGCCAGCCACATGGCCTTTGGGTTCAGGTTTCCTTTGAAAAATGACTTTAGAGGACTTGCCAGCTTGAGGCCTTAGCTCACCCTGCTCTTTGAAAAGGGAGAAGATGATCTCCTCGCTCCCATAGAAACTTGGCAAAAGAACTTACAAAACAGAAGCCTTCAGAAATGACAATTCACAGGCCTGAGGGAGGCTGCCCCAGGGCCCCTTCGCTCCCAGAGGGCCTCCAAATGAATTCGTGTATGTGTCATTACTGTTTAATAGAAAGACGGTGGGCCCAGGGCGTTCGAGTTCAAACAAAATGGAAGATCAAAGAGAAACTGGAGCCAATTGACAATCTAAGTAAAAAGCAAACATCTCTAAAGAGATAAGCTAGGCCAAGGGAATATGGAATTTTTATTAAAAAAGCAGGGCACGAATGCCACATTTTACAAATACGTAACTTAGAGAATAGGGGGCTCGTGATCTTCTTCTCTATATTGTTGGCATTTTAGAGGAAAAGTTTCTGGACACCAGGTTGGTGGTTGGGGGCTAAACTGGAAGAGGCAGGGCACTTATAACCAAGCAGAACTACGAAGAAGCTGGAAGCTCCCTCTGTCAGCTCAATCTGTCATCGCCCCATGAAGAGACTGAGGCGGGAGAGCAGAGGGAGGTTGCCTACTGACTCCTTACTTTGATTTTCAAAGCACCTTTGTATCAATGATCACATTCAATTCTCACAACCTCCACTCAGAGTAAGGTCACAGAAGGCTGGAAACCACACGCCCACGTCAGACACTCCCGGACAGTGGCCCCCAGAACTACAACTCAACCTAGAGGTCCATAGTAACACCTCAAGCTGCCCCCGCCCACAGAATTTTCCTGAAGATACTGCTCTGTCCTCAGCCTCTGGAGAAGAGCCAGAACTTGGGCAGCCGTATCCGACATCAGGCAACCCTACTTCCCTGAACGCTGATTTGTCTGAGGGTAGACACTGGATCCGAGGACAGCCACTCCAGGGTTTCTCAGACTTTGGTCATGTGTGACCCACCTTCATGATTTTGCTATAGCATCCCACCCTGACTATTTATGTACTGATTTTAAATTGATATACTTCTTAGGTGTGCATTTTCCCCAAATATAAATTTGGGGAATATAAATGTAAAAAAAAACGAAGTACTAAGTGCTTTCACAATAAAAACATTCACTCACGCGTCTTCACTTTTGCTGCCTCGTGTTCTACCAGAAGCATGCCTCGGAGAACACTAATGGGGAAGAGAAGCAGAGAGATGCCGACAGAAGTGAATCCCTGGAGAGCAGTGGGGTCACATTAGCCGCAGAGCACTGGAGTGAGGTCCCCAGAGGAAGCTTAGAAGTAGAATGACCTTCTAGTACCTGGTTCTATGAAGCTCGTCATTGAGTGTCCAGTCTTCAATTTCTAAAAGATTCCAACCCTCTTATAAGCACTTTTCAATCGGGTCCCTGCCTTCACTGCTATACCACCCACCATTACTTGAACTGGTCTGTGTGAGTCCCTGTTTCCTGGAACCAGAAGAGCATGATTTACCCAGCTGCTCCAGCCTCTGGACTATCTGCCATTAGGAAGATCCTTAAAGACTCTTATATCAGGTCCAGGCTTCTTCTTAGTGGAGGCTGAGACATGCTGTGATCCCTCAGAGGTAAGACAAATGAGCTACTCAAAATACTATAGCCCCACGGGAAGGTAACATTGTTCTTCCAAGCCCCCGAAGCAGCCACAGGCAGCTTCTAACAGGCATTCTGGAGCTCAGTCCCGCCATGGGCATGAGGTCAGGCACGTGCAGTATAAGGATGAAGCATCGGCAATCACTAAGGGAGAGGATTTATAGACAGGTGGGTGTTGAAGTGGGAAGCCCTAGAGCCTAGGAAGGGGACCCAGTGGGGCTGGGAGCCACTGCAGTACATACTAACCCCTGAGCCCTTGGGGTCCAGCCCTCTCATTAAATGAGTCTGACACATTTAACCCCAAAAGGCTGGCTTGTCAGCACATCTCAAGATGCGTTTCCTGAGTCTCCCTTCCTTTTGCATCCCAAGCAAGCAGGTTGGTTAAATAACAAGGATGCTAAAAGTCAGAATCACAGAATACGGTGACTTGATGGGGCCTTAAAGATTATGCACCTATCTCTCGGATGAAGACACTAGGTACAGAAGGGAGAAGGGATGTCCCTAAGGTCACACCAAGAATTTTTTTTAAAGATTTTATTAGAAAGTAGGAACACAAGCAGGGGGAGTAGCAGAGGGAGAGGGAGAAGCAGGCTCCACACTCTGGGCTCAATCCCAGGACCCCAGGACCATGACCTAAGCTGAAGGTAGACACTTAACTGATTGAGCCATGCAGGTGCCCCACACCAAGAATTTTTATCAGTGAGGGCCCCTGACTCTCACTTTTCTTTATAGCATCATCCCAGCATTCAAGGAGTGTGTGGTCAAATTGGGAAAACAAAACATGGAGAAATGTGGAGGTAACATCACAAAGAAACACAGGGATACAACATTATGGCTAATGAGTGACAGTCCTGAGCAGGGTGAGGTTCAGAATGTCAAGTTGTTCCTTGAACGAGGCAGACAGCTTGCTGAGCTGGAATCCAGCAGGAACATTCTCAGGGCTTTCACACATCCTCCTCCTTCCTGTGGGACTGCAGTGCCTCCTTCTGTCTAGAAAGAGCTGTCCTCCTTGATGCCACCCATAGGAGCCACCTCTGGAGTTGGCTCAGTTTCTTACAGTTGCTGTCACATAAACTGTGTGGCCCAGACAACAGAATGGAATTGTTTCACAGATCTGGAGGATGGAAGTTTCAGATCAAGGTGTTGTCAGGATTGGTTTCTTCTGAGAGCTTATTCCAGTCTTTTCCCCAGCTCCCAGAAGTTTACTGGCAATCCTTGGCACTCCTTTGCTGGTAGAAGCATCACCTTGGTCTCTGCTTTCACCCTCACATGCTCCCTGCATGTATGTCCCTGTGTCTCATCTTCCCATTTTTATGCGGACATCGATCAAACTGATGTAGAGCCCACTCTAAGAACCTCATCTTAACTAATTACATCAACAACCACCCTATTTCCAGATCGGGTCACATTCTGAGGTTCCTGGGGTTAGAATTTCAACATATGAATTTTGAGGGGACACAATTCAACCCATGATGGGGATTGTTGGTAGGAGAGGGGATAGATAGTGAGATGCTCTCAGAAGTGACACCATCCTCATCTTCCCTTTTTACTTTCTCCCTGCTGCCAAAGGCAAAGGGAACCAAGATTTTGAGGATGTTCTCAAGGCCAGACACTGGGCTTTGTCCCCATGGTTTCAGTTACCTTTACCACAGCCCATGGAGTGGGGCTCGGGTGACCTCTTATAGGTGAGGAGGATGAGATGCAAAGAGACCAGGTCACTTGGCTGAGGTCAGGCAATGCTTCTCCACTTCTCCTCCACCCAACCGTGCTTCTCATATCATTGGTGGGTCTCACATCAGAAAAACATTAGAGGACACAGTAACTGTGCTCAGTAACCACACTTCGGTTAAGCATAAGGGAGAAAAATCTGGATTCACATAGGTCCTTATGGAATAGGAATTGCTAAGAATGCATATCCCAGACTATTACAGGTTTGATAAAAGCCCCTTAACAAGAACTGGAGACCAAGAGTCTAATCCAGCAGCTCTCGCCATAGGAGCATTTAAGTGTTCTTCTGACTGCTCCCCCGGTTACACTCATGTACAGCCAGGGTTGGGAATCTCTAATCTAATCCAGTTCTTTCATGATGCATAAAAGAAAGCCAAGCGACATTTAGCAAAGACATTCTATGAGGGGGAGGACCCAGCTCCCCAAATACCCAAGCCAGTGTTCTTTCCACTAAAACCCCAGCCTTATGCTGCCATGATTTTCTATTACCAGAAACCTTAGAGCAGCGCCTAAATGATTGCCTTCCTCAAATAGCTTCATATTTCTAATCACTTCCTTGGTATGACCCTAGAGGAACACAACTTGGACCCATAGCTGGGAATTATAAAATTGCAGAACTCCATTGGGTGAAAGAAAGGATTTCTGAACGGATGTGTAAGAGTGGAAGGGGCTTTGAGTGGGCTCCTGAGCTCACTGCTGAGGTGAGTTCCCAGAAGATACAGAACCAGTTGACAGTGATGATGTGGGGAAAGGGTTGGGCTAAGTGACCCTAAGGTCCCCTTTCAAGCTCGAGATGTTCTGAGGTCCCATCACATTTAGAAACTCATTTGGATCATGGGAAGATGTCAGGAGGAGGGGTCTGCTATGACCCTCAAGAAAGAAGGGCATGGCCACACAAGTCTGGGGCCATTTTGTATAGAGCCGGACAGTTCCTGTATCCCTGAACTGAGCTGCATTCCAGGGGTGGCTTCTGTCCATCTTCTTCCCAGCCCACCCTGACTTGGGGTTTCACACACATCATTTTCTGATAGTACAACTGTGTCTCACCTCTCACTACTTCTACCTGGGTCCCCTGTCTTCCAGGGGAGTGGAGAAATGCATCACCTCCCCGACAATCCAGGCTGCAGTCTGTGTATACACCATGTCCTCTATTTAGCATGTCCTTTTTCTCCTACTCTCCCTCAGCACTCCACCCCAGGAACTCCTTCAGGACCAACCATCCAGGAATTTCCTCAGCCGGAACCATCATGGGCATCGGTACAGGTCTGTTGAAGGATGGAGCTAGAGAGTGAGGGGTGATTAGGGTTCCAGTTGGTCTGATTGCTTTTCCGGGACCTACACATTTGAGGCAGTCTAGCAAATAGCCACAAGGTGGCAGGGTATACCGCACTCGAAGGCTCATGCCCTGCTTACTGGTTCCAGGGAAGCGGGAAGGTGTCTATGGTGTTAGTGCTTGTCTTCTAGTTGCCTTCCTGGGCCTTTGTGCCTGCTTCCTTCCTATAAGTCCCTTCTTCAGCTCAGCGAAACCATCCCATGGGATCGGCTGGTGGCCTCTAAGATGTGATTTGAGGTCCTGTGGCCCCCCAAATCTCTCCTTCAGAGATCTACTTGGGTGTGTGAATTTCCACTCTGAAAGTCATCGCTTTGTTTCAGGTTTGCAGCTGTCCTGGGGTAAAAAAGAGTTCGGGTCTCCATTCTCAGGCAAAAGCAAGTGATCCCTAATAGAACGCTGGAGGGAGAAGGGGCTTATGAGATGACAGTAGCAATAAATAGAACTGAACGTTCGGAATCTCCAGGGGCAGTCATTGCCAAGAGCTCTCCTAATCCTCACCACAACCTTGACCGTGAAGGAAGAAAAGATTCAGAGCAGACAACCTAAGAACACACGGCAGGTTAGTACGTGACAAAGTTGGGGATGCAGCTCTTACCTTTCGACTTGCTGAGAGGACCTCAGCTAGCACAGGGGCTACCTCTGTGTGCCGGCTGTTGAATTCACAAAAAGGGGCCCCTTTCTTCATGCAGCTCAGTGCATGGCTTTTCCAACTACATGGCACAGTTTAAGGAGAGAGTTTAGAATTTCAGAACTGGAAGGGCACCTGGGTGACTCAGTTAAACGTCTGCCATCAGCTGCGGTCATGATCTGGAGGTCTTGAGATGGAGCCTCACGTCCAGCTCCATGCTCCCTCTCCCTCTGCTCCTCCCCCACTAGTTTGAAGACACTCGCTCTCTCAAATAAATAAATAACAATCTAAAAAAAAAAAAAGAATTTCAGAGCTAGAATTCTCTCTGGGTCAAAATCCCAAACTCTGAATGTTAGAGAGGAAGCCCCCAGGGCATGTCACGCAGCTCTGCCTCTGCATCACAGTGTCGCCCTGAGCTCTGGATGCCTGGTACCAGGTGTGGACTCGCTGCACCCCGAGCATATTGCTCCTCCCCTTCCATGCTGAGGACCCGGGGTTGCCCCTTGAGCTTTCCTCTCTCGATCATATTCGGTAACCCTGAGTACATGACAGGGAGGGACATCATCCAAGCCCTGCTGGCCGGGGCCAGCGGCTCTGACCTTGATTGAAGGTCACTTGGCTTGGTCAGAAAGCTGCTTCCCCTGGGTCCTCAGTTTCTGACTATACATGAGAAGACTGCACAGGTGAATCTCTAAGGCCCCTTCTAGAAACCATGACCCTGACTTTTCCAGCCTAAGTAACTGGGAGACAGTGATTGCTCTTGCTAGGGGTGTCCTGAGAATAGAAATCACTCATGGAGACCGCAGAAGGAAATAATTGCTGGAGGACCACCTTTTCTCATCTGTTGTTTCCAGTGTTTTCTGCATCCACTGGATCAACATTCACAGACCCAGGATCTGGGGCTTCCAACATGCCTCCCAACGTTTTCACAGTTCAGAAGGTGCTTAGGATGAAACACTAGTTATCACAAACTCCAGCCTACCTAACAGCTCACAAGGGACTCCAAGTTCCTATATATTTAACATTTGTAACTTGCAAATCTTTATGTTAAAAATAACATTATTTTATTTCAAAATTAATGTATGTTAAATGCACAAAAACTTGAAAAACTGTTCTGACAAAAATAATAATGCTAAATAACATTTCTTGAACATTCACAATGTTCCAGGAAGTTTTTTAAAATTTATGTTTAAATAATTATAGATTCACAGGAAGTTACAAAAATAGTACAGAGAAGTCCCTGTTTACCCCCGTGGTAATATCTTAGGTTACCACAGCACAGCATCAAAGCCAGGAAGTCAACACAGTTGCTACAATCTACTGATCTTATTCAGATTTCACTAGTTTTGCATGTCCTCCTGTGCGTGTGTGTGTGTGCACGCGTGTGTGTGTGTATGTGTGTGTGTGTAGTTCCATGTGATTTTATCTCATGTGTAGATCACGTGTTACCCCTTCACAGTCCCTTAAGCCCTACCCCTCCCTTCAGCCCTACCCCCTGGCAACCACTGTTCTTCATCTGTATAATTTTGTCATTTAAGAATGTTCTAAGTCAGTCCAAGAAAGACAAATACCATATGATTTCACTCATATGTGGAATTTAAGAAACAAAACAGATGAACATGGGGAAGGGAAGGCAAAATAAAAGAAGATGAAAATTGAGAGGGAGGCAAACCAGAAGAGACACTGAACTCTACGAAGCCGACTGAGGGTTCCTGGAGGAGAGGTGGGTGGGGGGATGGAGTAACTGGGTGATGGGAGTTAAGGGAGGGCATGTGATGTAATGAGCACTGAGTCTTATATGCAACTGATGAATCACTACATTTACCTCTGAAACTAGTATAAATAAATAAACAAACAAATAAATAGAAATGCTGGAGAACACACCTTGGCAAACAACAACAACAAAAACATTATACATATATAGAGGGGTGCCTGGGTGACTCAGCTGGTAAGCATTCTACTTTTGGTTTCAGCTCTGGTCATGATCTTGGGGTCCTGAGATTGAGCTCTGCATAGGGCTCCCCACTAAATGGGAATGAGCCCTCTCTCTCCCTCTGCCTCTCCCCTGGCTCATGCACTCTTTCTCTCTCTCTAAAACAAATAAAGAACTCTTTAATAAAAAAAGAATGTTATATACATGGAATATAATAATAGCAATATAATGGCATAGTAATAGTAAATAACATGTATTGAACATTCACTATGGGCTGGGAATTTTTTCTAGCCCTATACAATTATGAGTTCATTGATCCCCTCAAAAACCCACTGCCATGATTTCTATCAATACCCCTACCTTCAGATGTGGAGTCTGAGATAGTCACCTAATTTTATTCAGACTATAACTGGCAGAGCTGAGATTAAATTCCGTATCTTGTTCTATTAGCCTTTATTTATAATAGTATGCTACCTTTCTAAATAGATTCAATATAAATTTTTAAAAACTAAACACAGAAAAGTGTAATTCAACAGAAGCCTCAGAAGGTGTCAAATGATTGCGACCATACAGACCACATCCTCTCAAGACAATGCAATTAACGGAAAATCAATGATAAAATGGGGGCTTGAAAAATTTCATTTGTCTGTGAATTTTAAAACTTCTACCTCTAAACAACTTGTGGGTCAGAGAAGAAGAAGACAGGAGTTTTCCCAGCAAGGGAGCAAGTGTTCATGGACAGGAGGCCACGAGGTGAAGGTGTGATTGCTTCAAGACTGTAAACAAAGGAGATATATGGAGAGGCCTGGACCGAGTCCAAGAGGCAGGCAATGTTTTCTGGTCATCCCAGTAGCCTCAGAGCATCACCTGACACTCTGCATTTGTGGAGTCAGTGACTGTTTAGTAATGGACGCCTTTTAAAAATAGTTCCCATGGTGGGTACTGCCTCGATTTTCCTGGATCCTGAGTCAGAAACTCAGAAATATTCTCAAAGGCTTTCTGGTTTTTACTGGAGTCACATTTAGAGAGCGTCATGGGTTACCAAAACATGACCTCACATCATAAATTCACTGCTTTTTCAACTTTTAACAGTTTCCTCCTTCTTTTTTTTTTATTTTAAGATTTTATTTATTTATTTGACAGAGAGAGAGAGATCACAAGTAGGTAGGGAGGCAGGCAAAGAGAGAGGGGGAAGCAGGCTCCCCGCTGAGCAGAGAGCCCGATGTGGGGCTCGATCCCAGGACCCTGAGATCATGACCTGAGCTGAAGGCAGAGGCTTAACCCACTGAGAAACCCAGGCACCCCTTTCCTCCTTCTTTTGAAGGAGGATCACTTTTTGCTTTTTTTTTTTTTTTTAAGTTTATTTATTTGACATAGAGAGAGCGAGAGAAGGAACACAAGCAGGGGGAGTGTGAGAGGGAGAAGCAGGCTTCTCGCTGAGCAGGAAGCCCCGATTTGGGGCTCCATCCCAGGACTGGGGCTGGATCCCAGGACCCAGGACTCAATCCCAGGACTCTGGGATCATAACCTGAGCTAAAGGCAGATGCTTAACGACTGAGCCACTCAGGTGCCCCAGAAGGATTGCTGCCTTGCAGTCACATAGATGAACTCCGATGGGAGGCAGCTGGAGAGGTGTGCTGCTGGCCTCAGCTGGGTGCCCAGTACTAACACAGGCTCACAGAAAGGCTCTTTGTCTCATAAATCAGCATGTACCACCCTGGAAAGACACAGATGCTGTAAGTCTTACAAATTATAGACACTGAAACATTAGGATCCATTCTTAATCAAATGTATTCCACAATCAAATAAATTCTAAATTTTTTATCCATAATAACTTGACACAAAAAATGAAGGGCGGGGAGAGGTGGGGTAAAGAGCATGTGGAATATTTGCTTCTTTGTTACTATATTTTTGTATTGCTTGAAATTTTACAATGAGTTTGTTACTTTTAAAACTGGATCTAGGGAAAAGCTCAGTGGATAAATGCATCCAGTCAGTGAGGTATGTTGTTTGGGTTCAAATCCTAGAACTGTCACTTAGTAACAATGCAACCACCAGTAAACGGCTTGGCCTTTCTGTGCTTTGTTTCCTCACCTGTAAAATGGGGATAGTAATTATAGTACGGACCTCATAGGGTTCTTGTGTGCCAAAATGCATGAATATTCGTAAAGTATTTAGAAATACACACGAAGTAAAGTCAGTGTTCTATCACTATTCATTTTTATTATAATAAAATTTTATTAGGATTTTCTTCCCAATGAATTTTTAAGATGAGGAAATAATCTGCCGTTTCCTCGCCCAGTTCCTGGGGCCTCCAGAAGTGCGTTGCAGTTTCTGCTACTTCTTGCATCATACAGTCTCTTGGAAGAATGACCTGGGCTCCCATGTGGAAACAGCAGCTACCTGTGAGCTTGGTGTCGTACTCCGACCAGTTTCCATCAGTAGGTCCCGTTGGACACCGAAACCATTCTGGACTGAATCTTAGAGTTTCTTAACCCTCTTGGATTTTGCTTAATTGCCTTTGAAAGGAGTGAGACAGATTAAGTAACTGTTATACATCTGGCAACAGCAGTTTCTACTGTATCATAGAATGTACTCTTGAGTATATTATTTGTTAAGTTCTTTTTAAACTCCCTCTTTCCCCTGCCTACCAGCATGAATCTACATTAAGATTTTTGTGTGCTGGGCCACCTGCATGGCTCAGTCATTAAGTGTCTGCCTTCAGCTCAGGTCATGATCCCAGAGTCCTAGGATTGAGTCCTGTCAGGTTCCATGCTCAGCAGGGAGTCTGCTTCTCCCTCTCCCTCTGCCTGCCGCTCTGTGTACCTGTGCTCTCTCTATCTTCCTGTCAAATAAATAAATTAAAAAAAAAATCTTTGGAAAAAAAAAAGATTTCCTGTGCCTCTGTATCATCTTTTTAAAACTAAGTGGAAGGCTTAAGGCAATTTGATGGCTATCTCCTGAGAGGGTCTGTGTTCCTTTGACAAATGCCACCTTAGAAATAACAGTTACCCATTCCTTGTTCATAGGAACTTCATCTGGGAAAATGGTCCGTAGAAGTTTCATTGACAAAATGAGGTCATTAAAGACATGTAATACTCAGATTTGGAGTATTCAATGCTTTCCGGTATAAGCAATATAGATTGTTTATTTCTTCATTTGCTCAGCACTTAATCCAGTAGGTCTCAGTTGGCTGGGCACAACAGAATACTCTATGGTCCGATGGAGTGAAGCTTCTTGCCACCCTCCTGCAGAGGGGTCTGGGTTTGCAAGAAGCTAAGTAGATCAGAACCTAGAGCCAGAGTGTCACGACAACAGTACTGGAAACACCAGCCAATTTATGGGGAAAAGGGAGAGAGAACGGGAGGGCTTGGAATACCTGGTTACCAATAGACAAATCTGATCACATGCTTCAGTCTTAAAACAGTTCTGTCATTCCATATCTCCTCTAAGACAAAATCCTAACTCTTCACACGGTGTTTAAGGATCTTTCATAGACACTAACTGGAAAAGATACCTGCGTTCCTGCATTTATAGAGACATTATTTACAATACCTAAAATCTAAGTGTCCATCAAATAGATGAATGGCTAAGGAAGTCATGGTGTGTAAATATATTATGCAGCCATTAAAAAAAATAAGGAAATCCTGCCATTTACAACAACATGGGGGGATGTTGAGGGCATTATGCTAAGCGAAATAAGCCAGACAGACAAAAACAAATATTATATAATCTCACTTACATGTGGATCTTAAAAAAATAAAAAAGCTCCCAACAGATACAGAAAAACAGACTTATAGAAAAAGGGATCAGATGTGTGATTACCAGAGGCAGGGGGAGGGGGAAGGAGACTAGGAGAAAAATGGGCAAAAGGTGCAAACTTGCAGGCAGAAGAGAAATAAGCACTAGGGATGGAAGGGACAGCATGTGGCTACAGCTAACCCTGCTGGATAATGCATAGGAAAGTTGTGAAGAGAGTAAATCCTAAGAGTTTCCATTACAAGGAGAAGAAATTTCCTTTTCTTTTTTTGCTTTCTCGTTTTATTGTATCTGTATGAGATGATGGATGCTGACTCAACTTACAGAAGTAATCATTTCACACTATACACAAGTCAAAGTGTCGTGCTGTACACCTAAACTTCTACAGTAATGGAGAGCGATTATATCTAGAAAAAATAAAAATAATAAAATGTTTTTAAAAAGTCCTTCACAATCCCATCCCCACACACCTCTCAGGCCTCAACCTGTATCACTCCTCTCTCTGATGTCCATGTGCTAGATGATTCAGAGTGTCCAGAATGATTCTAGATTATTTTATTCTTGAATTCTTTGCTGAGCGTTCCTGCTGCTTAGGATACATTTACTCCTCGCCTCTGTTTAACTGCAATGGCTGGTTCTTCAAGCTTTTTGCATGCAGCATTCCTTCTGGAAGCCTCTTTTAGATATGTGTGGTGCACGTGTTTATCCAAATACATTGTGCACTCAGAGGAAACCCTTGGTAGTGCCGTAAAAGTGGAAAGATAAATGTAAAATTTTTAATATGAAGGCAAGATGAGAAAAGATTTCATAAATGTGAGGTCGAGTTGGATACATTCCAAAAGGGGTGTTTCGAGAGCACATGTCTTTGTCTTACCTTTTCTTTGGCCTATAATGTTGTTGGTAGTTTGCCCCACATTTAAAGCCAAGAGCTCTGGGTGCTACACTTACAAGATTCCCAATAACAATGCTAGAAGGTCTATGTCCATTCTAGACCATGATAACCAGGTGGGGTTTAGGCAGCAAGGACTCCCGTAGATAAACCTTGAATGTGTCAGTGTGTGTTTGCCATTACAGACAAGGAGTGGGAAAGGCCCTCATACATCACCAGGGGACACACTGCATTTTCTGAGCATCTTTCCTTCCCCTCAGTAACCGAATGCTGTGACCAACGAAAAAATCGGTAACCGGAAGCATTTGCCAGGTAAGAATTACAAGTTAAAATTCTGAAGCCTTTATAGTACAATAAATTAAACAAACTACATGTGAATATCAACTTGACATAACAGCTTGGTTTTCTCAGATTTTAGCATCTTCCAAACTGTGCCACTGATCTCCCCACAAAGCTGTTCCTCCTTCTTCCTCCCTCTGTGATAGCCCCTCAGGTGCCCAGGTCATCCTTGACCCTTCCGTCTCTCTCACATACTCCATATCCAATCTTCGGTACATCCTGTTACAATATGTACAGAATCTGGCCCTCTCACCAGAGTCCAACCCCACTGCTCTGTCCCCATGGCTGTCAATCTGTCTTCTCTTATATTGAAAGAGCATCCTTGCTTGTCCCCTGCAGTCCACTCCTAGATTGGCATATGGATGATTCTACTCAAATCTAAGTTCCGTCCTGTTACTCTGCTGCTCCAAGTCTTCTTGACATCTCTTGTGAAAACCTAGCAGGCCGTGTGCCAGCCGGCTCTTGCCTGATGTTCTGTGGTCGGTCTCTCCAACTCCTACGCTGGCTTATGAGCAAGCCACTGGGCCACGCTGGCCTGCCCACTGTTCCCCTGGACACACAGGGGCGCTCCCACTGAGGCGCTGTGAGAGGCTGAGACATGGCCCCTGAAGACAGTCACGTCCTATCCTTGAAACCTGTGGATGTTACCTTACATAGCAAAATGGTCTTTACAGATGTGATTACATTAAGAATCTTGAGACAGGGAGATTTTTCTGGATGATTGGTAGGGGATGGTTAAATACAATCACATATATAAGAGGGAGGCAGAGGGAAATTTTATGACACACAGAGAAAGCAATGTGAAGACAGACCAGAGAGAGATTCCAGGATGCTGACCTCGAAGACCAGAGTGATAAGGCCACAAGCTAAGGAGTGAGTCTTCTCTAGGGCTTCCGGAAGGAATGTGGCTCTGCACCTTGGTTCTGGCCTAGTGATACTGATTTTAGACTTCTGGCCTCTTGAACTGTGAGACAATAAATTTCTGTTATTTTAAGCCATGAAATCTGTGGTATATTTGTTCAGTGGCTTCAGGAAATAAGCACGGGGACTTTGCACTTGCTGTCTGCCCCACCTGGAGTGCCTTTTTGCCCATTGGTAGGACACCCTTTCTTATCTCTTTTGTTCTTTTCCCAAACATGGCTTTCATCTGAGACCTTTTCTTCCCATACTGTCTAAACTGTAATCCTCTCTCATCCCCTCCATCCATACACTCTCGATCTCCCTCTCCTGTTGACTTTTTTAAAAATTCTGTCCTATTAGCATCTACTACAGTATTATTTTATTGTTTATCTCTCTCCATAGAATGTAGCACCATGAATGAAGGGATTTCTGTCTTTTTTGCACCGTGTTATCCCCAGCACCTAGGAAAGGAGGGAGACCTAGCAAGTACTCAATAGTTATTGAATGTTGAATGAATAAATAAAACCAGAGCACACAATGTGTCATAGAAGTGATTAAATCACCAAGGCGTAAATAACGCATTACTCCTCACTTGAAATAAAGTGATTTGAGCGTATATAATCAGTGCGGCATACAAAAAAATTAATGATCTAACCTAATTATTAATTATTTAGTGCTTTTATAGTCAGTGCTAATGGTAGTATCCAGTGCTAATGAACTCTTAGTTGACAGACAAAACAATTATTTATATTAATTTAAGTAACTTATAGCATCATTTTATGAGAAGAAAAGGCTGAAATTATAGTTGGGATAAAAATACTTTTGCAACAATGTTAAAACCCCATTAGAAAATATCAGTATGAACTTACAACTTAATGAAATATATCTTTTCAAGCTCATCTCCTTAAATGGTTTGTGAATAACGTCACCCCTAGCACATGACTGATCTGCAGCCCCAGCGTACAGATTATGGTTTCTGATATTTCTTAAAAGGGTGCCCAATATGTCTGATATGTCTGAGGGAAGTAAGACGTCTATTTAAAAATTAGATACCCTCCTTGAGGGTAAGTTTGGGTAGATTTAGGGTTTCTCCCCTCTTTTTGATAACTGGCATCATGTCGAGATTATAGTGACAGAAAACATGATATCCTAGACTAGACTTATGACTGTAAACCTAATTCCAAGAAGCTAGAAGTGCTGGAATTTCCCATCAGCCCCAGAATTTGAGGGGAAGCTTCATGGAAAGATCATGTGTTAATGTTTCCCTCTCTGCACTAACGTTCATGTTAGCACATCGTGAATATTAAACAAATCTTTGTCGCTATGGACTGAATGAAATCACAACACCTACTGTACTTCTATAATGTGCCTATAACGTGCTATTGGGTCTGTGGAGACTTATTATATGGTTCTTATGTTTTTAGAATTCACAGTCAGCCCCCAAGGTAAAGGATACACACAGTAAAGTCTTGCCTCTACTCACTCATTAAACAAGATTTTAGGGGCACCTGGGTGGCTCAGTGGGTTAAGCCTCTGCCTTTGGCTCAGGTCATGATCTCTGGGTCCTGAGATTGAGCTCCACGCTGGGCTCTCTGCTCAGCGGGAGCCTGCTTTTCCCACTCTCCTCCCCGCCTGCCTCTCTGCCTGCTTGTGATCTCTCTCTCTCTGTCAAATAAATAAATAAAATCTTTTTTTTTTAAACCGTGATTTTACTTAGCACCTACTATGAGTTTCAGGTTTTGATACTCACTGGAGAAAACATACAAGATGAATAAGACAGTCTTGTGGAGGGAATGTACTGATATTGCGGCAGGGGAGAAGAGAAGTGCATTCGAGATCCTGGGACATTTACCAAGAGCTTACTATTACAAGATACTGTGTCTCATAATTTCTTTCTTTGACCTTCCTTTGCTCATCTACCCAAAACCTCTCTCAGGGTAAGGACATGATGGTTTCTCTAGGCCTCTTTCAATTTTATGATCTACGACCATCTTCATGAAAATGTTCAGAAGGGCCACTGCTAGACGCTGATACTTTGGGACAATCTGAGGAAAGGGGAAAGGCAGAGGTAGTATCCATTTTCTTTATATTGTCTCATGGGTCATGTATATAGGGGAGTAATAAAACATACACATACAATTTGAAGGATAATAATGCACCAAAAACTTGCATAGCACACACCAGGTGAGAGAAATCTTTGCCAGCCCCCTAGAAACCCTCCCATCCCCAATACATAATCATCCCCTATTACAGTCACCTTTCCCCGTCTGCACAGAGACAATTACTATCTTGACATGGTGACAATCGCTTTCTTGGTTTTTAAAAAATATATGTCATATCCATAACTACCCTGCACCATAGAACCAGTTCAGCTACCTTGTTTTAGGAGGGTGCCCATTATTCAGGAGGGTCCTGTGATGGATATTATTGTTGTTCATAATATTCAGGGCCACCCCATAAAGCAACCCCTACCACCTCACCTTTGGCAAGATATATTTCCCTGTGCCATTGCAGGCTTGGCTGTGTCACTTGCTTTGGCCAATGGAATGTGAGGAAAAGTGACGAATGTCATTTTAGAAGGCAAGTTTTAACAGCTGATATAAGCTTCCCCAGGCTTCCTCATCACTCTGTCATGATGCCTGGAATTGTCCCAGAGAGGAGCTCTAGTTACTTACGTGTGTGTGTGTGTGTGTGTGTGTGTGTGTGTGTTTGTGTTGAGCCTCAGCTCACCAGAAACCAGCAGGTTCACTGAGAATAGCTAAGGAACTTTGCTGGAGGCCTTCAACCTCTTGGACAGAATTCAGCATAGGCTTTATCTACTGAAAGTCTCTCCAGACCCTCCGACATTGACTGTCTCTTCTCAGCAGAGAATTCTGTATTCTTCCTAACCACTAACTCATTTAGTCGACCCCCATCCTCTTTTTTTTTTTTTTTTTTCCCTAGCAGGGAGCATTCTTTTTTCCCTTACATAGTGTAACAATTCTTCATGAAATTTTTGCCTAGGATAATAAGGTTCTGAAAAAAGTGACAGTAGATATGGTCGCCTTTAATACAGACTTCGGGGTATCTACAGCATGGCCCATAGAATTTGGACCCTTGAATACCAGCAGGAAAAGGATCTAGGCTGCCTGCAGTTATTCTGATTGGAGCCAACTGATAAAAGCGTGACTTGAAATACTTCCCAGAAGCAGTTTCACTGTATGTCCTGAGAGCTGTTCCAACCGTGTGACCGCTCCCAGGATTCAGAGTTCACCTCCGCTCGAAGAGTAGAGCCTAGGCCGGGCTGCCTCCAAGTGCCGCATCCTGGGGATGGAGAGGCCTTCTTAACCACCCTTGAAAAAGATTCCCTGGGAACCCTGCATTTGTCCTGGAGCACCTTCCATGGATCTTTGAATTGTGGAGAGCTGGGGGAAGACTGGATATAGTTTGCATTTCCTCTGGATTTGTTTTTTATCTGAACCACTAACTCACTTTTTTTTTTTCTTTATTATGTTCAATTATCCTACATAATTGCACTAACTCACTTTTATTTCACTTTCTTTTTTTTCTTCTTGGGCCCTCAAATACCTCTAGAACAACACATTCCCATCAGTAACAACGGTGGCCAATGACAGGGGTTCTTCCCTGGGCCTGGAGTGGGTAGAGGGTATGATATATCCCCCCTCAAGACCATGCACTGAAACCTGTGGGGATAAGGGTTACATACAGTTTTCAAAAGCCTTCAAGTGATACTTACCCACACCCCCAACTCTTTATTACCTTCAAATTCCAGACTCTACAATGCCATCCCTTGTATTATTTGAGTAAGTAACATTTGAGTAATGAACATTTTACAAAAGTATTTATTACTATTTATCAACCCATATTCCAAATTGGAGAGGAGACTAGATATTTTATCCTTCTCCTTTTTGCCGATTTTGTTTGCACAATACAGGTGCATAGTAATTTATTTTATAAATGAATAAAATTTCCTTTATTAAAAAATACTATCTAGATTAAAAAGACAGCAGCGATGTATAATGAAATGGCCAGTATGTGAGATGGCCACAGCTGCACACATTTTCACATTAGTGAGCTCCTAATTTGTGGCTTCTGGTGCAACTCAGTGCCATCACAGAAAACTGAGGTAGTCTGTTCATTGGGTTGGATCATAAGCACATTTTTTTCTTGAAAGGAAACAGGGCTGTTGCACAGAAAGATGAATTATATTGGTCTCTGCTTAGAGGGTTCCCACTCTAAATTACACCTGATGTAAATTACACACCTAAGGGGATTGCATCATTTGGGTAAAAACAAACAGATAAACCCTGACAATTTTCACCCTCTATCTTTTTGGTTTTCCTTCTTTGTCATTTGTTTTCAGATTCATTCTGGATGTGGCTCCAGACTTGGCCATAAACTCCTCAAGTCATTCAATTCCGGGGAACCCACATGTCCCCCATCTCACCTGGGCTGGTAGCTGACCCCAGGGAGGTATGAGCAGCCCAGTCCTGAGCCCAGTATGAGAAGCCAAGTTAATTTCCCATTTCTGAACCTCAGGTGTCTGCATTCAACGGCAAGAGATAAAGAAGTCAATGAAGAAACCATATTTTTAGAAAACATCTCTTCTAGACCTCTTGGTCAAGGGCTCTAAGACATAGTTTTGTCCTTTCTGATATTCTCACCATAAAGCTAGTGGAGAACATTTCCCCATTCTAAGAGATGATGCAGTGGTGTTGTCCTTGACCTCACCCCATGCAAAAACCACTTGGAGACAAATGCCAAGACTGGAACTCAACACTGAAAAGTCTCTTCCAGCTCCAACCAACCTCTTCCATGCTGCATGTTGTTCCTCTGTGTGCCTCCATCTTTCCAGGGATCTGGTTTCCAGGTTAAAGAATCAGGGCGGATTATGGCTGGAAGAGACGGTAGATACTCTCTAGCCAGGCTTTCCTGTGCAGGTGGGAAGATGGAAGTCCGCTGAGGGAAACTACTGGGTTCTGAGGCCAACCAGATTTGCTCAGAGCCTGGACAAAGTGCCAAACAACCTGGTTATTTTCCTGCCCTGGCTGCCTCCCTCTGCTGTCTGTGCCTTCAAGTGGATTATGCAAATCTGGAGTCAGGTTCCCTCCTAGTCTCTAAAGTATTTAAATCAAGCATTAGGGAACTGTGAGTGCTCCGTTGCCTGGCCTCTCTCAGCAGCTGCTGAGATAGCAGAAGCCTGCAGCACAGAACAAACTTGTTCTTCCAGCAACTTCTTCTGTATGGCCTGGGACCAGAAACCAAATGCAAGCTCTAACAATTCTAAGATTCCAGGAATCTGAAATGTTATCATTGTGCTTTTTACAGCATGTCAGATTGCATTCTATCTCACAACTTGCTTGAGATCTTTCTGAGCGAAGGGCATCTTACTCCTATCTCAATCCCTACGTGTTAAGAGCTCAGTAGTACTCTGATAAATGAACAAATGAGTTTGGTTTTGGAAGGCCTGGATCTGAGTCTTGGATGAGGCTCTTAGAGCCATGTAAACCTCAGTTTCTGGATCTGAAAGGAGGGGGAGTTAATTCCCGCTTTGGCCAGCACACAGGTCAAGCAATTGATGAATTGTAAATAGCGAATGATGGTCCCCACACATCGGGAGATGTGTGAGCTGCAGGCTCTGCATTTCCTCAGCCCTTGCTTCTCTTTGGCTCCTTAGGGTGTCATAGTCACTATAGCACACAATGCACAAGATACTTGGAAGGACAGTGGGGTGAAGCAGTAGGGGAAGCAAGAGGGGGAGACCTCTGAATGCCTGGGTGGCTGTGATCTGGGTCTGAGCCTCCCAGCCTGCCCCTTCCACCCAACCCTGGCTTCCCAGCCCAGCTCCAGTCCCTGGAGCTCTCTCCTGGGACTTCCCTCCTCCCCAGGCCTGGCTCTTGGCTCCCAGCCCAGCTACCATGGAAACAGGTGCCAGGGTGACAAAGGATAGTGCTGGGTCCTGTTTCCTCCTAGTCCTGTTGATGAGGATTTTCAGACCACAGACACTTGAACTGCTCTGCATCGATCTGGGCTCTTTCTGTGTGCTCACTCAGGCTGAATTCAAGTTTCTCTCCCTACCACCAGGACCATGTCTACCAGCCTGACCACTTGTGAGTGGAAGAAAGTCTTCTATGAGAAGATGGAGGTGGCCAAGCCAGCTGATAGCTGGGAACTCATCATAGATCCCAACCTCAAGCCCAATGAGCTGGCCCCGGGCTGGAAGCAGTACCTGGAACAGCATGCCTCGGGCAGGTGAGCAGCCCAGGTGGGAGGGGCCTGCAGGCAGCCTTGGGGGCATCTTCCAAGGGGAGGCAGAGACATCCATGGAGCCTGGTCCTAAGATCAGCTCTGGTTAGAGGATAGAGAAGGAACTTCCAAGGGGGTCAAAGAGGCCTAGGTTCTAATCCCAGCTGTACCACTGACTCCTTGGGTGACCTTGGCAAGTTGTTTTCTGTCTCTGGGTCTTGGTTTTCTACTAAACAAAGAGCTAAAATGTCCTTACAATCTCTGACATTTTAGATGTTTTCACGTTTTCATAATCTCTTAAAGAATAATGGGGACTGAGGGGAAGAGGCCATGAGGTCCACTGAGAAAACCTTTAGCTTAGGGTTGTAGCCTTTGCTCTGCTCCTAGGTCTGTTTAGTCAACCTAGTCTAATTTGACCTGAGTACAAAAACATTTATTGTCCACCTGCTATGTTCTAGAAACTGGCTTTATGGCTAACTAATTCTATGAACTGGCAAAAAGTCCCTTTCCCTTTCCCCCAATTTTCACATTCACAAAACCAGAAAGTTGGCCTTAGGTGATCAGTTAAAACCATTCCAGCTCTATTGTCTATGGGTCTGCAACAAAAAGACTTAGCTTGGGACACAATTTCCCTTAGGTCCTTAAAGTCCAGGGTCCTATACCTCATATGAATCTCATGCTTTCCATAGTGCAAGGAGTCCTTGAGGCTAAGGGGACATATCCATCTGAAGCCCACATGCCTCTCCTTCTTCTAGACTGTGATTTGGGATCAGAACCACAGAATTCCCTGCCCAAGCTGCTTCAAACTCACTTTCAGGGCCTATGTAGTCCTCTTCCCCAAGTCCACTGATTCAGGGAAAGATGGTACCCTAGGCCCTCAGGGAGGCCAACAGGTGGCTATATTTTGGGGATGTGGATATGGCAGAACTTGGACACAAAGAGTGGGTTATTCATGCATGTTTTTATGGTGAGGCATGCTGATGGGGGTGGCACTAGGGGGTAGGCTGTGGGTGGGGAGCTTCTGTTTGTACTCTTGTTCTAAGACCTATCAATGTTAGAATGAACTTGTCTTTGGGACAAAAGACAGAGAGGCAGAGGTTGGTTGGTTTATTTCAATTCACATCAATTCCGGAAACATTATTGTGCACCTGTTATACACTGGGTCCTGGCTTTGTCTCTGGCTGGCTGTGTGTACATGGATAGTTTTCTTTCTCTCTGCTTCTGTTTCATCACAATAAAATGAGGTTGACTAGATGATCTTTCAGGTCCCCTTGCACTAGATCTGCTGTTTAGAAATTGAAGATCTGAGATCTAGCTTGAGGGAGAAGAAACAACTCTGCATTGGTTTGATTAAAAAGTTGTAAAAGAAGGAGACAGAACACATGAAGCTCCTGAGCTGGCTGTTGCAAAGGGCTGGGAACTTGGGCCCAGGAGCCCAGAGGCGTGGGGGATTAGGGGCTGAGCTCCACGGGCTTGTGGCTGCTCCTTGCCTCAAGTCTCTGCTGGTCCTGTTCCTGGCTGGTGACCTGTGGTTCCTAGCTGGCCTCAGGCAGGCCTTCAGAACTGCGGTTCTTATGTTACTCTATGCACAGACTCACTCTCCTTGTAAGTCTCCTTGTATGCTTAATCCTGGTGCCCCACAGCTCTGGCCCAGCATGAGTGGGGACCAATCAGGCTGTTTCACTGGCCAGCCTGGCCTTGGGCTATAATGAAAGTGTTCTGTGCTTATGTTGTCCGTGGGATCCAGGCCTCAGTGTCAGGTTTGGCTTCATCTCTACTCCACAGCCTGGACTGTGTGGTGGTTGGCATAACATAGGTGCTAAGTGGTGTCTGTTGCACTGAATTGAGTTCCTCATCAGAAGTCCTTTGGGCCCTTATACAGGGGACCCAGAGAGAGTCATCAGTGAGGGCACACCCAGTAGACGCTCGACTGTAAAGCAGTTCTAACAGGTTCTGGAAGAGGTTCCTCTCAGGAAGGAAGGGACTGTCCTGGAGGTAATGAGTGTTCCATCACTGAGGGTGAACAAGGGACACTTGAGGGAGTGGGGCTTGGCTATGAGTCCCAGACCACTTCCTCCCACTATGCTTAAGGCTGGGACTCAAGGGGGCCCACTTTGTCTCAAGTGTGGCCTGTGTGTATGTAAGTGTGCACCTGTGCATGTGTGTGGAGGAGGCTGAAGACTAGCATCCATTTTTCCAGTCTCTATGGCAATGCTAGGGTGGGGTCTAGGGATGACTTGTCAAGGGGTAAGAGGGTGTTCTTTGTGAAGGTACAGGGACCAAACTTTGTAGTCCTCCCTCTGTTGGTTCATCACCCATCCACCGGTCCATCACCCTTCCACCAGTCCATCTGGTGGATTCTTAGAGGTTACTCTCTGAATTATCCTTGGTGGTCCATGCTCAAGTCGTTGGAGGCATCTCCTTTCCTCCCCAGAGCAGGCAGGATGCATGAGAGACAGGTAGAGGCAGGGGAGGTCTGAGTGAAAGGAGCCTTATTGGATACCATAATTCTGCAATTCACAGATGAAAAATAAGGCTCAGATTTGGGGGGTGAGCCCTATGCAGGTACAGGTGCATGTCTTGAGTTCATTAGGCTTAAGGGGAGCTGAGGCCACAGGAAGGTGTGCAGGGGACAGGCTGGAGAGACTGCTAGAAGCCAGATGGCTCTAGTGCCAGGCTCCTGAGGACACTGCTCGAGTCCCAGGGGAGCTCACTGGGAGGAGGCAGAGCGTATGGAGCGCTAAGGAACCCAAGGGACAGCCAGCAAACAGCCTTTACCTCTAGGCACAGGCACACAGGGCTCATTCTTTCTGGGCTCCTCCAGGGCAGGCTGTTGCTGGGAGTGAGGCGGACGCTCTCCATCCTACCCTCCCCTCCCCGCAGGTTCCACTGCTCCTGGTGCTGGCACACCTGGCAGTCGGCCCACGTGGTCATCCTCTTCCACATGTACCTGGACCGCGCCCAGCGGGCTGGCTCGGTGCGCATGCGCGTCTTCAAGCAGCTGTGCCACCAGTGCGGAACTGCGCGGCTGGACGAGTCGAGCATGCTGGAGGAGAACATCGAGGGCCTGGTGGACAACCTCATCACCAGCCTGCGCGAGCAGTGCTACGATGAAGATGGAGGCCAGTACCGCATCCACGTGGCCAGCCGCCCCGACGGGGGTCCGCACCGCAGCGAGTTCTGTGAGGCCTGCCAGGAGGGCATCGTGCACTGGAAGCCCAGTGAGAAGCTGCTGGAGGAGGAGGCGACCACCTACACCTTCTCAGGGGCCTCCAAGCCAAGCACCCAGGAGGGTTCGGGCTTTAACTTCTTCTCCCTTCGCTGGTGCCTCATCGGTGCCTCCCTTTGCCTGCTCATTGTCTACCTGCAGTTCTCCTTCCGCGGCTCTTCCTTCCTTTAGTGGAGCCGCGCATGTGGGCTGGGAGTGGGGGAAACCGTTCTGGTTGTGATTCTTCTGCAGAGTCAATATATGCTCTGGACAGCTCTCTCTTGGCCTCAGTTTATTCCTCTGCAAAGTGGGAGGTTTGCTCTCGGGGATATATAATGTTCCTTCCATTAAAATTTACAGAGGCGGGGTCTAAGGAGGATTTAGGCTTCGTGGTAGTAGTAAACCCACGGGGAGGTCTCTTCTCCCTCCACGTCCTCCGCCCCCATCTCTACCCCACCTTTCGCTCCATTTCCATCTCCCACACCCCATTGGGACCCTAGTAGGTCCTGTTGTGCCCTGGCCTCATCTCAGGTTCATGTTCAGCCTCTGACCTGCCACTGTTCCCCTTGGAGTAGCAGCGATCCCTCCCATACATCTATACTCAGTGCATCTTGATTTAGTCCCTCTTTTGGAGAGTCTGCTCCCACCATTCTGAAAGTTGCAGATTTCGACTTTGGTGCAAGAGCTGCACTGTCCACTTTGGTAGTCACTAGTTTTATGAGACTATTTACATTTCAATTAATTAAAATGAAATAAAATTACAAATTCATTTCCTCAGTTGCACCAGCCACATATCAAGTGCTCCGTAGCCATGTGTGGTGAAAGGCTGCCATATTGGGCTATGTAGACCTAGAACATCATCACAGAAATTTCTTCAGGACAGCACTAGTCTAGAGCTTGAAAGTCTCACTTCAATGTATGTGAATTCACAAAAATTAGAGGGGGACACGGGTTTAAAGGATGTATCATGGAGCCTTCTAGGGACGGGGACAGGTAGGGATGTGGTGTGATAGAGATACACAAATAAATTTGTAATCTCTGTGTTTTTGGCTGTCAGTGGATTGGGATTTGTGGTTCCCAGTCTTGTCTAAACTTATCTCCTGGGAAGGAGGACACTGTTGAAATTCACCACAAGATGAGGGCGCTCAATCTCTCTTACTTTCACTGTGTGTGGGGGGGAGGAGGGGGAAT